>NC_091059.1:135367828-135677942 GCF_000393655.2 Nicotiana sylvestris | reverse complement strand
ATTGTTATTGTCTTCCGCTGCGTGTTACGAACACCTATACGCAATCCTACAAAAATTAGGGATGGTATTTCCTTTAGCTTCTTCTTATACTCCGTACTGCATGATTGAATCCAATATGATACTATCTTAGATCAAGTTTGTATAAGATTATTATCTTTCAAATTTTACAAGTGAAGGTGGGAGCATGAAACTCGAATATGCAGTAATAGCATTATGTCATTAACTACAGTGCAAAACCAAGTCTGGTGCTTGAGAGCATTACATTGACTAGGATAACATTCTCTGAATGAGGCTCAATCAATTGGCTGTGGTAAAGTGTACCTTTTCTGGTACAATCTTAAAGCTCCTTATTATGCATTGAGAGATCATTTCTGTCAGGTTGCAAGAAGTTCAAGAACGAGATGATATCACTCTCGTTGATTCCCCCTCTTTAAATGAATTCAATAAACTTTCTTTAAAGTTGCTCAAACATGTGATCTTGTTGTCTGTTAATCTCATTCTTCCCACAAGGCTTGACAAACTCCTAAATATACGTATGTTGGGGCAAGGAGTTGGACAACATGGATGATAGAAAGTTTACCCTTGATTTAATGCTTTACCTGGAGTCTTGTGTTTAATTATCTAGTAACTGCCAGGTCAGGCATGGGGTCTCTGCAGATTCTATCAGACAAACAAAGTCAGAAACTAGCAGAAAACATGATATACATTAAAGAGTTGGAAGATAGAGAAATGATGCTTACTCAAAAGGTTAGTTTCTAAGGTACCAGCCCTTAAGATGTTCAACTGTTACATGCTTTTTCCCTGTCTCATCTTCCAGGTCGAAGCACTCGTAGTAGAAAATAAAGACGCTTATGAACAAATCTCTAGATGGAGAGAAGCTTGTGAAATGGAAGTGGCAGCTGGAAAGAAAGCTATTAAGGAGCACGAAGAACTGGTAGGTTCGCATGATCTATCGAGCTTTCTTATTTTTACTTGCTTTGTTTCTGCCCTCACATTATCACAAGTAGTTGCTAGATTTTATTTTTGGTGGTCGACCAGTAACGTAAAGCATTAGTAAGTTGGTTACAGTACTGATGCAGCAAATATTCCTGAATACATACTAATTCAGCTAAAATTAATGAATCCACTCAGTGACTGTCTTTCAAAGAATGAGAGGAATTAGGCTACATTTTCTAGCCAATTTAAGCTGTAGAGGGTGTCCTTACTGCCCTATCTCTCTCTAGGGGAAGTTGCTTTCCTTAGGAGGCCAGAAGAACGTGGGAATAGGTTCATTTTGGAGTACTGGTGCTTCTCTCTTCTGTGCTAGCATATGTAAATATGAGGAAAAACTTAGTCCTGAACTCTCCCAAAAAATTCCCTTTTCCCAGAAAATAGACACCTAAAGGTAATTACTCTGCCACTGATCAATATACTCTATTTTACTGATGTGCAGCTTCTACCATATGCTTTCTAACTACAATTTTCTCAAATACTTGGCATTTCTTTGTACCATTGTAGCTTCTCCAACCTTTATTTAGACCTTTTGGGTTCAGGTATTCACAATGTCTGTAATGGGGAATCTAATGTATGAAATAAAGAACAGTGTAGATTTTGATTGCTTAATTTATAAACTATTCCAATTGGAATGACGTGAGCCTTTGAGAACCAATTGCCCTGAATAGCTAGAAAGCTAAAGAAAGCAGGAAAGCCGAAACGGAGTGTGTTTTTCTAATGGGCTTATGATTAAGCTACACTACTACTTGTAAGACTAGTGAAAACACTATTTTTTTGTGAACCCGAGGCAAAAGTGATGCTAAAATTTTGTTAACGACAGGTTAATATTCTGAAACAAGAATTGGAAAAGACAAGAGCTGCTTCACGTATTTCCAATAGCAAGTTGCAGCTGAAAGATGAACTAGTGGCGACAGCCATCGCTGCTAGGGAGGCAGCTGAGAGTTCTCTCCAACTTGCAGACAGCAGAGCTACTGAGCTACATAAGCAGATTGAGGAGCTAACAAGACAATTAGAAGAAGTAGAGAAAAGGGAGCGAATAAATCGCCGTAGACTGAGGCGTTTGTGTTGGCCATGGCGAGGTCTCAAGTTTGGCACTGCTAATAATACAACTGGTGTACGAAACGTGACAAGGATGCTACCAGAAATGCAAGCACTACTCCGTTAATATTTGATTCTCACTCTCCACCAAGCCTAAAGTTTTTTTTTTTTGGGTTTTAATTTCAAAAAGAAAAGTTAATAGTCTTTATTTAGATGTTGTACATGAATTTCTGCTTGTTATTCTTCTCTCTCTTCCCTTGTTTTGGCCCATTGTACAGAAATGATCACGACTGAGCCAGATGCTCTATGGGCTGATTTATCGATGCCTTTTTGGGATAAGTTTCACACAAAACAGTAGTGAAGGTAACAGCTTCAGTTGGATAATTCTTGTTCTTGGATAGTCGTCTCATGAGACTAATTATGTATATTTTCCACAAAAGCATAGCATATCACAAAGCAGTATGTTTTTCCATTTGTTTGAACAATTGCAAAGAAACATATTACATTCAAAATCATCATAATATAACTGCTGGCAACTTCTAGTTGCCATCAAACAATTATTAAAAGGCCATTCTAGCAGAAAAGCTGTCCAGCCATTCTCCTCATCAAGCCATTTATCTGCAAAGACACATAAGCAGAAAACAAGAGAATAAGGGCAAAAATTACTTGAATAATAGTTCATCTCCCATAGACAAAGTTACTAGTAATATCAAGTGAATGCTTGAAGGTCCTATAACTCATCCCAACATACTTAATAAGTTCTTGAAAAATCAAGTGAAATTTTTACTTCTTCGTGTTCCTCTAACTTGTTTTCCTCAACTCAAGATGTCTTTCTTGTTTAATTTTTCTTTTTATTATTTTCCTTTTTTGACAGGGGCGAAGTGCATGAAGAAAATTAATGTCAAATTCAGAACACGCATATATACCAGATCAAAACAACCATACAAGACTTTGGCAAGTTTACTTGTAACACTATCTTTTTCCCACATACATTGGACTTTTTCTTCTTAGGCTATGGCGCTCAAGAAAATTAAAGTATATGGCAGTAATGACCGTTAAGCTTACAAAATTAGCTGCAACACATTGGACATCAAGAAAAATTGAAAGAATAGTAAAAGTACCTCCTTTTCCGAGAGACCAACTTCTTTCAAATCTTCAAGCTGCACAAAAGTAAACAAAATGATCAACAAATTTAAGTACAGTCACTATATCTTTTTCTTTTTTCCAGTTGCAAAAACATTATGTCCAAGGTCCTTACACTCTTAAAGGGTTCTGAAGATTCTTCACGTAGTTCAAGAATGTAAGTTGCTCTCTTTTCTCCGATGCCCTAAGCGAAATATGATATTAACTTATAAACTATTATATGCAATGATAGGCTTGAAAAAGAATAGTATTGACATGTGATCTTACCTGGATCCTTGTTAACTCTTCTCTGTAATCACAAATGAGAGAAAGAAGAATGTTATAAGAAATATTAGCCAATGCACACACCACAAGAATAAACAAATATACTGAAACCCATTTAAATAACAACCACCCCTTTTTACTCTTGGGGGCCTCGGTCTTAGCATCAAAGCGCGGTTTACAAGACCAGTTCTGGCTAGAGTCATTCCCTCATAATCCAAAAGAAGGAACTGTGAAACCTTGCAGTTTGCTGCTTAAGATAACATAACATTAAGGTTGCTACTTTAGAACTTGCAGTTTTCACCGCTTAGCTAATGCTTTACAGCTAAAATATACGATGTTGCAATAAAGGTGCAAGCTGGACGGTGTAACATAGGTTGAGAAGTAAATATCACGGTTGCTTCTTCACTTGTGTTGTGCTACTTAAGATCACATAATATGAGGGTTGCACTTCTTTTACAAACTTGCAATTTTCATCACTTAGCTAATGCTTTATTACAACTGGAAAAAAGGATGTTGCAAAATAAGTGAAAGCTGGACAGGGAAAATAGCTTGAGAAGTAATATCATCAAGTTAGTTGTCTTGGATTTTGGAAGGGAATAAAAATATGATGAGAAGGAAAATTGACAATTAATATCAGAAGGAAAAGAACTATATGAAAAGTGGAGAACCGGTTATATAGGGGAATCATTCACTTACTTGCTTGCAGTGTTTAATAAATTCAGATATTCTTGGACAAGACAATTCTGCACAATGAAAAAGGAGAGTGAATAAGTTGAAGTGGCATCAGACAAAAAAATGCTAAAGAACTACTCACGAAAGTAAATCAATTAAACCTTTGCTCCAGAACTGCGCATATGAAATCTTTCCCAAGGACTAGTATACATGGCAATCTCCAATTTGTCACCGGTTCTCATATCAGTTTCAGCTTTTGGGGTTTTGGGTTCTATAATGTCACCAGAACTTTCAAGGCTTCCTTGAGATGAGTCCAACTGCTTTGGCATCAACATATGCAAAGAAGTTGAAGACTCCAACAACCGTAAATTATTCGTTATTTCTCTAAGTCTTTCACTTAGTGGTGGTGATGCTACTTTGTCTATGTTCATATCTCCACTTTTCTCCTCTGTATCAACAACATCTACAATTTGTAGCACTGTGAGAGAAAAAAGAGAGAGTAAAAGTTCAAATTTAACACAATAACCAACGTTTAACACAACCTACCATCATCTGCAAAAGAAAGTATTTCTTTGACATCACAATGAACTTCGGGAGTAACTTTTAAATCCTTTGCTTTATTTGGTGGAGAGGCATCCTGAGATGCAAAGGTTAATATCATTACACAGATAACACCAATTAATTAAAGTGCATCAGTCAAAATTGTTTAATTAAATGACTACTGTATAAACAAATTTAAGTTGCCTCACCTTTTCCATTTTATGAATAGAGATTGTTTCCTTGAAAACACTTGGGATTTCCTGCAACCAATAAGTTGATCAAGCCCACGCATAGCCATTTAAACAGAAAAAATATAAAAGGAACAGAAATGCATTTACAAAATGTAAGTGTACTAACATTTTCTGCTGATGATATCATGGCTCTAGATCTATCTGAATTGGACTTGTCTTGAGAAGTCTAGCAATATATAACATCTTAAGTTCCATGAGGCATAAACTAAACAATGAATAAGATGTTAACTTCTTTAGTAAACCAATGCTTTCAACAGATAAAGTCATATACCTTTTTATGGAAGGAAGATATGATAGTTGAAGCATTCTCTGAAAGAGGCTTAAACTTTGTGGCTGAGGTGACATCATCCTATGAATCAATGACAAGTTATAGGTATGAATCAATGACATGTAAAAATGCTGTAGGCATTACCAATAGATTTCAACTAGACTAGGTAATTTCCATCGTTTTATTAAACCAATGAACCCAACCAAAAATTTAAAAGCAACATTCCAAAAGCAAAAGAGAGAATTTGTGGAGTGAAGAAACTCAAAATGTCACACCCTAAAACATAGAGGTACAAACCTGACGTTGACAACTAAAGTAGCGGACTTGTAAGTAAACTATTCTTTTTAATGGTTAATGCAACCAATTATATTGGAATCAGAACCAAAGAGCAATGCACTGGTACCTGCTTAGAGATGATAGCTTTTCTGTCACTGAACAGTTTCCTTCAATGAAAACAAAGAAGCAAATATTTCAGTACACATCCGTCAACCATATATTCTAGTTCATAATATGATATGCCATGTAGCATACCTTCCTATCAAATTGGAGCCAGAGTTGTTCTTTTTCCCAGACAACGGGGTACCCACTAGTCGTGCTTGCTGATTGGTGTGCTTTTTACTTTTCATTGTAGAGCTTGTCAATATCTGGCCAGCACTTTGACATGATCGTGAAGCCAAACTTGCTACATAAAGAGTATCTTGGCAAAGGATTGGATTCTAGAACAAAAAATGAAAGGGTGAGAAAAGGAATCTTTCAAAACGACTTGGAATCTACACAGAATATCTAACCATGTTAGAATGAGAAAAGTCATTACCAAACAGGTTAGCAGCAAAACATGATTGGAGCCACCAAGAGATTCCTGCAGCATCCGAGTGAGTTTGCTTTCTCGATAAGGAACCCGCTTTTCATTTGTGTTCAGAGCGTACACCACGTTCATAATGCCATATAAAGACTTATTTATTCTAGCACTTTCAGTAAGCATAATTCCATCTTTGCTGCTTCTTCGGGAATCCTCATAGCCTGAGAGCATAATAATACAGTGAAGATAACTAAAAAGCAATTATTCGGCAAAAGAGAAAATCTCTGCAACTTTTGGAGGTTTAGGACTAGCTAACCTGCCAAATCCACAAAGTTCATCACATTGGGGCCTTTACTACCCTTGATGTCATCAGCAGATGCTATATGTATCATTAACCCTTTGTGACTCCTTTTGGGCATTTGGAATGGTGTCTTTTGTACTGAATAGCATGGTGCAGCCAAACAAGCACTTAGATCATGAAAGTGTGAAATGGAATCCACAGCGGCCTACGTAAAAGAAAAGAAGAGAGCGATCTTAACCATAACAATGTGCAATATCTCAATATTTTACTCCTAGAATTGAATTGGATTACTTTAACTTGCCTTAGAAAGTCCTTTGAGCTTTATTTTTCCTTGAGAATCTTCAAGCACTTGAACTTCGGGATGATTAGGGTCCAAAAGATCATAGACATGATCCTGGAACACCTCGTAAAAGGAAACGAGGACTGCTTTCTGGGCATCCTTTGTTTGCGAAAGGATCTCAGCTATTGCCATTGCTGCCAAACCTTCTTTGTCCACAGAACCCTAACATAGAGAAACAATATCCTCAGTTTAAAAGTAACAGAAGGTTATTATTAGAGAAGCAGAGGAGAAACTGAGATACATGGAAAAAGAACCCACTTATTGGCAAAATACACAGAAGACATACCTGGATTGTGTGGGTTTTTCCACTGCCTCTTGCCCCATATGCAATAATGGATGCATTTCGACCGCTGAGAACTTCTGCTATCAGTGGCTTTACCTCTCTCGAGAATACTACAGCATTATCCTCATCTTGTTCATAGCAATTATCTAATTCATATCTATCTTTGCGACTGCAAAATACTAGAGAATCTCAAAAAAATTCACAAAAAAAAAAGGAAGCCTAGCACCAATCAATGTCAAAAGAAACAAAATCATGTAGAAAACACATTTACAAATGGGAATCTTCGGCATAACAAAATTGATGCCCTAAAGCTAAATTTCGATAAGAGACCTGAAACTTATTTGATGAATATATATATATATATATATATTTTTATTTACAGTTCATTCTTCTAGCTTTTTGAGGTGCAAAATGAAATCGCGGTAAATTGTATGTATTAACATTCAAATGCATTTTTATCTATTCATTCTTATATAGCTTATTCAGGCAAATCGTGTTAAAATTGAAAATGAAATCAGTCTTAAACAGAAAAAAAAAATGAATCTATGTGGAGGAGGAATAATAAGAAACAAAAGGGAGATAAATGTATTAATTAGTGAGAGAGAAAAACTTACATGATTTGCTCATTTTAAACTAATACAATCAAATTCCAAAAACAAATGTAAAATTTGAAACAATAATTGTATATATACTATTATATCTAATAGTAGTAAGAATTGGGGCTTTTGATATCTTGGGGGCCTAATGAAGCGCCCGCGCCTGTAACTAAAACAAACTAATATTGGGTCTACTTCATTAAATTTAACATCGGAACGAAAAAGGGTATGTTAAATCAAAACAATTGAACATAATCAACATATGGACTCAATTTATAATTACCTACTCCCTTCATCTCCGAATGATATTGTAACTTTTTCTGAATCCGAATCGCTCCCTTTGGGCCGGCACACAGTGACCCTCAGTTTCGAATCTCCACCCGATAATTCAGACTCTTGGTCTGTAAATCCTCGGATTTTTCCAACAATTCGTACTCTGCGCGAGATTCTTGGGCCTGCGATGGGTAGTTTGCTGCGATTTGAATCGGGCGTTGACAAAGCCATGTAAGAAATCAGAGCTTGAAATTTTACAATTTATTTATTTATGGAGAATTTGGATGAATTAGAGTGAGAGAGTGGATTGTCTGGTGAGTGGTAGTGAACTAGTGATGTATTATGGTGTAGAGAAGTAGCCGTTGTTAGGGTTCTAATTCTATTTTCAAATTCTTAGTCTGTCCTACCTGGCGCTCTTTCACGCTCCTTATGAAGACTTTATCATTCATGAATAAATCCCGCTAAATAAAGCCCGATAAAAATCAAAATATGGTGGATGTATATTCTTACTCCATGATCTTTCTCTCAAATGGTTAATGACATATTCAATGATATATTTTTTATGTTCAATGACATATTCCATGACATATTTTCTTCACTTTTCATGCATATATAAAGGCTTTGTAATAGATAGGAAAATACACACAATTGAAGAAGAAAATCTCTTCCTTCTCTCTATCTCTATTCTCGTTCATGTTTTACTAAGTTGCTTTTATTTTTTGTTCATACTTTACTAAATTATTTTTATTTCTTGTTCATGCTTTAGTAAATTGTTTTTATTTCATAACACGTTATCAGCACGAGTCTCTAACCAATTGTATTTATATATCTACAAAAAAAAAATCTACATCCAGAAAGATTACAATTAGAAGCCATACATATCATCACATGGTTAAATGTAAAGAGAAACTACATATGGTAAATAATGAAATGTAAGAAGGTATGATTATCTTATACTTGTCATTCCTTTAAAATCTCATATGCACACAACTTTGTACTACACCTGTATTGCATAAGCACATATTAATATTACATCTTTTATATCACATGAATGGAATAAAATTTTTGAAGTTCTATATGTTAAAATCATAGTAGCAGTTAATTGTTGATATGATGCATGTCATGGTAACCAAGGATATTTTATATAAATTGTTTTATGCATATTTATGTGTTAACTATTTTCAATCTGTCCTGCCGCTTTTAATATTTTCTTTTACTTGGATGAATATTTTTTTTCCTTTTGGATTTTTACACTTGCATATAGTACCAAAAAAAAAGGAATAAAATATAATAATAAAATTAGTCACACTGATTAAAAGCATAAATCATCTTGAAGAAAACAAGAAATACTTCACATCTTTATCTAGGTTGATTAATTACTTCTTTGAAGTTTGAAAAATAAACCAGCTATTGTGAAAGTATACTTCATAATTTATGGTCGTATCATTTGAAAGCAAACAATGATTAGTATGATTACTAGAAGAGGTATTTTTGAGTATTCATAACCTACTTGATGTTTGCTACTAACTTACCATTTTTAAGTATTTTATATGAATGATGCACAAGCTACAACTGGTAAGTTGTTACCTATAATGTCACTTTTCAGGTAATATAAATGCCGAATTTATGTATTAGTACTATATATATATATGTTGTTACCTATATGGTATATTTTTGATAAATTTATTCACTAATTGCTTGGTTGAATTGAGTGAAGGAAAGTCATGACGTTTAATCAAATCCAATAGGTAGGGTATACCCCGAAAACAACAATATTTTTTAGAGAGACTCAATAAATATTAAGACAATGATTTTATGATCCCTTTAAACTCTAATAAAATTTAGAAGAAATATTCTGACTACAAACAATTGTATTTCATATAGATGCTACAAATAATTAATAAAGTTTTACGCTGATTTGAGATTTGTACACTTATTAAGAAAGCAAATTTGATTTGCTAAGTTGCAAATTAGCTGTGTACAACTTTCTTGGCATGTGATTGAAATTAAGGCTTGAGAATGAATCTCAATATTGTTTAGCCTATTATGCTATTGATTAAGACATCGGGATCAAGTCTTGATGCTCCATAATGATAAGAGTTGGGTTTGAGTCCCAATTTATTATGGCCTAACATGCCTTTATATTGGTAAGACATTGAGTTTGAGTCACAATGTACCATATTGATGATATAATGATGACTAAAGAAAAATAATATATTTTTCATGAAAAGACATAAAAATTGTCCCACTTGATTTGCTCCATTCTTGAAGTGAATGTGATAACAGTGCATAATAAATTTCAATGAAGACAGGTGGTTGAACAATGAACGTGGGCGTTCCAAATATCAAAATAATAATAATCATCACTATGATTATAAAAGGAGAACAATAAGGGTTCTCAAAATAGTCCTTCAAAATATGAAGGTAATGCTTACCATCAAATTGGTATGAAAATAATAAAGCACGTCGCTGATTATGATCCATTCCTTGAAGAGAATGTGACTTGTGATAAGCATTGAGAATGCAAACCCATTCCTAAAGTTGAATGTGACAATATGTGATAAAACAATGAATAAAGACATGCAATTCATGATTATATGAATACCACACAACTCACCTCTAAGGGAGGTTTGAGTAAAATAAAGAGAATAAATATTATTGTATGGTTACATGAATATGTCATTGGTCGCGTACATGTGATATGCCAAATATTATTTTGTCATACCTTATAAAAGTTATTAAAGGCAAAGTTAAAGCAATAAATAATTTTGCTTATGATGATTTTGACCATGACAATTTATTATGATATAATTTTCTCCGTGAAGGAGACATTTACCATATGAATGGTATGATAAAAGATCTTGTAGTACAAAAGTTGTTAAGAACTCCGGAAAAACTAATTTGTTACTACCCGGATGAATAAACTTATTCATGACATTGATATTGTAAAGTCTCAAAAGAAACTTTTTGAGTTTCAACTATATAAGTCAAAGTGATTGGCATATTGAGACTATAAATGAAAGTAAGATTGAATATCTTCATATTTCTATAATCATACCGGGTAAATATGAAAGGTTACCCGATCTTCTTTTTATTTGTACTACACAAATATAAGCATGATGTTGGAATCATATGCCACCAGTAAACTAGAGGTTTACTAAAACAAATATTAATTGGCATGACCGGTTGGCCATCTCGGTTCAATTATGATGCGAAAAATTAATTAAGAATTACATTGACATATATTGAAGAATAGAAGATTCTTCAAGAATTCTCTTGTGCTGCTTATTCTCATGATATACCAGTTAAAGATTGGGATTGAATCCTTTGATTTCTGGAAGGAATAAAAGGTGATATATATATGGGCTCAGTCACCTGCCATGTGGACCGTTTACTATTATATGATTTTAATAGATGCATCTATTTTATGGTCACATGTGCATTTGTTATCAACTTGCAGTTTGGTTTTTGCAAGATTGCTTGCTCAAATTATTAGAGCACAATTCCAGAATATAAATTATGATGATTTATCTTAATAATACTGGTTTAAATCCAAGTTGGTTTAGCAGAAATTGTATGCCTCCAATTATAGCTAAATCATTGGTTATGAGAACAAAACTCCCAAAAACGAAATTTGGTATGAGATTTATTATTTAATATACAGCAGCACTTGTACGCATCTAGCCAAGTTATAAAAAAATTTCCCTATCACAATCGGTTCAGGGTCAGGAACCAAATAATTTCTATATAGAAATATGGATGTGCTATATGATTTAATTATGCCACCAAAATGCACAAAGATGAGTTCCCAAAGATGGTTGGGAAATGTGTTGGTGATCCCAACATTAGGGGGAGAAAATGGGCAGCTGAGAAAGTGATACGTGAAATGAATTATTATGAATACATATAGATCCTCGTACAAGAAAATATAAACTTGAAGTTCAAGTGATATTCATTTACAAATTATTGTCAGACGCATTTGCTGACCCAAAGCTAAATGTCATATTTCAGCTGCTAATGCTCCAAATAGAATAAAGTCCATGAGGGACAGAGTCTATGGCACACATGAAGTGTAACAGACCAATCGGTTCCAAAGATAAAACTCCTTGAAGAAGGAGAGGGGCAAATATTCAAAATGGTCATAATAAGGAGGCAAGTGCCCTAGAAGAGCACCATGACATAACACTTCATAAGACCTCATGGGAGAGGCTCAGGTACCTGAAAATAATGAAATAAAAAGATCCCAATAAGTTATGTCTTTATTGGGTAATAATGGAACCGGCATAAAATGATTGTCGACGATATTGTTAATATAATGTAGCGCTCAATATGATTAATATTGACGAGGATCTTGAGATCAAATCTGTCATGAAATTTGGACGGATAAAAGATTGGCCAAATAAAAAATACGCAATGAAATTGACTTCACTTGAAAAATGTGAAGTTGGACGGATAGTCCAACACCTGAAAGTATAAAGTCAATTGAGGTATAAATGTGTTCTTGTGCGAAAGGTTCAAGTCGATAGACATAAAGACGACTTGTGGCACAAGAAAATTAGTAAATATCCTCACATTGAATATATGGAGACATGTTCTCTTATAGTGGATATAGTCACTTCAGGTTTTAATCTGGCAATATATGAAAAACTTGATATGCGTATAGTGGATATCATTGAAAGATTTAAATTTTCTTGGAGCATATTAAGGTTTCCAAGAAATTTATTAAATAAAGCTTCAAAAATCCTTATACGGATTGAAACAATCAGGGCGCATGTGATATAATCACCCGAGAGAGTACTTGTTGAAAAAAGGGTATAAGAATAATTCAATTTGTCCTTGTGTCCTTATAAAAGGATATGGATTTGAATTTAATCGCCATGTATGTTGATAATTTAAATATCATTAGAACTCCCGGAGAGCTTCCTAAAGCAGTAGGCTGTTTAAAGAAAGAATTTGAAATGAAAGATCTTTGAAAGACAAAATTTTGTCTTGGTCTACAAATTGAATATATGAAAGATAGAATTTTTGTCCTTCAATCAGCATACACTAAAAAAAAATTAAAGAGCTTCTATGTGGATAAAGCACATCCATTAAGTACCCCGATGATTGTGAGATTACTCGATATAAATAAAGATCCACTCCGACCTCATGAAAATAATGAAGAGTTTCTTGGTCCTAAAGTACCATATCTTAATGCAATTGGTGCGCTAATATATCTTGCTAACACTACAAGGTATGACATAACTTTTTCAGTTAATGTCTTAACAAGATATAGCTCCGCTCAAGGAGAAATTGGAATAAAATCAAGCACATATTGCTTTATCTAAGGGGGATTACCGATGTGAGCTTATTTTATGGCAATGATTGCAATACCGATCTTGTTGGTTATGTCGATGTGGAGTATTTATCTGACACACACAAGGCTTGATCTCAAACATGTTATGTGTTTACATGTGTGGCACTGTCATATCTTGGCGATCGACTAAGCAATCAATCGTGGCTACTTCTTCTAATCATGCTGAGATAATTGCTATTCATGAAGCAAGTCGAGAATGTGTATGGTTGAGGTCTACTATACATCTTATTCGAGACAAATGTGGTTTGAAGTGTGATAAACTACCCACAGTCAACGATGTGAACTGATGATCTCATCAGGGGGAGTTAATACGCGTTGTACTCTTTTTCCCTTACAAGGTTTTGTCCCATTGGGTTTTCCTTGCAAGGTTTTTAACGAGGCAACCAAAAGGCGTATTTCTAAATATGTGTACTCTTTTTCCTTCATTAGGATTTTTTTTTCTCATAGGGTTTTTTTCTAATAAGGTTTTAACGAGACACATTATTTATGGACATCCAAGGGGGAGTATTATGATAAAAATCAAAATATGGTGGATGTCTATCTTCCTCCATGATCTTTCTCTCAAATGGTTAATGACATATTCAATAACATATTTTCTATGTTCAATGACATATTCCATGAAATATTTTCTTCACTTTTCATGCCTATATAAAGGCTTTGTAATAGATAGGAAAATACACACAATTGAAGAAGAAAATCTCTTCCTTCTCTCTATCTCTATTCTTGTTCATGTTTTACTAAGTTGCTTTTATTTCTTGTTCATACTTTACTAAATTGCTTTTATTTCTTGTTCATGCTTTACTAAATTGCTTTTATTTCATAACAGTCATAATGTAAAATAAAAAATATATATACCGCTAGACCTAGTAGTTTTTTTTGTTTGTAAATCTTAAGACGTTTGTTTACTGAAGTAATATTCCTCCATTTCATTTTATATAAGGATACATTATTTTTTTTAGCACCGAATAAAAGTAATAGTAGTAATTTGTATTTAGTAATTCTAAAGTATCACGAAGGACATTATTCTATGCTGCATAATACATGTATTCACTTTATTTAAATGAAATTTGCTTTAGTGTGCCTGCGTTGCACGTGTGTATTGCGTCAAGTTCTTCATATTAGCTCATCCATAATTTAAATATTTAATTGTCATTATAATTTTATCGAATGAGAATTAAAGCATAAAAAAATAATTATCAAAACGTAAAAAAAGATCGACGTGATTTTCACTTTTGGAGATTTGTGTTTGTAAAATCATTAGTGTTATTGCCTCTAATCAATCACTTTTCTTCCTTTGTGTGTTATTGCCTCTAATCAATCACTTTTCTTCCTTTGTCATTCTCTCTTTCTATTGTATTCTTAAATATCTTGTTAGTAATTTGTTCGAATTATTGATCAGTGTACTTTTAATATTCTAGTAATATTAATAACAATAATAATTTTTGTTATAGTTATTAAAAAAAATAGGAAGAGAGTATGAAAATACATGCATGAACCTAACATTCGATGTTGGATAGTCTATTTAATCCGAATACGAATTTAATGATATAAAATTAATATTCTTATTAAAAGAAAAATTAGGAAGAATGAAAATACATGGATAGTGTCTGCTCTTGGATATTTATTTAGTTAGGATCAGAATTCTAAAGATATAAATTTCTTTAGGTAAATTAAGTTCCTAAATATTAGAAATTTTACATACTTCAAATAAGAAAAGATTTAATATCTAGTAAAAATGCAGTCCATACTACTTTGGAGGATCGTTGACATTACTAGAGGCGATACCTCACATAGTTATGCATGTACGGATATTATACCTAATAATATAGCTAACACTAGCACTTGTAATATGATGCATGAGCATCAAAACCCTGTACACATGTTTTAATTTATGTTACTTATCTTTCCTACCAAAAAAAAAACTAATATTTTAGTTGATTTGAAATTCCTAAATACTAGAAAAATAATTAAATCATAATTACAATTTTGTCCAATATAAAACCTATTTTTAAAGGGTAAAGAAGGCGAACGACATTTCAACAAGGGTTTCGTGCTTTTAATATAGTATAGATATAGATAATTGCTACTGTCGGTAATTATTTTAAATTATTAATCCCTCCGTTTCAATTTATATGAATATATTTCCTTTTTAGTTCGTGCCAAAAAGAATGACCTCTTTTCTTATTTGGAAACAATTACATTTATGCAATGATTTATAGCCACACAAAATATTGTGCCTCATTTTACACCACAAATTCAAAAGTCTTCTCTCTTTTCTTAAATTCCATGGCCGGTTTCACATAAATTGAAACAGATGGAGTAATATATTAGAGATTTTACACTCTATTATATTTTTAGTTAAAATGAGTAGAATGGATTCATGGATTTAATCCATTTCATTACTTATGGAATATTGAACTTTCAAGTGCATTTTGGTATTGAGAGGGTAAAACCACAAAAAATGTACGAAATTCATATTTGCGTCAAACTAATGAAAACAAGATATGCACTTTTTATATCGATTAAACATAATTAAATGATATTGGATATATTTTTGTTTAATATGTAACTCAGATAGTTAAATTATTTAATTTGGTACAATGATCAGTAAGTATTTCTCGTAGTATAATGACAAAATACATAATTTACCCATTGACCTTCCACCCAAATCCCTGTTACACACTTCTCTACCACGGGCAACCTTTTATACACCCAACCTTTTAGAAGTGTGTCAATGACACACCATTTTGCTTAGCTAGCATGTGTGTGTTTAACACAAAAAATAAGAGCGTGAGAAAGGTAAATCTTTTGTCCAAAATCTTATTTAAGTGCCATCTGTCAAAAATTAAACCAAAATGGAAATTATTTTAAAAAACAAACACAAAAATAAAGAAAAAACAAGAGAAGAAAAGGAAAAGACCATCTGATCTGAATACGCGGACAACTTCACCATAAAGAAGATAAAATCCAATCAAATAAGGTAATTTAGTCATCTTCTCTATCTTTTCCTTTTCCATTCAGAAATTTGGACGATTTGGGGCAGTGTCGAATTTTTGAATCGTCATTTGGGAGGAGAAAGTTTCGAACCTCCATTGTTGGGGGTTTCTTGAGTTTTCGAATTGGTGTTTGGGCGGAGAAATCTAGCAATAATGTTGGAAATTGTTTGGACCGAATTGTTGAGCTTGTTTACTAAATTAAATTTTTGTTGCTATTGTGAAATTGATTTTAAAGTTATTCTTGGATTTTTGAATCAGCTGCTGGGTTTGTCAAAATTCGAACCAGTGTAAAAAAAATCGTATTATAATTTTAAGTTGTCGGTTCAATGGATGTGGAGGTGATATGATGAGTGGTGCCAGCTATGGTGGTGGGGTGGTCACCTGCGATGATCTGCCGGAGAGATGGGGGAGCAGACAGCTAATTTAGTTTTTCTAAAAAAATAAAATTCTTTTGTAGCCATAATTTAAAACCTAATGAATTTGTGGAATTGAAATCTGGTGCATTTGTAGAAAAATGTTAAATTATTATACAAAGATTGCTCTCAACATTGGTGGCCGGAGTGGATTCTCCACTGAGTTGGGTGGGCAGTCATTTTCTTTTTCTTTATTTTTTAAATAAAACCTGGATGAATTCTTTTTATTTTTCTACTTTTATGTTAGTGACACGTGTCACAACCTTATTCATGCATGATACACACATATTTAGAAAAAATGGTCAAACATAGAAGTGGTGTGTCATTGACACACTTCTAAAAGGTCAGGTGTTTAAAATGTTGCTCGTGATAGAGAGGTGTATAACAGGGATTTGAGTGTAAGGTCAATGGGTAAACTATGTATTTTGTCTAGTGTAATCTCATTACGAAGTTCTTAAATGAAGGGCTCTTTTAAATTTTTGAGAAATTTATATTTTTAAAATATAAAATTGAGCAATCGATCGAAATATATACAAAAAAATATACTATATTTTATATATTTTGACTAATGAATGCAATTAATTTCGATCGATGGGTCAATTTTGTATTTTGCTCTAAATTTTTAGCGTTGGTTCCGAATTTCAGTCCAAAACATTCCAAGTATAAATGACATCAGGTAGCCACCGTAAAAGGCTGTTATTTAGGAATAAGCCAATGCATTATGAATTAGTTTTTCAGTTCAAATCGTCAGGACAGAATCGTCATGAAGTTAAGATTTTTAATTTAAAATTTCAGGAGAAAATAAGCACGAATTAATCTCTAAATAGCATCCCTAGGAATGGGTATTTGTGCACTTGCCCCCCATTCCAAAGAGGAGTCCAGTCCAATTGTCCATCCTTTTTTCTTTTCTTTTTCCTGGAGTATAAACCTTTTTATTTTTTCTTTTTATTCCAAATCTTTTTGTGGAAATACAAAGAAAAATGGAGGGGAAAACGGAGAAGGAAAACAAGAGTGTGAAGAAGAAAGCATGCGATGTGGAGGCTCTGAAGAAATGTTTGGAAGAAAATAAAGGCGACTATTTGAAATGCCAGTCTCATATTGAAGCTTTTAAGTCATCTTGCTCTATCAACAACCCTAATTCTTCTTCGGAATATCCCCCAAAGCTCAGCTCCGGTTCGGATTCTGATCCTATGATTATAACTTCTTGAAATTTGATGTCGACAGCTCTTTTTAACTACTTCGTTCGTTATAATGTTAGTTTTTTTGGTAATTATTAGCTATACACTATTGGAAAAGCTTATTCTTTGTCGTTGATAAAGTAAGTTACAAGCTTGAACGCAAAAAAGATTGGTTTTCTATGAAAAATTGAGCTTTTTTTTAAATACTGTTTTGGGCAAATAGTGAAGGTTTCGTTCACTGTGAAAGAAGAGTTTTTCAATTCCAATTGCTGTTTCCGTAAGTGTTTATGCCTATGGATGGAGCTGACATGAAAGCATCTGTTCTTGTAGACATAATGGTTAGTTTATTTCGTAAAGATCAATGCCTCAGGTTTTTGCTTGGGAAAGAGAGACTTTTTTTAGTACTTTGGGGATGTTTGGAATCGAGTCTAGTTGTAATCCTTGGCTTTGCCAACAGTGGTGGAACAAGGAATTGTAACAAGGGGACTAAAAAAATGCAAAACTTGCACAGTGTGTGAAGGTACTTAGCTATCAAGTGGATTCAACATTTATTATACATATATACAAAAATTGTTTTTGCCCTATTTGCACAGTGTAACTTTTCGACGAAGCCTTCAATACACTTGGCTACACCACTATCTGCCAAGTGCCAACACATGTTGGTCTATGACTTGAATGCTTTTATAAGGCTCTAATATAAGTTTCCAACAAGATTTACTTTTTGGAAAGAAAGGAACAAGATTTTCAGAGGCTTGATCAATCTTACTCAGGGTGTAAACTAACATTGTTAGTCTAAAGTGGTAGGTCCAGCAAAATATTCTCAGTTGCTGATTAGTCATTTATGATTCAAAAATATTAACCCATTCAGAAATTCACAATCTTAATGAAACAAAAGTGGAGGGGTGCAATTGTTTTGTTTGCTCATAGATATTGTCAAGGGTTAGGTGTTATATTACCATGGTGTTTTATTGGCTTATCCATGAGTAATTGTTTTCCGAGTACCTAGATTCCCAGTTTATAAAGCTAAAATTATGGTTGTTATTGTGAATGAAAATCAAGTAAAAAGACGTGCTTTGGAAATTTGACGTGGAGGGGTATCTGGTTTACAGAGTAATGTTTGCTCGATCCTTGTCTGCGATAGGTAATTCGATCAATGTAATATGCATGCTCAACTTTTTGTAAAGGGAACTTTCACAGAAGCTGCTGCTTAGAATAGTGACTTCAAAATTGGATTACTAGTTAGATGCACTAGTACCTGTAATACCCCTTTAGACAAAGTCCCACATCGGCAAAACACAAGAGGGATGCTGGGTATATAGGCTAACAAGACTTAGACCCTAGTGGTGCGTTTTAAATCCGTGAGGGCCTAGGCTCACAACGGACAATATCACTAACAGGCTGGGCTGTTACACTGTTACAGTAACTTTCCAACTTGGGTGGGGAGTTTCTGATGAGTGATGACTGTCAGATAAGTTCAAAAATTGCTGCAGGTTTAGTCCTTGAGGCTTCTCAATGCTGCTCCTTATAAATTATAGTCACTATCCTGTATAATGTAATATGTATGCTCAATTTTTTGTGAAGGAACTTTCATAGAAGCTGCTGCTTAGAATAGTGACTTCAAAATTGGATTACTAGTTAGATGCACTAGTAAGTAGTAACTTTCCAACTTGGGGTGGGAGTTTCTGATGACTGTCAGATAAGTTCAATAATTGCTGCAGGTTTAGTCCTTGATGCTTCTCAATGCTGTTTCTTATAATTTATAGCCACTATCCTGTATAATGTCACATGGACTTGGGTGTAAGATGCATGCATCTTTGTTGGATTTATGGATATTTAATGGCAATTTGGGGACAGAAAATGCTGCTTACTCTTAACTTTCAAGTGGGGACATTATTGAGGACCTGAATAAATGATATATCCCTTAACAACACTTTGGGCTTTTAGATGGCGGTTCAGGCAAATATGATATCAGATCAGAGTAGGTCAAGAACTCGAGTCTTACCACCACCCATCGACGAAATACTTCACGTGGTTGGTCCACATAAATTTAAAAAACAGGCCTTGTGAAGGGGGCACGTTGTTGACCTAAATAAACAAATAAATAACTGTCGAGGTAAGTAAGGTATAAAAAGGAAAAGCCTATTGAATGAAAGTGACGAAAGATATTCATTTTTCAATTCTCTTTCTAATAGTTTAAACTTTTAGATGAGATGATTCACTCAACTCGATATAGTCCCATACCCAGTAATATAATACACTAATTGCCATGTGTATACCAGATGGGAATTGTCCATAGCTGCAAGTGTTGCATGCATCACAAGGTAATTTTGTCTTCAACAGAAAAGTCCATTAAGCATAGATCTGTGGACAGTTGGAGGCTTGTTGAAGTTCAATATCTGAATTTTGGTGTCTATTAAATTTCATCCATGGAAAGTAACGATCTATGGAGCAAAAATGAGAAACGTAAAGTATCACAAAACCCCAATTGGCTTGGATTTGTTTGCTACTTCAGCTCACTTACGGCCAAAAGTAATTTAGCTAGCTTTCGTATGTCCAGTATTTTTCTTGTTCTCTTACCTAAGCAGATTGGAATCTTTCTGGGTTCAGCTGCCAGGGTTTAGTGGTTTTCTTTAATTTTATATGGTTTTTCTTTATTTCCGTTTGGATAGCTGCCGCTGGTGTCATTAAAACTATGATCTTGGAGCATTTGTGTATTTGACAAAACTATTCACTTGCATGTATTTCTAAAAATGAGAGTGTAATTTACACTTAAATCTCACTTCACATTGCAACTGATTTCACTTTATCCCCTTTATGTAGAAAAATGATTACTTTACTTGTTAAAAAGATTGGCATGCAGAAAGGCAATATAAAATTGACAAGTGATCTATATTTAAGAAAAATGCTTTCATGTAATAGAGTATTCAAATGCATATAATCATTTTACCTTCCTTTTGCAGTTGTAGAGGACCTCAGATAAGCAACTCGAATGAAGATTGGAAGACCGAAGCCCTATCTTCTGCTGTTAGCAGTAATAAAGCCAAAAAGAAGATTCAAGTTCAAGTCACTGCATTTTTTGTAACATTGCACAACTAGTCTATAGTCTTCTAATCTATGTAATTTCTTCGGCTTTAACCTGAACATGTGATTCCAGAAATATGTGCTTTTTGGTAAGTAGAAAGAGAAGAAAATAATGAGGAAAGCAAGTGGTGTTGGATGGGCGCCCAATTACAGATTTTGCATGCCTTTAGCATGTTATTGTCTTACTTGTCATATGTGAAGTGTCATTTACAAAAGCATATTTGTCTATTAAGCAGAGGCGGAATTAGGATTTCAAGCTTATGGGTTCGGAATTCGAATCGTTTTAAATTACTAAGTTCTAAATTAATAACTTATACATATTTAATGGATTTTTTAAGACAAATACAAGGTTTGAATCAAAGTTACTGAGTTCGGCCGAACCCGTTGGTGGCACTCTAGCTCCGCCCCTTCTATTAAGTGCCTCAGTTCCTTGATAAGGAAACTATGCAGAATTCAAATGAAGTAAAAAAAAGACAAAAACTTTACAACACCCACTGGAAAATTAGGGCAAAGATTACTTTAGCTCGCGGCAGAAATTATTTACATTCGATAGTCGCAAAAATATATAAAATTTGTATATTTTTTGTATATAACATAAATAATGTATATATACACAAAAAATATATTTTTTTTTGTTATTATTTTGAGAACGATTATAGTATCATTTTCCTGAAAAATTATGCCACCGAAGTCAATCATGTTTCCTTGCTGGAGTAAAGGAATAAATATAGAATGTGTCATCATGCATGACCAATCCCCAACTTTCAAGGGTAAGGAAGGGAGCTACCAGGACCAGCTCTTTTTGTTTTTTCCTATTTCTCTTTCAAGTCTTTTAGGTTTTAAATTTAATAATAGGCACAATGTCCTCGGTTGCATATAAATTATGCTTTGCTTAATTGTCAGAGTAATGAATGTAGGGGGCATTTGCATCTATACCCGCTTTTTGTGTCACGTTTTAACTTGTGCCCGTTTTGCAAAAAAAAATTGCAAGCGTACCGCTTTTTCGTATAACTTCAGCATACGGGGCTGAAGTAGCAAAGACAATCAAGCAAAACTTCAGCATTCTAGTAGCCGGGCTTGAAGTTCAGCTCTAGAGCTGAAGTTTTTGTTTTGTAACTGTCGAGTTTCAGCTCTAGAGCTGAAGTTTTTGTTTGTAACTGGCGAACTTCAGCTGCTGAAGTTTTTGTTTTGTAACTGTCGAACTTCAGCTCTAGAGCTGAAGTTTTTGTTTGTAACTGGAGCTGAAGTTTTTGTTTGTAAGCTTCAGCTCTAAAGCTGAAGTTTTTGTTTGTAAGCTTCAGCTCTAAAGCTGAAGTTTTTGTTTTGTAACTGTCGAACTTCAGCTCTAGAGCTGAAGTTTTTGTTTGTAACTGGAGCTGAAGTTTTTGTTTGTAAGCTTCAGCTCCAGAGCTGAAATTTTTGTTTGTAATTAGAGCTGAAATTTTTTCTGGAAAAATCAGCTTTTTATGTTATCGGCCGCTTTAAATGCAGCAACCTCATTTCGTCTAACTCACACTCAGCTTTGCTGAGCCATTTTTATTGCTAAGCAACTGATATTCGAAAATACATTATACAGTTCTATTATACATTCAGACAACACAATTTTTTTTTTCTTCTAACCACAGAAACATATAATTCACATATACAAGGTTAGCTTTCTACTTGCTTTAATTATGCTTCTGGCTATAACAATAAGTTTCTCCACAAATTATGTTGGAAAAATCCCAAGTACTAGAGGCTCTTTCTAAAAATGATTATTAATTTCTTGAAAACGAAATCCTAGATAAAAACGTTGTGTGAATACAAGTTATATACATAGCCGTAATAGATTTCTTGCAGAAAAGGGAGAAGGAGAAGTTTGAGAAAGAAGAGGCGGATATAACTTCGACGAGGAGAAAGGGGCCTGGAGTTGTTTAAAAAGTAGGTATAAGTTAAAAGTTTTAAAAAAATGGGTATAGGTTAAATGTGGGCGACCAAATAGGGGGGCCGTACAATTTTTACGAACGTAAGAGAATAAGCCAAATCAGTAGAATTAGACTTGCGCCCCTCTCCCATCCAAAAGATTTACTGCAGAGTCCGCTCCATATTATAAAAATTAACAAGGTCAAAAGCAGTAGCGACAAATAGAGAGAGGCTGAAACATTTGACTCCCCTGCTCAAGTCTTCACATCTATAAATAGGGTTTCTAAAAGCACGGAAAAACCTACCAAACTAATAAATATACTCTGTTAACCAATAAAATGTTCTTATTTTAATTTATACATAACTCTTTAGATTAAATTATTTGATTTGATATACGTTCTAAGAACCAGCAGCACAACCGTTTTGACCAGCACACCTCCATCATTTGTGCCCGCTGCTGCCTAATTGCTTACAGCGTCTTAAATTCATTCTCTACTTTCATTGACCTTGTTAAAATAAAGGAGAGCTGTAGGGAGTGGGAAGAAAAGTCGGCAAACTCTAAACAGAAATTGTCAAACCTTAATAAATTGGTGGATGTCCTTAGTAGCTTGCAATTTATATTAGTACTAATTTTTAGTTCAAGTGAACATTCTTTATATCCTGCACAATTATTTATTTTCATTTCTCTGGAGACTATTTTGTCCTAATTGCGATTCTTGTGACTCATTCTACTACATAAGTTTATCTACACAGTTAACTGAAGGATGCATGCATTTCTTTTACAAGGTTAAACCTTAGTCCTGGTACTCTTTCCAACTGAAGAAACTAATATATCGATCTGCTGATCATTACTTGTTGAGCATGTCTGAATCTCAGAATTCTGTGAAACTTCCCATTTTCGATATCTCGAGGCCTTTTAGTTCATCTTCCCTTAAGTCCCTTTCTTTAGCTTGTAAAGAATGGGGTTTCTTTCACATCCGCAACCATGGAATTCCCAAAGATTTATGTAGACAACTTCATTTCGTTTCTAACCAGATTTTCAGTTTTCCTTCTGATGTAAAGCTGAAAGCTGGACCCTTATCAAATATAAGAACCTACACTCCCCATTTCATTGCATCCCCTTTCTTTGAGAGCCTGAGGGTTTCTGGACCTGACTTCTTTGCCTCTGTGCAAAGCACTTGCCAAGCACTGATCAACCAGCCAATTCACGAGTTCAGGTAAAACAAAAAAAATAACTTAATACTACATCTTTTATTTTATTTTATTTTGTTTATAATGTGGTGCTAGGCTAGCTGACATGCATCTCGACTATTCATCCGATACCTGCTATCTTTCACTAGCACAGTACCGAGTAACTTTTTCCATTAAAGTTGTGGCAGATGGGTCTGTCTCTGCTTGGATTGGACCCTTGGTTTTCCTCTGCTTTATTGACCGCTAGGCCACACCATAGAATGCACTTAACGCTACATTTTTATTTATTGTGCTTTATGGTCCAGAAGAATCTTTTTCTTCTCTTGAATACATCACAAACTACTTTAAGATCATTTGTCACATGGTTTGTTTCTCTGGCAACAATTTAGCTTTCATTGTTTTCTTATGTCCCCTAGTCATGCAATGGAGGAGTATGGGAGCAAAATGGAGAAACTGTCCAAAAGCATTGTTGAGGTCATACTGATGAGCTTAGGCCCTGAATTTGAGCAGAAATTTGCATCTGAATTCAAGAATTGTCATGGCTATCTAAGAGTAAACAACTATACTCCACCCGAATTCACGACAAATGTACAAGAGGAAGAAGAAGTTGAAGGGCTAGGCATGCACACTGATATGAGCTGCATAACAATAGTGTATCAAGATGAAGTTGGTGGTCTTCAAGTTAGATCCAAAGAAGGCAAGTGGATGGATATTGATCCTTGTCAAGACACTCTTGTTGTGAATGTTGGTGATCTTTTGCAGGCTTGGAGTAATGGGAAATTGAGATCATCTGAGCACAGAGTTGTCCTAAAAGAGCCTGTAAGTCGATTTTCCATCGCTTTCTTTTGGTGTTTTGAAGATGAGAAACTGATTGTTGCCCCGAAAGAGATTGTTCGTAGTGAAAATTTGAGGGTCTATAAGCCTTTTGTTTGTGCTGATTATTTGAAGTTTAGAGAAAGCAATGAGAAAGGCAAGTTTGAGAAAGTTGGTTTCACAGTAAAACATTTCGCAGGTAAATAATTACTATCTTTATTATAGCATTCTCTTCTTCCCATTGATGTGTCTCCAGGTGATAACAATATTTTATTTTGATAAGTGAGGTAAAAAACATTTTTACTATATTGGCAGCTGAATTTGTCCTTCTCCTCCTCAAAGCCTCAAGTTATTATTTACTCTCTTTTTTTCAAGTATTGTTCGGTGTAACTTGCGTGTATTTTATATTTTTTACTGCATGCTTACTATTTGGAAACAATCTCTCTACTTTCATTAGGTAAGAGTAAGGTCTGCGTACACACTATCCTCTGCAACCCCACTTGTGGAAATATACTGGATTTTTTTTTGTTGTTGTTGTATGCTTACTACTTCGTAGCATAGGTACATAATTTTTTTCCTGCATACTTACTACATCCTGGCATAGGTACCGATAACTCTGCCACAAAAATCTAAAATTTTGAATTCTATCTAATGTATGGTATTTTTCTTCTTTTTTCTTTCCCCAATTTTGCGGCATATGAGTTTGCTTCCACTCTGCCTGGTGACAACTGGTTTAAGTTTGACCTTTTGCACTATCTAGAGGTCACCAAAGACATCCTGAATGCATATTCTAATGGAGGTTATTTAAAAGGAAAAAGGCCTTATCAACTTAGCTGGAAATGAAACATCTAAACTTGGAAGAGAAAAGAAAAAGAAAAAAAAAAGCCTACCAGAACACCAAATGATTGGGAATATAATTAGTCAACCAAGGGATTTAGGCAAAATTGTCTCCTCATTCAGATAAGAGACTTTTTATTTTATTTAATAAGTTCATTGGCAGCAAGGGACTTTTTTTTAATTAGTTCGTTGGCACCTAAGGGACTTCTTATTTTCTAAGGGTAAGGGTGTTAAACGGGCGGATTTGGCTGATTTTGGGTAGGTTGACCCGTCCAAAAGTTATTTGGGCTAAGATGGACTAGGTCGGGATATGTTAAATTTTGGGTCATAATCCAACCTGTCCAACTCTTATCAAGCGTGTGTTGTTTTCTTATGAATTATTTAATTCTCAAATAAGATTTTTTTTTTCTTTTGTTATCATCATATATAACATATAAAACAAAAAAAAAGTATTTACTTTATCAAAGTTACTTTTAGATCAATGTTGTGAGCACATGATTTTTGTTTCGCGCGACAATCGCTCCAAAAGAAAAAACAAATAAAAAATAATAATAACAAATGGTCCTCCTGTACAATTTTGGATTTTACATGGCACTTTGTTAATTATTTATGATCTTTTGCCCATTTTTATCTTTATTAAAAAAAAAAAAATAATACAAAATGTATGTGTCATGCGTAATTTAAACCATAATCCGTTTGTTAGATGGAAAATTACAAAATACGCATTTTTGTCTTGATTTGTTGCCTTGTTTAATTTTACCTACTTTTAATATTTTAGTATGTGTAATAAATACGTTAAGTATTAATTAATGTTGTTTAGTTTTATTTAATTAGGTTGTATGTTTAGGAAAATTAGAAAAATAAAGAAAAAAGGTTAAAACTCATTTTAAATGAACTTGGGCCAATTCCCATTTTTAAAATCGGAGGCCCAAATGAACAGCCCAAGCCACCAGTCCAAACAGCCCACCCCCAGGCCATAAAACGACGTAGTTTAACACCAAAACTACGTCGTTTCGATGCCAATCCATCACAACCGTTCAAACCAAGCCGATCCAACGGTCCGGATCTCTCACCCATAACCCCACTACCCGACCCGTTACCTGAACCAATTCTGACCCTTACTAAGCCAAACGACGACGTTTCGTTTAAACCTTCAGATCCAAGCCGTCCATATCGTCTCATCCAACGGTTGAAATCAACCCACCCATTCCATATATAAGCCTCCTACCACACCCGGCCCCCTATCCAATACCCCAGCTTCCGTCTTCACCTCCTTCCCCACCAAACCCTAGAGCCGCCCCTGTATCCTTCACCATGAAAACCGGCGGCACGGACGCCGGTGACCCCGCCCTTAACACCATAGAACCCCCTTGCCATCCGGAACACGGATCTGTTAACCACGTAGTTCGAATCCCTTCCCACCTTCTCGAATCTTCATTCGAAGATTCGAGTCGGAACCCGATTTACACCAATCGACCTCAACTTCACACCAGACAGTCCCCGGACCCCCCTCGTGACCAAACCATGCTTGGTTTGGTCCGAATCTGACCAGGGAAGCACGAATTCCGGATCTATTTTTTGGAACTTTAAAGGTCCTCGTCGATGGTCCGTGTCTTGTTCAAACCAAAAGATTAAGGTCTAATGGACCTTAATCGAAGTGTTTCTCATCTGAGAAACACTTCGATTAAAGTCCGTTCAGCCTTAAGAAAGGCCTGTTCGAATCCAAGTCAAGACTTTTGATTTTTCGAGTTTTAAGGTGAGTTTGCTTTCTTTTCTTTATTTGTTTTAGTCCATGTGATTGTTCTAAAAGCTGTTTCATGTTTGGTGAAATCTGTTGTTTTGAGTTTTATTAACTGTGTCCTGTCCACCTTGCCCGAGCCTTTGTGTTTGATTGTTTCTTTCTTCTACTTATTACTGATGATGTGTATATGTGTATGTGCTGTGCGAATAATTGAGCTTCAAGTTTGAACTGATTAGCTGACTCCTCGAGTACAATTCTGCTTAGTCAGTATAATTCAAATCATATGCTTGATACTTTTAAATGTCTGATTTTGGCTACGATTGTACCTGTTATGATTAATATAGTCGAGTCGACATGTGTCGTCAATTAGTTTTAACTATCTGAACAATAACAAATTGACCTGCTGCAGTTAAACATTGCCTGAATCAATTAAGAACTGAGTCTAGTGCTTATAATTGTTAATTTGAATCAGAAATGTAAAATCAATGTTTTGTTTAGTTACAGTTTTGAAATTGGAGGGCATGTGCACTTGTGCACAACATGTGCATTTGTGAACAGCCTGTGCCCTGCCTAAGGGCTTTTTGAATTAAATAGTTTGACAGCATATGCTGTCAGACTACATCCTGCTGCCCACACCCTACTTTAGTTTCAGAAATAATAAACATTACTAAAGGTAAGCCTGCCAAGGGAATATCATGGGGTTTTGTTTATACTTAATTAGCTAAGTGGAAACTGAAAAGGGGCAGCACATGGGAGGGTATTCTGATGGTCTAAACAGGCTGTTAAAGGGATGACTTTAGGCTTATAAAAGAGGAGGACTTCCATCAATTTTATAGATAGAGAGGAGGGAGGACATCTGATTAGAGAGACAGACATAGGGGATTCAGACTGAATCATTGAGGGCTGAAGTTCTGAGAAATAGAGACACACACAGAGACAGACATTGATAAGAACAGAGTGAATTGAGAGGGAACACTTTTAGAAGAGTGAAGTTCTGAAAACAGAAAACTGGAAAAGAACTTTGTCTGATTAACTCAGACAGACAAAACTAGAAATTGCATACTTTTATGCTGTCTTGATTTCACTAGCCTTGATCTGTTTGTTTAACACTGATTTCTTCTAAATCCAATTGAGTCTGCTGGTGGTCTGTTGGTTTACTCTGGAACTTGGTCTAGTTGTTTTCTTAATTCTACTTGCCTCGTTTGTTGTTGCTGCTGCTGTTCTGCTTTCTGCTGCTGCTGACCCCTTTGCTTCCACTTCTTCTTTGCATTTCAGTATTCAGTATTCAGGTACACATTTCAAGTCTCATGTTGGTGTAAACTGTAACAGTTCGAAAGCATGAAATGAAAGGAGTTCGAAGAAGTTTAAATGTCTGTTTGTAATGCTCATGGTCTATTGATTTCTTTGTATAAATTGATTAGTGTGTAATTTAATAGCAAAAAAAATCTAGTTAGTTAATACTTAACTGAGTTTTAGCCTCTTGTATCTTAGTTTATAGTTGTTTGTTGATATGAGTTAAGTAATGGTACAGTACGTAGAATGTACAAATATTTGACATAGTGACTGACCGGATTCCTGTTTAGCTATAATGATATGCATAGGATAGAATACTTCCACCTTACACAATGATGTTCTGTTTTATTTTAGTTTCTTTCATCAGGACCCGCTAGGCAGTATATAGGAGCACGTTCGAACCCCCAGTGGTAATAATGCCTAGTGGGTTAATTCCCTTAATCTAGCCTAAATGAGTCTAGTTTGAATTCAATTCAAGAGATGTTTTGGATATAAGCATAGCATTTTGTCATGTAATTTCTTTGTCAAATTAGAACATTTCTCATAAAGTATGACGTTTTTTTACTTTATGAATAATTAATCAGAAATTGATAAGAATTAGGCCCAAAGCATATACTTGAATCGACATGTATCTTCCTTCTTCTATTTTAGACTGAACATAGTAAAGATGTAGTCATTGCAGGTTTATCCTTTTAAATAAAATGAGACGAGCCTCGACAAACAAAATGCACAAGCTGCGGGGCCCTCTAAATATATATATTAAAATACTTAGAATTCGGGACAGGCCGTTTAGCGAATTTTACGGCCTTCCCAAAATAACAATACGCTATTTGCTTTAGGCGCACCTTTAATAATTTAACCTTCTTAAACACGGGTGCACATTGATGTGACCCAAATTCAAATCTCAACGGAGTCAAAATGTGTCGACGACCACGGGTGCATTGATTGTGACGTGGTTCGAGATGCATTTTCACGACGTTGCAATTCTATAAAAATAAATGACGATAATAAAAGCGGTTTAAACAGAGTCGCCAGAGCTGTCACACCTCCTTTTTCCGCACCCGCGAGGGTGCAAGGGAGTTTTTCCAATTAAAGGACAATCGAGACGGGATTGGTTTATTTATTTCAGAGTCGCCACTTGGGAGATTTAGGGTGTCCCAAGTCACCAATTTTAATCCCGAATCGAGGAAAAGAATGACTCCATATTACAGTCTGCATACCAGAAATCCGGATAAGGAATTCTGTTAACCCGGGAGAAGGTGTTAGGCATTCCCGAGTTCCGTGGTTCTAGCACGGTCGCTCAACTGTTATATTCGGCTTGATTGTCTGATTTTATACAAATATGAACTTATGTGCAAATTTTATCTTTTAACCGCTTTATTATTATTGTTTTTAAAAGAAATATGAACATCGCTTAAAACACGTCTTTGGACTGCGTTACATGAAATGCACCCACAATCCGGAACACGTTTTATTTGATGTTTTGGAATTTGGATTCGGGTCACATGAAATGCACACCCAGGCTTAAGAAAGTAAAATATTAAACACGTGCCTAAAGAGACTATCGCGTTATTATTTTGGGGAAGACCGTGAAATTCGCTAAACGGTCCTTCCGAATTCTAATTAAACCATACATTTTGTGAGGGCCCCGCAATCTATACGTTTTATTTGGCGAGGCTCGTCTCATTTTTATTTTTACAGGATAAACCTACAATGACTATATTTTCTATTAAGTTCGTCTCTAAACTAAAAGAAAATCTCTTAATTATTTACATGCTGAAAAACGTAACTTATTAGTTATTAGTTTACGGCTAATGCGAATGGAAAATTGCGATCGAGTTTGTACAAAGAAAAACTGCTTTCATTTTATATTCTGTTATTCAATAATACTAGAACATGAGATTGACCATAATATCAAAACAGATTAATTATTCTCCGTAATTTAAACTAACATTATTAGATGAAGAAAGTATACATATGCAACCTCATTATTCATTAATCATTCAACTACATCTTTATACGAAGAAAGAAAAATTATATTCAACCACAAATCTAAACAGGAGGAATTCAACAGGAACAAAGCCTGATTAATATTTCATTTTTTGCTTCAAGCCGAGATTGTACAAATGTGTACCTGGAAACAGCAGTACAAGAACAAAAGAAGGAGAAGTCAGCAGCAGTAATAACACAGCAACAGCAGATTCAGCAACATCGCAAACCAGTACAGTAGGAATAGCAGAAAACCCAGGAGACTATAAACGACTCCAAGTATAGTGAAGAAGTAAAAGGCAGGAAGGTTCTGACTATTTCAGATCTTAAGCGAGGCAATGAAGCAGTAACTATTTTTTTCAACTTCAAAACTCTCCAAAATGAATTCTGCCCCTGTATATTCAGTGTATACAGAATGTATATCGGGTGTATACTTCTCACTCCGCCCCCTCTTTTTTTCTTCTCTCTATCTAGTTTTTCCTCTCTTTTTTTCCACCCTTCTTCCTAAATTTTCTCTTCTATTTATAGCAAAATTTTCGAAATTTTCAGATTTGTTTTTTATTATTTTATTATTTTTTTAATTAAAAGAAATCCCACTTACAAATTGCTTTTATTTTTTTAGAAAAAGAAATCCCACATTTATTTACTTTTATTTTTAAAATTCCAACTTTAATTACTTTATCTTATTTAAAATCCCACTTTTTATTTTTTTAAAAGAGAATCTCACTTTATTTAACTTTTCTTTAAAAAATAAACCACTATCTTTTCTTTTTCTTTTAAAAATGCTACTTTCAATTACTTTAAATTTTTTAAATTTTCAGATATCTTTATATTTATTTTTTAATTCCAACCTTCTTTTACTTTTAAATTTTTTAAAACTTTTTACTTTTTTTTTTAAATTTTCTACATTCTTTTACATTTTTTTATTTTTTTATTTTTTATTTTTTTAAAATCATTTCCGAAATTACTATATATATATATTTTTTTTAAAATAAAAATAAAAAATCGAGGAAAAGAATGGATTTTTTTATATATATAAAAAAACAAAAAATAAAACTATTAATAGTGATAATTCACTTTTTTTTTTTTTTTTTTTGTTTTGTGGTGGACAAAAATGAAGAAGGGGTGTTGGGTTAATGGACTGGGTCGACCCAGTTCGAAATGGACTGGGTCGTAGGGAAGATTGGGCCATTTTTTGGGCCTATAGCTTGAAATTGAAGAAGAGGCCCAATTCCGACTTTCTTTATATTTTCGCTCTCTTTTCTTCTTTTATTTTTCTAAAACTAAATTATAAAAATACTTAAACTATTATTAAGAACTAAATTAAGTTATAAAGGCGCAAATTAACTCCCAATAACAATTAACGCACAATTAAGTATTAATTAAGCATAAAATTGTATATTTGGACATTAAATGCTAAAAATGCAAACGATGCCTATTTTTGTAATTTTTAATTTTTGTAAAACAATTTTAATTACTAACAATTGTAGAATTAAATCCTACATGCAAAATGCGACATATTTTTGTATTTTTTATTAATTTAGCGAATAAACACGCACAGACAAATACAAATAATTCTTCAAAATATCACAAAATTGTACACCAAAGAAAAATCATTTTATTTTTGAATTTTTTGGGAGTAATTCTCATATAGGGCAAAAATCACGTGCTTACAGCTGCCCCTCTTTGCCCGGAGACACGAAGGGTTTTCGTGCAAAGATAAAGCGAGCGATTTTTGCCCATCCGAGTACTCCGTTGAAGCATTTTTTTGAAAAAGATTTGACCGAACCTTTGCTTCAAAGGTTTCCTACATATCCTGGGCTAAACAGGAATCAGGTCAATGTAGTTCGAGAAATTTTGGTAACTGGGACTACCGTTGGACTGCAATGTTACTGTTGTTGCATGTTATTACTACTGCTTACCGATCTCCTTGTTACACCGTGCTTAAAAAAACAAGAAGCTAGGCTAGAGTACAATTTGTTTTTGTTGCCTTGCTTCCTTGTCTGCTTGCATTTCTTTCGGTGCTTTACTTCTTTTGACACATGTACTTGAGTTTGTACTGTGACCTCTTGTTGCAACCTTCTGTTTCCCGGTGCCGGGGAATTTTATTGTTTCCTGCTGGGGATTCCTATTGTAACCCTCTGTTTTATTGTCCTCTGACTTGATTTTGAAATGTATGCCTCTGTTATCTGGGCGGGCTCCCAATTTTAATACTTGAAAATTAAAGACTTGAAATGTATGCCTCTGTTATCTGGGCGGGCTCCCAAGTTCAATGCTTGAAAATTAAAGACTGAAATGTATGCCTCTGTTCTATGGGCGGGCTCCCAACTTCAACAACAACTTTAAAAATGAATGTCATTCCTCTCTTCAACCAATACATCGCCATTCTGTTCTTCAGAGGGGGCTCCTGATTTCAACAACTTTAAAAAATAAAATCCTATTCGAGGGCGGATGAACCCGAAATATCCTATTCGAGGGCGGATGAACCCAAATATCCTATTCGAGGGCGGATGAACCCAAAATATCCTATTCGAGGGCGGATGAACCCAAAATATCCTATTCGAGGGCGGATGAACCCAAAATATCCTATTCGAGGGTGGATGAACCCAAAATATCCTATTCGAGGGCGGATGAACCCATATATCCTATTCGAGGGCGGATGAACCCAAAATATCCTATTCGAGGGCGGATGAACCCAAATATCCTATTCGAGGGCGGATGAACCCAAATATCCTATTCGAGGGCGGATGAACCCAAATATCCTATTCGAGGGCGGATGAACCCAAATATCCTATTCGAGGGCGGATGAACCCAAAATATCCTATTCGAGGGCGGATGAACCCAAATATCCTATTCGAGGGCGGATGAACCCAAAATATCCTATTCGAGGGCGGATGAACCCAAAATATCCTATTCGAGGGCGGATGAACCCAAAATATCCTATTCGAGGGCGGATGAACCCAGAATATCCTATTCGAGGGCGGATGATCCCAAAATATCCTATTCGAGGGCGGATGATCCCAAAATATCCTATTCGAGGGCGGATGAACCCATTATATCCTATTCGAGGGCGGATGAACCCAAAATATCCTATTCGAGGGCGGATGAACCCATTATATCCTATTCGAGGGCGGATGAACCCAACAATATCCTATTCGAGGGCGGATGAACCCAACAATATCCTATTCGAGGGCGGATGAACCCAACAATATCCTATTCGAGGGCGGATGAACCCGAAATATCCCATTCGAGGGCGGACGAACCCAAAGTATCCTATTCGAGGGCGGATGAACCCATTATATCCTATTCGAGGGCGGATGAACCCAACAATATCCTATTCGAGGGCGGATGAACCCAAAATATCCTATTCGAGGGCGGATGAACCCATTATATCCTATTCGAGGGCGGATGAACCCAACAATATCCTATTCGAGGGCGGATGAACCCAACAATATCCTATTCGAGGGCGGATGAACCCAACAATATCCTATTCGAGGGCGGATGAACCCAACAATATCCTATTCGAGGGCGGATGAACCCAAAATATCCCATTCGAGGGCGGACGAACCCAAAATATCCTATTCGAGGGCGGATGAACCCATTATATCCTATTCGAGGGCGGATGAACCCAAAATATCCTATTCGAGGGCGGATGAACCCATTATATCCTATTCGAGGGCGGATGAACCCAACAATATCCTATTCGAGGGCGGATGAACCCAACAATATCCTATTCGAGGGCGGATGATCCCATTTTCAAAATCTTGGAATTGTCTTACCTCCGACTGTTTTTCTTCGAATCGTGTTGTCTTGCTATCTCTTAAAACTTGAATTGATTTCCTCGTTCTTCCGAGAAAATTTTCGACAATGGCAGAAAATCTTCTGCCCCAGTTTTGGTGCTTTTCCTTGTTCTCCAGGTGGACGCCTGACTTCTGATATTTCAACTGTTCTTCCTTGTTCTCCAGGTGGATGCCTGATTGCTGATACTTCAACTGTTCTTCCTTGTTCTCCAGGTGGACGCCTGACTGCTAATACTTCCATTTCTCTTCCTTGTTCTCCAGGTGGACGCCTGATTTCTTCTTCAGTTTTTCATCCTCCGCTGTGCTTTGTTCTTACTTGCTGGGGATAATACCACTGCGGGAGTCTCCTTTCTTCCCCTCCTTCAAATTCAATTTTTTTTCTTTTTTTTTTTCAGAATTTATTTTCTCTCAACACTGCTGGGGATAAAAGTGTTATCTTCTTGGGATAACGTTGTTGAGGATAATGATGCTGGGGAATTTTATCCCTTCAAATTGATACATCATTCTTCTGGAAGCTGCTGGGGATGATAATGGTTTTTGCTTTTCTGAGCACAAATGTCATCCCTTTGTTCTGTCTGCTGGGGAACAACTTCTTTTATTAAAACTTGTTATGCTGGGGGTAAAACTGGTTCAAAGACCACTTCCCTTGAGACTGGTGCTATATTCATTCTACCCCGAATGGGTATCTGACTTCCAGAAAATTTTCCAAATGAAAGGAAAATTTTCTGCCCCAGTTTGACAGTCTCTCTTATGGCATGCATTTCTGTCATCAATGCCACTTCCTTTACCTGTTTCAATTTAAACAAAATTTGTTAGTTTAAAACGCGGTGGTTGGTTATGATACTCCTACTGGGATGGTTTTTCCCTTTCTCCCTTCCCCACTCTATGTTGTCCAACCCTCTTGGAACTTGGTCGAAAATCTGTCGGGGATGCTCCTACATCTCGATGATCTGCCGGGGGCCCTCTTGGAATTAGGTCCACAATTTTCTCAACTGTTGTTTTCCTGTTTTTCTCCATCTTCCCTTGGAAATTTGGTCGTATTGGGATCTAGGCCCCTTTCATCATTTGGTCTTACGACCAACTTCTTTTCTCTTTATCGCCTTGTCTTTGGCGTGTCCTATTCGCATTTTGCTTTGCATCATTTTGGCAACAGGTAGTAAGCTCTGAAAATCCTTTTCAAAAACAAATTGCTGGGAAGGTAAAGTTTTTTAAACCAAGAAATGAAAAAGTGATGATTTCAAAAAATAGAAAAAAGAAGAAGTCTTTCTGAACAAATGCTAGGGAAAAGGAAAGAAAAGAACTTATCTGAATGATATAACCGATTCCAACGATCATGTCGTGCATTCCGGATTAATCAACCCAGTCTATTTGTATCAATCAACCTTCCAGACGGCCTCATGTTGCTGGGGATAAACAGGCACTCAACTCTTTGCCAAATGCGGATCCTTCCCGCCAATCTTGTCTTGTCGCCTCATAGTGCCCTTCGAGGGGTTTTCACTAATAAGACTCTCTCATTTCTCTCAACTCTCGTCGCCTTATGGTGCCTCTGAAGGTTTTCACCGATAAGACTTTCTTATTTTATTTTATTTTTCAGCTGAGGATTGGAGTGCTGCCGATATAACTCTCTCTGTTGGGGATTCTTTCGGCTATCAATTCATTTTCAGCTTATGATCTTCTTCTTTGCTGGGGATCAGAGTGTTATTCCCGACTTCCATTTGAATTGACTTAGCATTTCTCAGATACTGATCGGGAGGTCTTTTTTTGGACATTAATAGGGGTTTTTGTGTATGGCTGAAAGTAGAAGGGGGTATCCAAAGTTCAAAAATAATTTTTAGGGGTAAAATAGTACAACTCTTGGAATCAAACTTTCTTGACAAAATTACAAGCGCCAACTTCTGCCCCAGTTTTTCTTGCTCGGGGATTTTTATTTTGTCATACTATGTTACCTTATGCACACTATGTTACACTATGACCGAGCCGTGAGGCGCCTACGTATCCTTCTTTGAGGAATCAGGTCCAACGTAGTTCCCATTCCTTTGTTTTTTTTTTGACTTTTCTTTTGTTCTTATTATCATTACTTTTTTCGTTTTCATTACTGATTCCAAAAGAGGGGTATGAAAGAGTAAATAAGGCTCAAAAGGGGAAGCAAAGGTCAAAGTGTTTGGATAGAAGAAAGAATTGCCTCCGTCATTTCATTCTCTGATAAATGCTAAGTACAAACAAACAACAATTACAATTACCAGAAATCATAATATCTCTTAACTGCGTCAGAATTGATAGCCATGTCGACGCATTTCCCTTCGATATCTGTGGATCATAAAGCGTCATCGGGCTTGCTCTGTTTAGATTGCGATGATCAATACATACCTCGGATTTTCCGTTTTTTTTTTCTGGCACCACATTAGCCCACTAATCAGGATATCGAGCGGCCCGAATAACCTTAGTATTCAGCTGTTTGGTCACTTCTTCCTTAATCTTCCCACTCACGTTGGTTTTGATCTTTCTGAATTTTGCTGGACGGGGGGTAATGCCGGGTCAGTGGGCAATTTTTGAACCACTAGATTGGTGCTTAAGCCTGGCATGTCGTCGTATGACCATGCAAAATGTTTTGAATTCAGTAAGTGCTTTGATTAGTTCTTCCCTGATGTTTGGTTCCATGTGGATGCTTATCTTAGCTTCCCTGATGTCATCCGCATCCCCTAGATTGACGGCTTCCGTGTCATTTGAGTTGGGCTCTTTTCTTTTTTTCAAATTGGCTCAACTCTCTGTTAATTTTTCTGAAGGCTTCATCCTTATCGTATTCCGACTTATCATCACAATCTTGTACTATAAGTTCGAAATCAGATTGATTGATTTCTTTTTTTAGACTAGGTTGAAGATCCGTCGTGCATGCCATGTCATTAGAACCAGTAGAAAGAGAACTGTTCAGAAGAGAAAAATAAGAAGAAAAATTAAAACAAAATAAGGAATGAGGAAAAAAACTTTCACTTTATTAAAATACGGGATAGCAAGGTTTCACACTTTGGCGAGCACAAGAAAGATCTGGATTACAACCCCTGGAATAATCCAGACAACAAAAAAGAAAATCAGAGCCCACTACCAAGACTCCCTTCGTATAGGAAGAGGAGTAGCCATTCAATTGTTGATTTTTGCTTTCAACCCCACAAACTGTACATCTGCCTCATTGGACCCTTTTCCCAACACCATAACTGGCTTGTCATCCACCTTTTCCAACTATACCACCATTTTCCCACTGGTTAACATTTATTTTGAACCGACACGGATCATCATCACTGTTTGTGAGGGTTTCTTTAGCTTCCCTCCTTCGTGCATTAGCTCAATCATGTGGGTTTCAAGGTGTGCCGGCAACGGGTTCTGATTGATGTTGGGTGCCTCTGGTGTCTGAACCTCAATCTTGTTGGTGTCAATAAGATTCTGTACTGCATGTTTCAACTTCCAACATTTCTCGGTATCATGTCCGAGAGCCCCCAAACAATACTCACAGCTTACCGAGTGGTCCATATTTTTGGGAAAGGGATTTGGCAATCTGGGCTCAACAGGACTCAACAAGCCTAACTGCCTTAATTTGTGGAACACGGCAGTATAGGTTTCCCCCAACTCAGTGAATGTTCTTTGTATTTTTTCATTTCTGAAAGCCTGATTTCCCCGGAAACCTGCCCCTGGAGGGTTCTTGTAGGCTCTTGGTGGTGAATAGGTGTTTTGCAGTGGTGTATGTGTGTTCTGGGGAGCCGGTGCGCGCCATTGCGAGCGAACCGGAGGCTGAGTATATGTTTGGGCTTGGTTAATGGAAGAATGGGGCTCTGAAGGGTGATAGTAGTGTTGGGATGAATTGTGGTGGTAAGTTGATTGGCGAGGTCGTTGTTGATTATAGTAAGGCGGTGAACCTCTGGGTCCCGACCAAATTCCTGAATCAACTACCGCTGCTTCCTCTCTCTTCTTTCTTCCGATTTCTCCTACCCCGCCTTGAATAGCTTGAGTAGCTGCCTTAATTGCTGAATAGCTCATAATTTTATTTGTCTTGAGGCCTTCTTCCACCATACCTCCCATTTTCACTACCTCGTTGAATGATTTCCCTACCGCTGAAACCAAATGGGCATAGTAAGTTGGTTCCAAGACTTGGAGGAAGTAGTCTACCATTTCACTCTCCTTCATAGGAGGATCCACTCTTGCTGCCTGTTCTCTCCACCGGAAGCCATACTCTCTGAAACTTTCATTGTGTTTCTTCTCAAATTTTGTCAAAGATAGTCGATCTGGGATGATTTCCAGATTGTATTGGAAATGGTGTGCGAATGCCTGTGCTAGGTCATCCCAGGTGTACCATCTCCCATGGTCCTGGCGTGTATACCACTCCAAAGCTGATCCGCTTAAACTTTGACTGAAGTAAGCCATCAATAATTCGTCCTTTCCCCCAGCTCCTCGCATCTTGCTGCAGAAACCCCTTAAGTGGGTTACTGGGTCGCCGTGCCCATTGTATAGGTCAAATTTAGGCATCTTGAAACCAACTGGTAATTGTACATTTGGGAACAAGCACAAATCCTTGTAAGCTACACTGACTTGCCCGCCTAATCCCCGCATGTCTCGGAATGATTGTTCTAGACTTTTGACCTTTCTGAACATTTCTTCTTGTTCAGCATTTTTGGCTGGCTTGTCAATTTCGGTTGGGATATCAAAACGAGGAGCAGTTGAATGGATTTCGGAGGCTTTGAGGGTGGGCTCCGGGGGTAATATTGGTTGTCCTGGGCCTGGAATGTAGGCTCACTAGGAGATTTGTGGAATGTAGCCGGGGAGGTGCTACGAAAACAGGAGTCACAGGTGGAGGAAAGTATGAAACTAGTTTTGGAGGTGGAGACTGCGGTGTTTGAGAGGTGGTTCCTCGGTAGTGTTGGTAAATGGGGAAATTTGGGGATAATTCAGTGGTAATATTATCCTGAGTTTGGGTCATTGATGGAGCAGGGTTAGTTGGGTAAGATAGGGGTAACTGCCCTGTAGACCAAGCCTGGTACATTTCAGCCATTTGTTGTTTGAGTTTAAACATCTCTTCTTTCATTTTCCCGACATCCATCTCCTCTAGCTCAATACCTGTGTCAACATCTGGGATAGACATACTTTCGGGTATTCGTCCTTTTGATCTCGTGTGATAATGATAATATGCCAGTATACTCTTTAGAGAAACTAACTGCTTGAATTCTGGAAATGAACAAACTTGTTAGTTTTGAGAATTTAACACATATATAATTACACGTTGAGATGCAATGCTCCTAGACAAATATCCCCTTTCTATTATGCATTTGCTCGACTGCTTGTGTCGTCCCAACTTTCTTGAAAATTTTATTCACTTATATTTTATTTTATTTTATTTTATTATATATATTTTATTGTGGTGGTCGAATCTTATGGAGATTGCCTACGTATCATGACCCCGCATGAATCAGACCTTGCGTAGTTCGGACCAATAAAAGATAAGCAATACTAATCATTTTTTTTTCAATTTTCATATTGGGTTTCAAAGGTTTAAAAATGACCTACAAACTAGAAAATCAAACGACCCACATATTATAATCAAAAGTTTTACAAACTCCAAAACAAACGGCCAGCTTCCTTTCTCCGTTTGACAAATGCAACCAAACGGTTATTTTTGCAAATGTGGCCCCGTCCAAATTTTGAGGCCGGAGAGGATTATTTTATGACACTTTACACACTTGTCCGTTCTTTTACGAAAATAGCCTTTCGACAACTGAAAGATACTCTGAGGCTATTTCGGCAAGAACGGTTTAAGACGCGGCCGAAGCTGGCTCGGCTTATTATGACAAAATTCAAACGGTATTCACCTGACCGCCGACTATTTATTTTTATTTTTTTTTAAATTACAATAAAAACCTGGTGTTGCAAACACGGCCCTTCAGCGCCTCGGGGACGAAGATTTTTAAGGCTGTGTGGGTCAACTAGACCAAAATCCTAAACATGACCCAAAAGGTGGTTGTTTATGCAAAGTCGGCCTTCTGGCGTCCCATTCGGGAACATTCGGCTATGTCTTGATAAAACAACGTCACCCGACTTCTTTATGACTCTTAAAATTCGACATATTTTTTTTTTGGCTATTTTGTTTTAGCAAAAAGTGGAGGCTGGACACTGCCCGACTTATTTATGAAAAAAAATTAAAATTTTGACATGTTTTTTATTTATTTATTGGTTTTTGGCTATTTTAGCAAAAATGGGGGTTGGACCCGATGAGGGTTGCCTACGTATCTCACATCCGGTGAGAATCAAACCCGCGTAGTTCGGGCCGGTCATGAATAAAGTAAATAAACTGATTTTAAATTATGATTTTTTTTTGTAAAAGAACTGCTTTAAAAGAAGAAAGGAAGTATTTTTATATTTTTTTTTGGATTTTTGATTGATTTTCTTTTTGAAAGAAAGATTTCTAAGAATTCCTTTTCTTTTGATTTGAACTTTGAGAATTTCAAAAGTAAAAGGAAGATATTTTTTTTCTTATTTTAAGAAGAAAGAAAATATTTTTTTTTTGGAATTTTACCTTTAATAAAAGAAACGCTTTCTAAAAAAAATATTTTTTGAATTTTGAATTTTCTTTTCAATTTTTAAAGAAGAAGGAAAATATTTTCGAATTTATTTTATTTTATTATATATATATATATATATTTTTTAATAATTAAAAAGACTTTCTAAAGAAGTCAATAACGGAAAAAAAAAATTTGGATTTTTTTTTTGTTTTGAAAATTGAGAGTCTAAAAAAAACTTTTCTAGACTTTTGGCACGACAAATATTTTTGCAACAAATAAAGATATATATACATTTTTTGGAAATAAAGAACAACTTTTTTGGATTTTTATATATATACATATTTGCAACAAATAATAAAACCACTTTCGACGCGACTCTTTTTATTTTATTAGTTATTTTTATTTTGGTATCTAAACAAATAAATAAATAAAAACTCATTTTAAAACAAGACTTTTTTTCATTTTCATTTTTTTTTATGGCAAGACAAACTATTTTTTTTTCTAATTTGTTTTTTAAAAACAAGACAGAACAACGACTCTTTTTTTTCTTTCTATTTTTCCTTTGCTTTTAATAAAACAAACTAATAAAATATTTTTTTTTCATTTTCTCAAAATTTCGGCAGAGTTTTGACAGTTATTTGGGCATTGTTTTTTTTTTTCAAAAATAAACAATCAATTCCCTAACCGCTATTTTTTTCAATTTCAAAATATTATTCCTGATATTCAAAAGTCAGTCAACACAAAAGTCCGAATCAAATAAATGCGCAAATAGCAGCAAGTAAGATGCATCAGGATGGTCATTTTCATTTTTTGGTACACCTGTCCTAGACAGACCCAACCCCTGTGTTGAGCCTCCAAAGTCAAATGCACGTGATGCAAACAAACGTTCCTACTAGGGATCCGGCATGAAGCTGAGTTATTCTAGGTTCATAACCTGGGTATTTGTTCTAGCCCTGGCTTACCCAAGTGGACAGCTTGAGCCGAAATGGGGGCAACGTACCGGGAGCACGAAAGTCTGCCCGGCCTAGTTACTTGTCCCAACTTCGTCTTATTTGGTATGACTTCTAACAGAAAGGTGGGTCACGCGCACGTGTACACCATAAATTTAGAAGACTCAGAAAGAAGAAGAGTTTCGTAGCAGTTTTATACACAATTCAGATAATATTAAAGCGGTAAAAGCATCATTTAGCATATTAAGCATAAACATGTAAAAATCAGATAATAAATAAAGCCAACTATAACAGTTATTTTAAGCTCGAATTTCTAACCCTGAACCAGTGGTTCTGGGCTTGATCCCCAGTGGAGTCGCCAGAGCTGTCACACCTCCTTTTTTCGCACCCGCGAGGGTGCAAGGGGAGTTTTTCCAATTAAAGGACAATCGAGACGGGATTGGTTTATTTATTTCAGAGTCGCCACTTGGGAGATTTAGGGTGTCCCAAGTCACCAATTTTAATCCCGAATCGAGGAAAAGAATGACTCCATATTACAGTCTGCATACCAGAAATCCGGATAAGGAATTCTGTTAACCCGGGAGAAGGTGTTAGGCATTCCCGAGTTCCGTGGTTCTAGCACGGTCGCTCAACTGTTATATTCGGCTTGATTGTCTGATTTTATACAAATATGAACTTATGTGCAAATTTTATCTTTTAACCGCTTTATTATTATTGTTTTTAAAAGAAATATGAACATCGCTTAAAACACGTCTTTGGACTGCGTTACATGAAATGCACCCACAATCCGGAACACGTTTTATTTGATGTTTTGGAATTTGGATTCGGGTCACATGAAATGCACACCCAGGCTTAAGAAAGTAAAATATTAAACACGTGCCTAAAGAGACTATCGCGTTATTATTTTGGGGAAGACCGTGAAATTCGCTAAACGGTCCTTCCGAATTCTAATTAAACCATACATTTTGTGAGGGCCCCGCAATCTATACGTTTTATTTGGCGAGGCTCGTCTCATTTTTATTTTTACAGGATAAACCTACAATGACTATATTTTCTATTAAGTTCGTCTCTAAACTAAAAGAAAATCTCTTAATTATTTACATGCTGAAAAACGTAACTTATTAGTTATTAGTTTACGGCTAATGCGAATGGAAAATTGCGATCGAGTTTGTACAAAGAAAAACTGCTTTCATTTTATATTCTGTTATTCAATAATACTAGAACATGAGATTGACCATAATATCAAAACAGATTAATTATTCTCCGTAATTTAAACTAACATTATTAGATGAAGAAAGTATACATATGCAACCTCATTATTCATTAATCATTCAACTACATCTTTATACGAAGAAAGAAAAATTATATTCAACCACAAATCTAAACAGGAGGAATTCAACAGGAACAAAGCCTGATTAATATTTCATTTTTTGCTTCAAGCCGAGATTGTACAAATGTGTACCTGGAAACAGCAGTACAAGAACAAAAGAAGGAGAAGTCAGCAGCAGTAATAACACAGCAACAGCAGATTCAGCAACATCGCAAACCAGTACAGTAGGAATAGCAGAAAACCCAGGAGACTATAAACGACTCCAAGTATAGTGAAGAAGTAAAAGGCAGGAAGGTTCTGACTATTTCAGATCTTAAGCGAGGCAATGAAGCAGTAACTATTTTTTTCAACTTCAAAACTCTCCAAAATGAATTCTGCCCCTGTATATTCAGTGTATACAGAATGTATATCGGGTGTATACTTCTCACTCCGCCCCCTCTTTTTTTCTTCTCTCTATCTAGTTTTTCCTCTCTTTTTTCCCACCCTTCTTCCTAAATTTTCTCTTCTATTTATAGCAAAATTTTCGAAATTTTCAGATTTGTTTTTTATTATTTTATTATTTTTTTAATTAAAAGAAATCCCACTTACAAATTGCTTTTATTTTTTTAGAAAAAGAAATCCCACCTTTATTTACTTTTATTTTTAAAATTCCAACTTTAATTACTTTATCTTATTTAAAATCCCACTTTTTATTTTTTTAAAAGAGAATCTCACTTTATTTAACTTTTCTTTAAAAAATAAACCACTATCTTTTCTTTTTCTTTTAAAAATGCTACTTTCAATTACTTTAAATTTTTTAAATTTTCAGATATCTTTATATTTATTTTTTAATTCCAACCTTCTTTTACTTTTAAATTTTTTAAAACTTTTTACTTTTTTTTAAAATTTTCTACATTCTTTTACATTTTTTTATTTTTTTATTTTTTAAAATCATTTCCGAAATTACTATATATATATATATTTTTTTTAAAAAAAAAAAATAAAAATAATAAATAAAATAAAATATTTTCGGATTTTTTTTATATATATAAAAAAACAAAAAATAAAACTATTAATAGTGATAATTCACTTTTTTTTTTTTTGTTTTGTTTTGTGGTGGACAAAAATGAAGAAGGGGTGTTGGGTTAATGGACTGGGTCGACCCAGTTCGAAATGGACTGGGTCGTAGGGAAGATTGGGCCATTTTTTGGGCCTATAGCTTGAAATTGAAGAAGAGGCCCAATTCCGACTTTCTTTATATTTTCGCTCTCTTTTCTTCTTTTATTTTTCTAAAACTAAATTATAAAAATACTTAAACTATTATTAAGAACTAAATTAAGTTATAAAGGCGCAAATTAACTCCCAATAACAATTAACGCACAATTAAGTATTAATTAAGCATAAAATTGTATATTTGGACATTAAATGCTAAAAATGCAAACGATGCCTATTTTTGTAATTTTTAATTTTTGTAAAACAATTTTAATTACTAACAATTGTAGAATTAAATCCTACATGCAAAATGCGACATATTTTTGTATTTTTTATTAATTTAGCGAATAAACACGCACAGACAAATACAAATAATTCTTCAAAATATCACAAAATTGTACACCAAAGAAAAATCATTTTATTTTTGAATTTTTTGGGAGTAATTCTCATATAGGGCAAAAATCACGTGCTTACACACGTAAGTCATAACATGTATTTAAATCAGATATTTAGCCATTATAACAATTTAAGCGACCGTGCTAGAACCACGGGATTCGAGGGTGCCTAACACCTTCCCTCGGGTCAACAGAATTCCTTACTTAGAATTTCTGGTTCGCAGACTTCATTTGGAAAAGTCGAAAATTTCCTCGATTTGGGATTCAAGATAAACCGGTGACTTGGGACACCAAAAACCAAACCTTTCCCAAGTGGCGACTCTGAATTAAATAAATAATCCCATTTCGAATATTGTCACTTAAATTGGAAAAACTCCCTCGCGTATTTTTACCCTTCGGGGGCGGGCGCGCAAAAATGAGGTGTGACAGCTCTGGCGACTCTGCTGGGGAATTGCCCAGAACCACTGGTTCAGGGTTCAAGAATTCGAGCTTAGAATAATTGTTATATTTGGATTTATTATCTGATCTTTATTACATGTTTTTGCATAACGTGCTAAATGTTGTCTTTTACCGCTTTGATATTATCTGAACTGTATATAAACTGTGCCGAAACCCTTCTCTTCTTACCTCCGGGGAGAAGCTCGCTGGTCGAGACTCCCTATTCTGTTAGTGTCAATACCTGAAATAAGAAAGAGGTCGGACAAGTTACAAAGCCGGACGATCTCGCGGGTCCCCGGTACGTAGCCCCCTCCTCGACTCGAGTTGTCCGCTCGGGTACACAGTCTAGAACAAATACCCAGGTTACGAACCTAGAATAACTTGACTTCATGCCGGATCCCTAGTAGGAACGCTTATCTGCATCATGTCGCATTTGACTTAGGGGACTCAACACAGGGGTTGGGTCCGTCTAGGACAGGCAACCTGAAATGAAAAGACCACCCTGCTGCATCCTATTTGTTTTGCGCATTTATTTGCCTCGGTTCCGCATGCTGACCGGTTTTGAAAAAAAAAGAGGAAAAATAGCGGTATATGGAGATAATTACTTATTTTGGAAAAATAGAACCAATGTCCGAGTAGTGTCGAAACCTCGCCGGAATTTCTTCTAAAATATGTATATAAAAAAGAAAAGAGATTGTCTTCTAGTCCGATTTTAAAAAAAAATATATAAAAATTTTCTTTTTATCATTTTCAAAATCAAAAAATAAGAAGGTATTTATTTAAAAAGTAAAAAAAAAACGAAAAATTCATAATTCAAAAAAAAAAATGTTGTTTCTTTTGTAGTACCCCTTTTTCAGACTAATAGTCCAAATATTTCCTAAAAAAAATAATAATAAATATTTTCTTTAGTCTTTATCTCTTTTCAAAAATAATAAAAATACATATTCTTGATTTCTAGGTTTATTCGATTTTTCCTATTTACGGTATGCCCGAACTACGCCGGTTTGATTCTCACCGGATGTGAGATACGTAGGCAACCCTCGTCGGGTTCAACCCCCATTTTTGCTAAAATAGCCAAAATCAATAAATAAATAAATAAATAAAAAAGAGATGTGTCAAATTTTTTTAAAAAAAGTCGTAAATAAGTCAGGTGACGCTGTTTTGACATAAATAGCCGAATGATTCCGAAAAGGGACGCCGGAAGGCTGACTTTGCATAAACAACCACCTTTGGGTCTTGTTTAGCATTTTTTGCCCATTTGACCCACACAGCCTTAAAATCTTCATCTCCGAAGTGTTTAAAGGCCGTGTTCAAAACTTGATCCCCTCTATTAAAACATTTTGAGTCAAAATCATTTTTTGTTGAAATCACCTTAATAAATGTGCAGGATGAGCACGATGCAAAATGAACATTTTTCAATAATGACCAAAATCCCTGTCAAGTTACGGCTATGGTGGAATGATCTAGGTGTTGAAGGACAAAACGAGGTTAAGAAATATCTGAAAGGTCTTGTGGGTTTGTTGGAAATCCAGCCTCGGGGAGATATCATAAGAGCTTTGGTTACCTATTGGGACCCGGCGCACAATGTTTTCCATTTCTCTGATTTTGAACTCACCCCGACTTTGGAAGAAATGGCCGGATACATCGGGAATACTGAACTTCCCTTGAGGGAAAAATACTTGGTCGCCCCAAGAGTCGTCACGGTACATCGGTTCCTAGATTCATTGAAGATACCTAGAACAGTCCACAACCCGGATCTGGCAGCCGGATTTTGTACTCCATGCTTCATATATGATAGGTACGGTCATGAGGGGGGATTCAATAATCCAATCAACAAACTGTGCAGCAAAGGAGTTCGTCAGAAGTGGGACAAGCACAGACGGGTAGCTTTCATGATGATGTTCCTGGGCCTTCTGGTATTTCCAAGGAAAGACAGAAACATTGATCTGAAGATATCCGGGGTCGTCAGCACTTTACTCACGCAAAGTGACAGTACTCTCGCGCCAATGGTGGTATCTGACATCTTTCGAGCTCTTACAGCTTGTAAAGCTGGGGGAAATTTCTTCGAAGGTTGTAACTTGCTCCTACAGATATGGATGACCGAGCACCTCTGCCATCATTCCGAGATTTTGAGCCATGGTTCCCCGGAAAAGACCTGCATAGAAGAATCTTACACGAGAACCAAAGAGATCAGTTTGCCCAAAGGAGTCCTGGCATGGACCTCGTTCTTTCAAGCTCTTACTGCCAGCCAAATACAATGGACGCTAGGATGGTTGCCTGTTGATGAGATCCTATATATGTCGGCAGCTAAAACTTATTTCTTACTGATGGGGCTTAAGAGCATTCAACCTTACGCACCCTGCCGAGTTTTGAGACAGTTCGGAAGATGCCAGACAGTACCTCATGAGGAAGATCTTAGCACTCAAGCAGTTGAGATAAGTCCTAACGGACAATTCCCAGAAGCAAAGATTCGCCAAATCTGGAGTGAGTGTCAATATTTGAAATCAGATACTTGCGTGCGGGATCGAGCCAAAGGAGAGACGGCGCCAGGTTACCTTGCATGGTATAGAAGGGAACTTGAGCATGAAAGGCCAGCTAAGAGACCCCACATCCGGAATTTCACCGAATCATCGCAAAGGCAGTGGGATTGGTTAGCGAAGGAAAGAGGCTATTGCGCCGAAATCAGCAGGTTAAAGCAACAAGTGGGAAGCTTGAAATATGAGCACAACGCACAAGTTGCTACCAATCTGGGAGAGCGGAATGGGTTGATTCAGGAAAACGAAATGCTCAAAGCCCAGATCAAACAGATAAGGGTGGATGCAGATAAACAGCCAAGGCGTCGATCAGACGAGCAGATAAAAAGTGAAATCAGGGAATGGCAAGATGATTTGGAGAAATCTGAAAACGTCATAGCCGAGCCCAGGGCACAGTGGGATACAAGAGTAGATAAGCATCGCCGATACCTGAATCAATTGGAAGGCGACCACGAGAAAACTGTTGCTAAAATAAAGAGAGAAATGGCTGCACTTGAGATCAAAGCAGTTAATCAGGCCAAGGATTTCCAAATTGAGAGCAGATACTGGCACGACTCAATAGCCCAGATGAAGTTGGAAGTACGGCGACTGAAGCATCAGCATGTACAGGATGCTCAAGTCTTCAAGATATACAGCGATCAGATAAAACGCCTACTCGTAGAGAAGAAGCAAACCAGAGATAGGATCAAGGCCATTGCCCATGCCATCACCAGACGATGTCTACGATGTGAGAACATGTCCAGCGTTACCGTCCTCTCGGCAGTAATGGGTTATATCAAGCAGACTATGCATGAGCTGGAGCAACTTGAGAGGGATCTCACACCTAGGACCGCGGTGAGGCCGAACGATGCCCCGCGGACACCAATTTTCAAAACCATAATGCACTCATAGGTCAAATCTGTATCTCAGCATCTTCTGCTTGTTTTTCCCATCAGGGTGATTTTTAGTCTATTTTGAGTCTAGGTTTATTTTCAAAGTTCGCTCTTTCTTTTGCAAAATGTAGTTTGTAATAGACCATTTCAACAATAAAGAGGTTTCTTCTTTTACGCTCATTTGTGTTTTTCGAACTACGTAATGATCTGATTCACGTAGGCATCGTGATACGTAGGCAATCCTCATCGGATCCGGTCGCATTTCTATTACTGCAAAATAAAAAAAACAAAAAAAACATAAAAGAAAAACAAAAAAAAAAAGAAAAAGAACAAGAAAAGAAGGGGAAAAACTAATAAGAGGAAAAATGTCGGAATGACGCATGCTCTCGTGGCAAACATATAGTAATCCACTTAACTGTACAGGTGCATCATGCCCAACGTGAGATTAACTATCTGTTATTTGCTACAAATTAACCGTGCGTTTGTCGTTGAGTATTCAGGGTTTTTGAAAAGACGGTTGGTTTGGTGAAAGTCTGGCCTCGCACTCATATTTCACGAGGTCAAGGAGAAGTGTTCAACTACCTGTTGTTAGGACCAGAAACAGTACTCACACTTACTTCACCCGGTCAAAAGGAAGGGTGGAAATGTCTTCAGAAATTTCATTGCAAACAATCCTTGTTTCCGAGGAGAGCTCGATCTCAGCCGTCCTCACACCTGAATCCACAACTGGGGAGGAAAATAGAATCCTACGGCTCCGCATGTTGGAAATGCTGGACGATTGGAATAATGGAAAAGAGCCGCCAAGTGTCGCCCCCGGATTCCCTGAATTATTCTCCAGGTCAAGTGGGACTTCTAATGTCCCCATAAATTATCCTGCTACCCCATTCTGGCACCCAGCCACCTCAGCCTTCTCTGCTGGATCGCCTTCTGAGCCTCATCCCCGAATGTCATCCACTGATGCAAGCATGAACATCTTTACTGCATCGCCTTGCCCGATTACGGCACAGCCTACCACGTACAAGCCAAGCTTTGACTCATCCTCTTTTACATTCCAAGCACCATCGTTCTCAATGGAACCAACTAGGTTCGCTACCAGCACTAATCCTCTACCGCCTCAGTGCGAGCTTGCACCCGGGCAGGATCAGAACCCCAGAATTGCAGAACAAAATGAGATTGCCAAGAGAATGAGAAGCCTTGAACAAAGTTTGAAGAATATGCAAGGATTGAGCGGACAGAAGAGCGTCTCTTACGCCGACCTATGCATGTTCCCTCACGTGCACCTGCCAGCGGGTTTCAAGACCCCGAAGTTCGAGAAATACGATGGGCACGGTGACCCCATTGCACATCTTAAGAAATACTGCAACCAATTGCGGGGAGCCGGCGGAAAAGAAGAACTGCTAATGGCATATTTTGGGGAAAGTCTAGTAGGGATAGCCTCGGAATGGTATATGGACCAGGAAATGTCCCGATGGCATATATGGGATGATCTCGCCAGAGATTTTGTGAAACAATTCCAGTATAACATCGACATTGCACCAGACCGAAATTCGCTGTCGAATTTGAAGAAGAAACCTTCAGAAAGCTTCAGGGAATATGCTATTAAGTGGCGTGAACAGGCGTCGAGAGTGAAACCTCTCATGGATGAAGTGGAAATGGTCACTACCTTTCTCCAGGCTCAAGAGTCTGACTATTTCCAAAACATGATGTCAGTCATGGGTAAGCCATTCGCGGAAGTGATCAAGATTGGAGAGATGGTGGAAAATGGTCTGAAAACAGGTAGGATTCTGAGTCAAGCAGCCATAAGGGCAACCTCTCAGGCCGTCCAAAGCGGGTCCGGAGGAATGACCAAAGGGAAGAAGAAAGAAGAAACAACTATGGCAGCCTCGGAAGCAAGGGAGTATCGTCATCCCAGGCCCCGTTTCCCGGAAAGAACCCCACAACACTACTACCCCCACTCAAATTTGGCATATGATCATCAACCTTATATGGTCATGAATGCCCAGCCTTATGCCCATCCACCACAACAAGCCAACCGTGGCCCAGCTCCACCTCCCAGAAATCAGCCTCCTTACCGCAACCACTATAACCCACAACCCCCGCAGAATAACTTCCGCCCTCAGGAGCCACCCAGAAGGCGGACTTTCACGCCCATCGGTGAGCCATACTCAACTTTGTTCCCAAAGCTGGTCCAGTTGGGTTTCTTGCAACCAATCCCTCAAACAAGGCAAAACCCGACGTCACCTTCTTACAAAGCTGGAGTCAGATGCGCCTATCATTCAGGGGCCGAGGGACATGATACAAATGACTGCTGGTCGTTGAAAAGAGTGGTCGAAAATTTGATAGAGCAAGGGAAAATAGTGCTAAGGGACGAGGAGATCCCGAATGTAACTAACAATCCATTACCTGCTCACAATAATGGGCCGCTGATCGGAATGATTTGTGAAGACAAAGAGTTCGACCCTGCTCTGAAAGCCATAATTGCCATTGTCGACACGGGGAAAAGGCCTGAGACAGACCAGAAACCAGAAAAGGGGGAGGAGGCCAAGGCTATAAAGAAAGAACTTGAAAAGAAGGTGGAGAAGAAAGTGGTACCGGTAGGGGATGGAGTTCTTTACATACCACGAGGTCGAGCTGAGAAGACGCAGAACTTCGCAATCAAAAAGACAAAACCTATGTACGTGCCGAAAGGGGCCTATGTGGTCCGGGGGACGATTCAACCACCTCGGCTGAATGAGCCAGTGGTTATCGGACGCGTGCCACAAAAGCCAATGACCAACCCGTCCACAGTGCCGTGGAATTATCAAAAGACTTTGGTAATGTACAAAGGTAAAGAGGTCATGGGAGAACTTCCAGAAAATACTTTCATTGGAAGGTATTCAAACACCCAAGAACTGAACAACGCCACACAAAGGCGCTTCCCGCCAAAGAAGCCCGTAAGTGTTGAAGAAGCAGAAGTGTTCTTCCAACAAATGAAAATGCCGGATTACGAAGTGATAGATCAACTGCGCAAGTACCCCGAGCAAGTGTCCATGCTATTATTATTGATGAGGTCGGCCGAGCATCAAAAGATCTTACTGAAGACCCTGAATGAAGCATATGTGCTAGTTGAAACCTCGGTTGAGCAATTAGAGCGGATGACAGAAAGATTCTTCGCCGTCAACCAAATCTCTTTCAGCAAGAACGATCTACCCCCGGAAGGAGCGGCACACAACAAGGCTTTGCATCTAACAGTTAAATGCGAAGACTATTATGTCAAGCGGGTAATGTTGGATGGAGGCTCAGGCGTTGACATTTGCCCGCTCTCCACGCTACAAAGAATGGAAATTGGGACCGGAAGAATCCGACCCAACAATGTCTGCGTAAGGGCTTTCGACGGCATCAAGAGAGATACCATGGGAGAAATAGACCTGTTGTTGGTCATAGGACCAGTCGAATTTCAAGTAACCTTCCAGGTGCTCGACATGGATACATCCTACAATTTTCTCCTTGGCAGACCTTGGATCCATGCGGCAGGAGCCGTGCCTTCCACTCTTCACCAGATGGTGAAGTTCGAGTACGAAGACAGAGAGATCGTGGTCCATGGGGAAGATGAGCATGCTATTTATCGGGACCCATCCATCCCATATCTTGAACCGAGAGAAGGGAGCGAACATACGGTCTATCAAGCTTTCGAGATTGTACTGGCAGAGCAGCACGAAGAGGGAATACCCTGCCCCCAGCCTTTCTTGTCTAACGCCTCGGTTATGGTGGCCAAAGAGATGATCCGGCACGGATTTAGGCCAGGGAAGGGGCTTGGACGAACCCTTCAGGGAATAACAGAACCCATTACCTTGCCAGTCACCAAGAAACCTTTTGGACTAGGTTTCAAACCTACTCCAGCAGACGAAGAGTGGGCAAAGAAAAGGAAAAATGAGGGTTGGAAGTTACCTCGACCACTGCCAGATTTATATGCAACTTTCATCAGGCCAAGGTACGCCGAAGAAGAAGATGATGGAGATCTTCACAGCTGAGGAAATCGAGGAGATATGTGGGGCGATGAGAAAGATGCTCTACGAGGTCCACATGGTTCAACCAGGTGAAGGCACAAGCACTGCTGAGATGCTGTACATGGGGCCGAACGCCCAACTTCAAAACTGGGAGGCCACGCCATTCCCGACTAGACGGAAGTCCGGGTAGACCTGTCCTGCCACCTTTCCTGTGTCACAAGTTATCTCCAGGACATAACTTGAACGTTTTCTTCTCTTCAATTGTTGTTTTGAATTCCTGGTTGTAAACATTGTTGTCTTCCAACTTTCCAAAGAAAATAAAAAAAAAATCATCATTGCATTCTCATTCTTTCTTTTGTTCTAATTTTTATTAGTTTTCCTTTCATCTTCCTTTTCAGTCCTAATAATGCGGCTTTAAATATGACATGCTTGCGGACTTCACGCCCAGATCACAATGAGCTATTTAACTGCGAATTAATGAACCCAGAACCAGAATATGATGCGGAAGAGGCTTTTAGGGAGATAAACCGAGAGTTGGAATATTTCGAGAATAAACCTAAGCCAAATCTGAATGACACTGAACCGGTAAATTTAGGAACCCCGGAAGAAATCCGGGAGACCAAGATAAGCATTCACACGGACAAGAAAACGCGAGAGGCGATAATTCAACTTCTTTTTGAATTTAAAGACGTGTTTGCTTGGTCATATGATGACATGCCGGGGCTAGGTGTTGATCTAGTGGTTCATAAATTGCCGATTCATCCTGATTGTCCTCCAGTTCAACAAAAGCAACGAAAGTTCAAAACTGAGGTCAGTGACAAGATTAAAGAGGAGATCACCAAACAACTGAAAACGGGAGTGATTCGGGTAGTCCAATATACAACATGGTTGGCGAATGTGGTTCCAGTACCAAAAAAGGACGGGAAAACTCGAGTATGTGTAGATTACCGAGATTTGAACAGAGCAAGTCCTAAAGATAATTTCCCGCTGCCCAACATCCACATCCTCGTTGATAATTGCGCCAAACACGAGATACAGTCTTTTGTAGATTGTTATGCTGGGTATCATCAGGTATTGATGGATGAAGAGGACGCCGAGAAAACTGCCTTCACCACGCCTTGGGGCACCTACTGTTACCGGGTCATGCCATTTGGTCTGAAGAATGCTGGGGCTACTTACATGAGGGCCATGACTGCCATTTTCCATGACATGATGCATCAGGAAATAGAGGTGTACGTGGACGATGTGATAGTCAAGTCCAGGACGCAGGATAACCACATCCAAGACTTGAGGAAATTCTTCGAGAGGCTAAGGAAGTATGACTTGAAGCTAAATCCAGCCAAATGCGCTTTCGGAGTTCCGTCGGGCAAACTTTTGGGTTTCATCGTAAGCAGGAGAGGTATCGAGCTAGATCCAACTAAGATAAAATCCATCAGAGATTTGCCTCCTCCAAGAACAAAGAAAGACGTGATGAGTCTTTTGGGCAGGTTGAACTACATCAGTCGGTTTATTGCCCAGCTGACAAGCACGTGTGAGCCCATATTCAAGCTGTTAAGGAAAGATGCGGCGATTAAATGGACAACTGAGTGTCAAGAAGCCTTTGATAAAGTCAAAGAATACTTTTCGAATCCCCCAGTCTTGGTCCCTCCAGAACCAGGGAGGCCACTTTTCTTGTATCTAACAGTCTTGGAGAACTCTTTCGGTTGCATCCTCGGGCAACACGACATAACCGGGAAAAAGGAGCAAGCAATCTACTACTTGAGCAAGAAATTCACCGGCTACGAGGCCAAATACACTCTGCTGGAAAGGACATGCTGCGCTCTCACATGGGTTGCTCAAAAGCTGAGACATTATCTCCAAGCCCACACTACGTTCCTCATAAGCAGGTTGGATCCTTTGAAGTATATATTTCAGAAACCAATGCCTACTGGGAGACTGGCTAAATGGCAAATCTTGCTTACGGAATTCGACATAGTCTATGTCACTCGCACGGCAATGAAAGCCCAGGCGTTAGCAGATCATTTGGCCGAAAATCCGGTCGATGAGGAATACCAGCCATTGGATACCTACTTTCCAGATGAAGAAGTAAACACCGTAGAGGTGGTTTCAGAGGAAGCTCATGTTTGGAAGATGTTCTTTGATGGAGCCGTGAACGCCAAGGGTGTAGGGATTGTAGCAATTTTAATCTCGCCTTCTGGTCAGCATTATCCCGCCACAGCTAGACTTCGTTTCTTTTGCACAAATAATACAGTTGAGTATGAAGCCTGCATCATGGGCATGCATATGGCAATCGATCAGGATGTCGAAAACTTACTGATTATGGGAGATTCTGACCTGATTATCCGGCAAGCTCAAGGCGAATGGGAAACTCGGGATGTCAAGCTTATCCCTTACCGACAGCATGTAGAGGACCTCAGCAAGCGCTTTACATCAATAGAGTTCAGGTATATCCCGAGGTGTCACAATGAACTGGCAGATGCACTTGCTACTTTGGCTTCAATGCTACCCTACCCGGGCAACGCCCACGTCGATCCTTTGGAAATCCAAATCAAGGAAAGACACGGTTACTGCAGTGTAATCGAGGCGGGATCAAATACGCAGCCTTGGTACCATGACATCAAGAGGTTCCTGAAGACGCAAGAATACCCCGAGCACGCTACTGGAGATCAAAAGAGGACCATTAGGCGACATGCAAGTGGTTTCTTTCTGAGCGGTGAATTGTTATATAAGAGGACCCCGGACCTCAATCTCCTAAGATGTGTCGATATCGAGGAAGCGAGAAAGATCATGCACGAAGTACACGCAGGTGTGTGCGGACCTCACATGAACGGGTATGTCTTAGCGAAGAAAATCCTTCGAGCAGGTTATTACTGGATGACCATGGAAAAGGATTGCTTTAGCTTCGTTCGGAAGTGTCATCAGTGTCAGGTGCACGGTGATTTGATTCATGCACCTCCCACGGAACTGCATCCCATGTCCGCACCTTGGCCATTTGTCGCTTGGGGCATGGACGTCATTGGACCAATTGAACCAAAGGCCTCGAATGGACACAGGTTTATACTGGTTGCCATAGACTACTTCACAAAATGGGTAGAGGCTGTCACTCTCAAGTCGGTCACTAAGAAAGCTGTGGTGGATTTTGTACACTCAAATCTTATCTGTCGTTTCGGTATTCCTGCGACTATCATTACAGATAACGCAGCAAACTTGAACAGTCACTTGATGGGAGATGTATGCGAGCAATTCAAGATAACGCATAGGAATTCCACGCCTTATCGGCCAAAGGCCAATGGTGCTGTGGAAGCGGCAAACAAAAACATCAAGAAGATTTTGAGGAAGACCATCCAAAGTTCCCGACAGTGGCATGAGCAGTTACCATTTGCATTGTTGGGGTACCGCACTACGGTACGCACATCAGTAGGGGCGACTCCTTATCTTTTGGTTTATGGGACCGAGGCTGTAATACCGGCAGAGGTAGAAATTCCTTCGCTTCGAACCATCGTCGAAGCAGAAATCGAAGACAGCGAGTGGGTCAAGACTCGGCTAGAGCAATTGACTTTGATTGATGAAAAGCGAATGGCCGCAGTTTGTCACGGACAGTTGTACCAACGAAGAATGGCCCGTGCTTACAACAAGAAAGTCCGGCCCAGGAATTTCGAAGTAGGTCAGTTGGTACTAAGGCGTATTCTGCCGCATCATGAGGAAGCAAAGGGGAAGTTTGCTCCAAATTGGAAAGGCCCATACATCATAAGGAAGATATTGCCAAGAGAAGCATTGTATTTAGGTGATATTGAAGGAAATGACCCCGACACAGCAGTAAATGCAGATGCAGTCAAGAGATACTACGTCTAAATCATACTCCAGTGGTCCTGACACATTTGAAAATGACGAAGGTTTTATTCCCCACTACTCCCCAAACACTACCCAATTCTCTCTACAAACCTTTGAGCCGCTTACAAAAAAAAAAAAAATTGATTGAGGCCTGAACTACGTTTGACTTGATTCCGAAAGGATACGTAGGCAGCCTCTCCCTGAGGTTCAGTCACACCAACAATAAAATCCCATTCGCCCTAAAATTGAAACCGGGGCACGTCAAGCAGTTGAGAAGTTAGTATCATCCACCTCTCTTTACCAAGCACAAGCCTTCAGATCAATTACCAAAGATAGTGGGAAACCAATAAGCGTCACAAATGGAGACCGGCACACTCTGAATCGAGAGAGATAAAATGAGAGAGTCTCGTCGGTGGAAACCTTCGGGCACCACGAGGCGACGGGAGTAGAGAAACCAAAATGAGAGAGCTTGTTTAGTAAAAACTCACAAAGAGTGCTATCAAGCGATGACAAGAAGAGAAATGAGAGAGGTCAGCTAGCGAAAACCCGCAAAGGGCGCTGTTGGCCTAAAATGAATGACTCCACCCCAAGGAGGTCTCGGCAAAGCTCCACCGGTTTGGAATCACAGATCCGTTCTGGTTCAGGGAAACGCAAGTTCATGGAAGGTCAGGCGTCCAGTCCAAAGAGCATGTCATGTCATTTAAAGCCAGCGTTATCTTCCTCAGATAAGTCTTTCTCGTCCCAAAAGGGACACTCCCTTCCTGAAATTTGTTTTCTCCTTTCATTGCTTCTCTTCGAATCCCTTTTATGTTTTAACCCCAAGTTCAGGATATACCGGAAAAGGCAGGTGGCAGGTTTGTTTGCACGGAATCCCGTCTCATGAAGGAAAACGCCTCATTTCGTTGGTACGATTGCCCAAGCCTGATGAATATGATGTTTGATGGTGTTTAAAGTAAAGAGGAAAGAGAGAAATCTCCCCCAGCAAGTTCGGCTTCGGACGAATCCCCACCGAGTCTCCCTCTGTACAAATCCCCACAGAGTCCCTCCTTGTACAATCTCCCACAGAGTCTCCCCAATATGAAAAAAAAAAAATCCCCGTTGGAATTTCCTCAGCACATCCCCAGCGAGTCCCTTTGTAAATATTCCCCAACAAGCTTACCCCAACAAACCCTGGGAAACTCGTTTTGAAACAAATACCCGGCATGCCCCATTGTACAAAATCTACACAAAGAATCCACTTTGTAAATATTCCCCCACAAAGCCTCCTTTTGTACAAATTCCCACAGAATACCTCCAATAAAATCCCCGTTGAGAACCTCCAATCAATACGGGACACAAAAAAAAAGAGAAAAGAAAAGGAGCCTTACGAGGCAAATCATCACAGAATATGGAAATGCAAGCTTGAGCAGTCTAAAGGGTTCCGACATATGAATCAAATCAATAGCGGGGCTTCGCGACAGAAATGAAGACGCAACAAGGCAACCGGGAACGATCAAGGTCACCAAATCGACCGTCATTTTTCGAACTAACAAATGTTCTTTGTCTGAAAAGTTCAAACAGGCTTAATCCAAGACAACCGTGCAAGAGGCAGGTGTCGCCCAAAGAAGAAGGTACATGGGTACAAGAAACATTTTGGCAATAAGGAATTCAATCGAAATGTAAGTTTCCACGAAACTCCCTTTTATTCTTTTACTAAAGTAAGAAAATTCAAAAAAAAAAAAAAAAGGAAGTCAGTGGTTGTTCTCGAATTTTGTCCCCAGCCATCAGCATTAGGGTTTTAAACCCTAAACTGAATTTTCCTTTTAGTCAGCATTAGGGTTTTAAACCCTAAACTGAACTTTTTTCATTTCAGCCAGCATTAGGGTTTTAAACCCTAAACTGAGCTTTTCCATGCAATCAGCATTAGGGTTTTAAACCTTAAACTGAATTTTCCTTTTAGTCAGCATTAGGGTTTTAAACCCTAAACTGAACTTTTTCCATTCAGCCAGCATTAGGATTTTAAACCCTAAACTGAGATTTCCCATCCAGTCAGCATTAGGGTTTTAAACCCTAAACTGAATTTTTCCTTTAGTCAGCATTAGGGTTTTAAACCCTAAACTGAACTTTTTCCATTTAGTCAGCATTAGGGTTTTAAACCCTAAACTGAACTTTTTCCATTTAGCCAGTATTAGGGTTTTAAACCCTAAACTGAGCTTTTCCATGCAATCAGCATTAGGGTTTTAAACCCTAAACTGAATTTTTCTTTCAGTCAGCATTAGAGTTTTAAACCCTAAACTGAACTTTTTCCATTCAGCCAGCATTAGGGTTTTAAACCCTAAACTAAGCTTTTCCCATGCAATCAGCATTAGGGTTTTAAACCCTAAACTGAATTTTCCTTTTAGTCAGCATTAGGGTTTTTAAACCCTAAACTGAATTTTCCTTTTAGTCAGCATTAGGGTTTTAAACCCTAAACTGAACTTTTTCCATTCAGCCAGCATTAGGGTTTTAAACCCTAAACTGAGCTTTTCCATGCAGTCAGCATTAGGGTTTTAAACCCTAAACTGAATTTTCCTTTTAGTCAGCATTAGGGTTTTAAACCCTAAACTGAACTTTTTCCATTCAGCCAGCATTAGGGTTTTAAACCCTAAACTGAGCTTTTCCATGCAGTCAGCATTAGGGTTTTAAAACCCTAAACTGAATTTTCCTTTTAGTCAGCATTAGGGTTTTAAACCCTAAACTGAACTTTTTCCATTCAGCCAGCATTAGGGTTTTAAACCCTAAACTGAGCTTTTCCATGCAATCAGCATTAGGGTTTTAAACCCTAAACTTAATTTTCCTTTTAGTCAGCGTTAGGGTTTTAAACCCTAAACTGAACTTTTTCCATTTAATCAGGATTAGGGTTTTAAACCCTAAACTGAATTTTTCCTTCAGCCAGCATTAGGGTTTTAAACCCTAAACTGAACTTTATCCTGTAATCAGCATTAGGGTTTTAAACCCTAAACTGAACTTTTCCTTCAGTCAGCATTAGGGTTTTAAACCCTAAGCTGAACTTTTCCCCAGTTGGTCAGTATTAGAGTTTCAACTCTAAAACTGAACTTTTCCCCAGCTAGTCGGTATTAGGGCTCCAATCCTGAACTAAGCATTTTTATCTTCCTTCATCAATTTTATGAACTTCCTGGCGAATAATTAACGAAATTTTCTTAGTGAAACTGGGGCAGAAAATTTCGTTCGTTTGTTTTCTCCCGCAGGTCTAACCTCGAGCCACATGGATCGAAATGACCCACGAGATGAGTCCCAGCTCGGAATCAAAGAAGAAAAAGAAAAAAAGAGAAGATGTCCCGAGATATCGGAGTAAATGGAAGGCAGATTGACTCCAACATTTGATTAAGGTCCTGAACCCTGCCAATCGCGTCTCACTCAGTATCCCAGAGATTAAACAAGTCGCCGCAACTCGCAAGCATCAAGATTCAGATCGGAGTCTACAAGCAGAATCAGCTAAGACCCAAGATCAAGTCGCAAAAGAATCATAGATAGGAATCTTGTAACTAGCAGTTGACATGCATATAAGTAGTTAGTTCAGTTTCCAATTTTCCTTTGGTTGTAATAAGGCGGTCAGTGACGCAGCAGTGACAACAGCAACAGCAGTAACAGCAAGCATTGCAATCCCATGGTAGTCCCAGCTACCAAAACTTCCCGAACTACATTGACCTGATTCCTGTTTAGCCCAGGATATGTAGGAAATCTTTGAAGCAAGATTCGGTCAGATCTTTCAAAAAAACATGCTTCATACGGAGTAGTCCATAGGCAAAAATTGCTCATACACGCTCACTTTATCTTTGCACGAAAACTCTTCGTGTTTCCGAACAAAGAGGGGCAGCTGTGAGCACGTGATTTTTGTTTCGCGCGACAATCGCTCCAAAAGAAAAAAAAAATAATAATAATAACAAATGGTCCTCCTGTACAATTTTTGGATTTTACATGGCACTTTGTTAATTATTTATGATCTTTTGCCCATTTTTATCTTTATTAAAAAAAATACAAAATGTATGTGTCATGCGTAATTTAAACCATAATCCGTTTGTTAGATGGAAAATTACAAAATATGCATTTTTGTCTTGATTTGTTGCCTTGTTTAATTTTACCTACTTTTAATATTTTAGTATGTGTAATAAATACGTTAAGTATTAATTAATGTTGTTTAGTTTTATTTAATTAGGTTGTATGTTTAGGAAAATTAGAAAAATAAAGAAAAAAGGTTAAAACTCATTTTAAATGAACTTGGGCCAATTCCCATTTTTAAAATCGGAGGCCCAAATGAACAGCCCAAGCCACCAGTCCAAACAGCCCACCCCCAGGCCATAAAACGACGTAGTTTAACACCAAAACTACGTCGTTTCGATGCCAATCCATCACAACCGTTCAAACCAAGCCGATCCAACGGTCCGGATCTCTCACCCATAACCCCACTACCCGACCCGTTACCCGAACCAATTCTGACCCTTACTAAGTCAAACGACGACGTTTCGTTTAAACCTTCAGATCCAAGCCGTCCATCTCGTCTCATCCAACGGTTGAAATCAACCCACCCATTCCATATATAAGCCTCCTACCACACCCGACCCCCCTATCCAATACCCCAGCTTCCGTCTTCACCTCCTTCCCCACCAAATCGTAGAGCCGCCCCTGTATCCTTCACCATGAAAACCGGCGGCACGGACGCCGGTGACCCCGCCCTTAACACCATAGAACCCCCTTGCCATCTGGAACACGGATCTGTTAACCACGTAGTTCGAATCCCTTCCCACCTTCTCGAATCTTCATTCGAAGATTCGAGTCGGAACCCGATTTACACCAATCGACCTCAACTTCACACCAGACAGTCCCCGGACCCCCCTCGTGACCAAACCATGCTTGGTTTGGTCCGAATCTGACCAGGGAAGCACGAATCCCGGATCTAGTTTTTGGAACTTTAAAGGTCCTCGTCGATGGTCCGTGTCTTGTTCAAACCAAAAGATTAAGGTCTAATGGACCTTAATTGAAGTGTTTCTCATCTGAGAAACACTTCGATTAAAGTCCGTTCAGCCTTAAGAAAGGTCTGTTCGAATCCAAGTCAAGACTTTTGATTTTTCGAGTTTTAAGGTGAGTTTGCTTTCTTTTCTTTATTTGTTTTAGTCCATGTGATTGTTCTAAAAGCTGTTTCATGTTTGGTGAAATCTGTTGTTTTGAGTTTTATTAACTGTGTCCTGTCCACCTTGCCCGAGCCTTTGTGTTTGATTGTTTCTTTCTTCTACTTGTTACTGATGATGTGTGTATGTGTATGTGTTGTGCGAATAATTGAGCTTCAAGTTTGAACTGATTAGCTAACTCCTCGAGTACAATTCTGCTTAGTCAGTATAATTCAAATCATATGCTTGATACTTTTAAATGTCTGATTTTGGCTACGATTGTACCTGTTATGATTAATATAGTCGAGTCGACATGTGTCGTCAATTAGTTTTAACTATCTGAACAATAACAAATTGACCTGCTGCAGTTAAACATTGCCTGAATCAATTAAGAACTGAGTCTAGTGCTTATAATTGTTAATTTGAATCAGAAATGTAAAATCAATGTTTTGTTTAGTTACAGTTTTGAAATTGGAGGGCATGTGCACTTGTGCACAACATGTGCATTTGTGAACAGCCTGTGCCCTGCCTAAGGGCTTTTTGAATTAAATAGTTTGACAGCATATGCTGTCAGACTACATCCTGCTGCCCACACCCTACTTTAGTTTCAGAAATAATAAACATTACTAAAGGTAAGCCTGCCAAGGGAATATCATGGGGTTTTGTTTATACTTAATTAGCTAAGTGGAAACTGAAAAGGGGCAGCACATGGGAGGGTATTCTGATGGTCTAAACAGGCTGTTAAAGGGATGACTTTAGGCTTATAAAAGAGGAGGACTTCCATCAGTTTTATAGATAGAGAGGAGGGAGGACATCTGATTAGAGAGACAGACATAGGGGATTCAGACTGAATCATTGAGGGCTGAAGTTCTGAGAAATGGAGACACACACAGAGACAGACATTGATAAGAACAGAGTGAATTGAGAGGGAACACTTTTAGAAGAGTGAAGTTCTGAAAACAGAAAACTGGAAAAGAACTTTGTCTGATTAACTCAGACAGACAAAACTAGAAATTGCATTCTTCTCTGCTGTCTTGATTTCACTAGCCTTGATCTGTTTGTTTAACACTGATTTCTTCTAAATCTAATTGAGTCTGTTGGTGGTCTGTTGGTTTACTCTGGAACTTGGTCTAGTTGTTTTCTTAATTCTACTTGCCTCGTTTGTTGCTGCTGCTGTTGTTCTGCTTTCTGCTGCTGCTGACCCCTTTGCTTCCACTTCTTCTTTGCATTTCAGTATTCAGTATTCAGGTACACATTTCAAGTCCCATGTTGGTGTAAACTGTAACAGTTCAAAAGCATGAAATGAAAGGAGTTCGAAGAAGTTTAAATGTCTGTTTGTAATGCTCATGGTCTATTGATTTCTTTGTATAAATTGATTAGTGTGTAATTTAATAGCAAAAAATCTAGTTAGTTAATACTTAACTGAGTTTTAGCCTCTTGTATCTTAGTTTATAGTTGTTTGTTGATATGAGTTAAGTAATGGTACAGTACGTAGAATGTACAAATATTTGACATAGTGACTGACCGGATTCCTGTTTAGCTATAATGATATGCATAGGATAGAATACTTCCACCTTACACAATGATGTTCTGTTTTATTTTAGTTTCTTTCATCAGGACCCGCTAGGCAGTATATAGGAGCACGTTCGAACCCCCAGTGGTAATAATGCCTAGTGGGTTAATTCCCTTAATCTAGCCTAAATGAGTCTAGTTTGAATTCAATTCAAGAGATGTTTTGGATATAAGCATAGCATTTTGTCATGTAATTTCTTTGTCAAATTAGAACATTTCTCATAAAGTATGACGTTTTTTTTTTTACTTTATGAATAATTAATCAGAAATTGATAAGAATTAGGCCCAAAGCATATACTTGAATCGACATGTATCTTCCTTCTTCTATTTTAGACTGAACATAGTAAAGATGTAGTCATTGCAGGTTTATCATTTTAAATAAAATGAGACGAGCCTCGACAAACAAAATGCACAAGCTGCGGGGCCCTCTAAATGTATATATTAAAATACTTAGAATTCGGGACAGGCCGTTTAGCGAATTTTACGGCCTTCCCAAAATAACAATACGCTAGTTGCTTTAGGCGCACCTTTAATAATTTAACCTTCTTAAACACGGGTGCACATTGATGTGACCCAAATCCAAATCTCAACGGAGTCAAAATGTGTCGACGACCACGGGTGCATTGATTGTGACGTGGTTCGAGATGCATTTTCACGACGTTGCAATTCTATAAAAATAAATGATAATAATAAAAGCGGTTTAAACTTAATAAAAGCACGTAAGTCATAACATGTATTTAAATCAGATATTTAGCCATTATAACAATTTAAGCGACCGTGCTAGAACCACGGGATTCGAGGGTGCCTAACACCTTCCCTCGGGTCAACAGAATTCCTTACTTAGAATTTCTGGTTCGCAGACTTCATTTGAAAAAGTCGAAAATTTCCTCGATTTGGGATTCAAGATAAACCGGTGACTTGGGACACCAAAAACCAAACCTTTCCCAAGTGGCGACTCTAAATAAAATAAATAATCTCATTTCGAATATTGTCACTTAAATTGGAAAAACTCCCTCGCGTATTTTTACCCTTCGGGGGCGGGCGCGCAAAAAGGAGGTGTGACAAATGTGGACTAAAAATCAATCCAACTTTAAATGATATGCGATGAGTTGGGCCAAAATTGGCTAAAATTCAACAAATAGGTGGGTCAATCACCGACCCAACCTTGGACGACTTGGGTGGATCAAATAGATTTGGGCTCAAATTGCCACCCGAGTTAAGGGACTTGTTATTAGAAATGAGAGAATGTCAATGATCATTGCAGGGGAAAAGAGCAAGATTTATCGCCGCCAAATTTTCTGTAATTTAAGGTTTAAGATTCAGCAGCAAAGCGCCAATAGTCTATTTGTATGCCATGTTTACACAATAGTTGGCAAAAAGAAAACAGAAAAGAGTTAGTCCTGACAATATAATCAGAAGTTTTTTGTCAAAAACAAAACCAGTAAAGGTACATATAAAATTACATGAAGAATTAGCATGCGTTACAACTTTTCCTACATGTACCATAATAATCAGGAGAACCAACCATAAAAACAGCATTTCTTTCACACTCTCCAGTAGCAGCCCATTGAGCACAGTTATCATCTTCATCTGTACAATTGGTGTCATCATCTGATTGCAGTGGATCCTTTTGCACAGTAGTACTTCTCAGATAAAAGAATTTGATTGCATACCACATTTCACCCTCAATAACAGGGCATCTTGCATGGGAACTCCTCCTGTCAGGAGATGCATCAAGGTGGGCATTGAAGAACAGGATTGCATTTCCTTTCGTTGGTTTCAAGGTGTCACTACTCTTCATACAGTCGGAGAAAATCTTATTCTGCACCAATGAGTTTTAATAAATCAGATTAAAAGCACAAACAGCAAAGATGACATTATGAAAATAAGAACAACAAAGCACTCTCTTTTACCTCCGACTCAGGGAAGAGGATCTGACCACCTTGCGTCACATTTGATAGGTACAAAATGACAGTTGCCATTAATGGTTCTTTGGATTTAAGTGCGGAGTTCCCGTCAAAATAACCATAATTCCCCTTTAAATTCTCACGCCCAGAACGCTGAACATGCAACGGCCTGCTGTTTCCTAAAGGCAAGGATGATTGTGTCAGTCACAGAACACAGAGAAGGTAGACTCAAAAACCTTTAATAGGAGGGGTACCAAGAAAGAAAAAAATGGAACTTAATTTGTCTGGTAATAGAAAATACCTTTAGGCAGAAAGGTCCAAGCCGAGATCCTTTCTTCAATCCTTGAGGAAGTAGGATCCTACAGAATGGTGTCAAGGAACATGTTATAAGTACTAAGTTCAAGGGCTGATGTAATAAGCTCCCTCTACGTGCGGGATCGGGGGAAGAGCCGACCACATTGGTTCTTATGCAGGCAGCCTCACCTTGAATTTTTACATGTTATGAGTACGGAGTTTAAATCAACATGAGTTGCTTTCTCTGCCAGCAAAGCTGGTGAGCGTGCCCGTCCACTATCATGGTAAGCAGTATTTATAAAACACTAATGCATTATAACTAATATCTTCAGTTTACAAGGTTAAAGCTTTCCACATAAAATAGTGTATTTTAGGTGTAGAGAGATGGTCTAAAATACAAATGTCACATGTATGCTCCGAAGAAACATTTGTTCATATAAGGCACCGTGTAGATAACAAAGAACTTACCTCCGCATCTAAAGGAATACCCATGGTTGGGAACTTCTCTGCATCCAATGAAGCGTTATCGCTTGTGGAGCTATTTCTCTTGCCATGCACCTACACAAATGCGACCGCATCAACATACATTTTAGAAAAAGAACTTTCTAAGCCAAAAAAGAATTGCACTACAAGTTGTGAGGCACTGATTTACCAAGGAGATTAAGTGATCAGTCTCTTCTGCTGAGAGAAAGTCTCTATACAAGAAGACCCTATTTCAAGAAAAAATGTTCATTATTCCTCCATACAGAGAATTATTCAAGTAATCTCATAAAAAAACCAGGACGCCAAACAAACATGCTTTCAATACACCAACGTAACAAAGAAAACTCTTCTTCTTTTTGGGTGTAATCAATTATACCCCAGAATTTTGCGCTCGTGAAATTTCTTTGCATGCCACAACACATTGAAGAAGCAACAAGGTTAATGATTGAATGGACTACCTGACCTTGGTCGCCACGAGAGCTGAACGACTTGTGAGGGATCAAATCTATTTGAATGGCCCAACTTTACAATGTCATCCCCATTTACCTCCTTGCCCCTCAATTCTTTTCGGCTTCTGAAACAAATTGTCCTAATCATATAAAGCACCATTTACGAAAATCACAACAAAACTTGTGCTTATTACAATTCTTCTTAAATTTAAGCTTTTGCAGCTTACAACTAACTGAGCAATTAATACACCTTCTACCGTACAGTCGAAAATTGTTTTCTCTCTCGCAAAACCACAAGTACAGGATAATATGATAAATCAGGTTCTTTTCCAAACTCCCCATAATAAAAATCAGTATTTTTGATAGACCCATAGATTTTGTTCAGAACCCCATAGGAATCTGGGCTTGGATTCAAGTGCGACTACGTTATAATTATTAAATATACAACATGCTAAGTAACCTTAAATACATGAATAACTACGAATACCCAAAGGGAAAAAAAGAAAGATAATGCTATATCATAATTCAGATCAGGAGAGGTTTGTGTTCAGAATAATGAAAGTAATTATTAAAGAAGAAGAGAAATCAAAGATAATGAGCTAAAAATGCAGGAAAAGTAGAATAATTTATGACTGACTTTTGGGCGAAAAGAAGCTGGGAATTGATCCCCAAAGCCAAGAAGATAAAAACCCAAAGAAAGCTCGCCATTGCTGAACCTGAGAAAATGGGAAAGTGAGGGCTTTCTTTTTTGAGGGAAACGCAGAGTTCGCTAAATCACTCCATGAAACTCCGTGCAGCCTTCAATACGTGGCAAAATGATGACTATATAGCAAGCTGCCAGTAACAGCCTAAACTTTAGACTTAATTTCTTTTCCCTTATTTTTTGGGAGAAACCATAATCTCTCCTCTGTTTTGGTTTCTAATTTTCTCAAATAGTTGAAAACAAATTGCAAGTTCATAAAAATAACGCATGTCATAATGCTATGATTAATGAATATTAATATTTATTTGTAGCCGCTCTAAAAAATAATAACTGATAAAATATATATTTTTTATATAATACACAAAAAATATGCATATTTATATGCTTTTTGGCTAAGGAATACAATTAGTTACGGCTAATCAGCCAATTCTTTTATTTATGCTTGAAAAATATTTATTTGTTGCCGCTCTAAAAATTAATAGCCGATAAAATATATTTTTTTAATTATAGAATACACATATACACAAAAAAATGCATATTTTATATGCTTTTTGGCTAAGGAATACAGTTAGTTTCGACCAATCAGCCAATTTTTTGTTTTGCCCTAAATACTTTAGTTTAAGATACGCACTGCACCACAACAACATTCACCATAAGGGTAAGACTTAAGAGAATTTGTTGTTGTTGACATTATTGGTAGAGGGTTGCTCCTTTGTTGCAAATGTATGCCCTGCCTCAACTAATGTCACGATGTATTTGTTACCTCCGACTAGCACCAATACCGAATAACTTGTCTACCAAGATTTAAACATATAAGAACAAGTTAACTAATATTTTTGCCTCCGCTGAAATTTGAACTTAAGAGCTCATAATTCTCAATCCACTTCACAACCACTAGGTCACATGGGGACATTGCACCTTTTCAAACGGATCTTTTTTTCTTAAAGCTACATATAATTTCATTTAGCCTCTTTATAACTTACTTTACCAGAGAATTTCAGTAACATTACGAAATACCTTTCTTAAGATTGTTTTATAATAGAATAAATGGCCAATATAGTCTGGAGAATTTCTTTGCAGAACTTACATATCCTCTCTTGAAGCAAAAAGATGCATCTCAAAAAACCTGAAATGATGTATCTTTGTTTGAAGCTGGTGTAACACTGGATGACGAACAATAAACACCTTATGCTCTCTATTACTCCTACTTAGCAGCCCCCTGAAAAGAATCTTTAACACATTAATCTTACATAAAAAAGGACCAATAAATACATCCATTTTAGCATATATTCTGAAAGTTTCTCTAAATCCATTGATACAAGCCACTGGCTGACACGCACACAAAAAAAAGTGTAAGTTGAGGAAAAGAATTATAGGTTTAATTAAAGAATGATGATCCAAGTATCACTACTCATATAGGATGCTTAAGTTACAACATTGCTTGCTTATCACTGTGGTTTCTTCAGAATCATATGACCTGACTCATCCTTCTCAAATAGACGCTCAATTAGTTCTTCCCAGTTATCTTTCTTCTTGCTTTTGGTCGACGACCCTGTGGATGAATCACCAACTGATTTATCAGACTGTTCATCCGCTTTTTCATCAAAAGTTCCATAATGAGAAGGTGAAAATGCATGTGGAACAGCCAAGGTGACAGCTCTCTGTAGAGCAGCTTTATGCTCCTCGCCGTGCTCTCTAGTTAACGTCTGTTGACGCTCCATCTTTTGCTTAGCTGGAATTTCCATCACATGATCTCTCTCTTCCATCAACTGGATGCATAAAACAAATATGAATGTTGTCAGAACCAATTTAAGTTTAAATACTTACAATGTAAGTATGTAACCAGGATACATAGAAGAACTCTTGTGGACCACATCAATAGAATAGAGTTGCAGATCCATTTTACAATTAAATTGAATCCCAATTCCGAACTGACAAATAGGGGGATCAAACGATACAGGTCATTCATTTAAAGTATGTTCAAGCCAAATTACCCTCATATTTCAAGCCCGAACAACTAGCCATAAGTGAATTCAACAATATTTGCATAAGCTAAATGAATGACTACCAAAGCTCCCCATAAATATTTAAATATGTTATAAATCAATCAATAAGCTATGCATCAATGACAAGCTACTCGGTTTGACAATATGAATCCTCTATATTTCCAAAGGGCATATAAGTTGCATAAATTCTTCAATGCACCTACATTAACAATACATATTACAAAGGGATAAGGGTCAAATTTGCCCCTATATTGTCCGAAATTGAGCAACTTTGCCCTCCATTAGACTTTTGGTCTAATTTTTTCCCGGTGTTAAGTCAAAGTCTCATTTTTGCCTTAACCCCCTAAGAAAGCTCCAACCTGAAGGCATTAAACCATAGTCAAAAGTTGAGGGGTTAATTTGGACATTTTTGCTCGAAGAATTTGTACACGTGGAGTCCACCCATTTTACGCTGGAGCTCTACTAATGGCAAGGGCAAATACTTGCTAACAGCAAAGCAAGGGTATGTATGGACCAAAGGTTTAGCCGCAGGAAAAGTTGAGCAATTACGGATACTACATGGACACATTTGAACCTTTTACCTTGTAAGAATGCATCAATCCACAGACTACAGGAATCAATGGACACAACCATGCTTTTCTGCTTTAAGTTTCTCTATTTGATGCAGAAACAACTAATAAAGTGAAAGGCATGGACGATTTGTGCAATAAAAAAGTTTACCCACTCTTTATCAATAGAGCTGCAATTCGTATTCAACCACCCTTAAGAGTGATGAACTTGTGACAAGAAGGATTACCACTGAAACTATCTTAACTGACAATGAAAGTAGATCATAAGTGCCTCACACGGGTGGACTGGGTACAGACAACGCCATCAATGAAATAAGGTGGAGAGCCCATGAGTGAAAACATGTTTGTGCTAGTTTTAACGTTGAACCATCACCATTCAAAGTAAGTGCAGCAGTAAAATTTCTATTTCTGTGATTGTGTCTACTGCATAAAGCAGCCGGCATGCGCAAAAACCAAGAATTTATTGAAAATTCATTCCAGATAGGCTACAGCTGAGCAGGCACATTAGAAGTAAAGCTACGGCTACAACGATGTAAAGTGCAAAGACAATTTCTTTTTTGTCAAATAAAGTGCAAAGACAATTATATCAGAATCCATCAATCGTCATAGACAAAAGCGCACACAACTTACTTCGAGGGCCCTTCGTGCTTCTCTCTCTATCCAGATAATTGCATGATCAGAAGTAGCATTACAAGAGAGAACGATGTGCTCAAATCTCCCATCCACTGGAACTGCAGTCCTCACAACAGGGGGAAATCGTCCACATCTGTTTTAACACAGAATCATGGTAGTATAGGAGTCAGTTCAAATCATGTGCCTAATAGTAGACTAGAAAAATACTGCAGATCAAATGGTATCCTTATAGATTGCATGTACTATGCAGTATGTAAACCGCTATTGTGGTTTTTATGGGAAACCTGCCGCACTAGATGCTTTTACTCAAAACAGAAACATAACAATATTGGCTTATTATACGGAACCACCATCATAGAACTTGTTTAATTGATGGAGTTGTGTATAAACGACTTAAGACAATTTCATGTAGCACATCCTTAAGTCTGAAAATACCTAAAAGGTTTCCTCTCAACAATGTGGTAAAGGCGTCCTGGGGCGTAAAGTCTGCGTGGATCTTTGAGCATCTTCTCTTCTGAGATGCACGTATCTCTCATGCACCTCAGACATAATAGGCATGGCAAACTGCAAAAAAAAAATAAGCGAAAGAAAATAAATGTGGTTAGTCATGAATAGCAAACATCACCATCTAAAAGAGGATTTATATTATTGGAGCCTCCACTTAATGACTGCCGTACGAAATTTCATCTTAATGCAGGAACAATCACATCCCTACTATGTAGTGCCTTCCTATCTTTTACAAAAACATGATTCTGTCTCTTTTTAATATTAAATTGGACTTTGACACAAACAGAAAGTTTTACTAATATCAGAATGAAGAGGAGATGAACAAGACCTGAAAGCAGAAACAAAAAGAGAAGAACTCAAGCTTCCTAGTTGATGGGACACCACCCATCCAATGCCTCTTACAGGAGTTGCTAAATGAGGAACCAGACGTTCTTTTTCTAAATGGGGGAATGGACTCTTGAAAGCAAGTACAAGATCAAATTCAACTATCTTTTACCAGAACAGTGACTTGAATATGTCTTCCAAGGGAGTTGCTGTCCGTGGCAAGAAATCATCCTATTTAAGAAAAAGAAGATGGAGTTAGATTGAGAGAATTTGCAACCAGCACAATTGGAGAAAAACATCAAAAGGAAGTCCAAAAGGCCAGGCGACATATCGATGATTGACATCAAAATAGAGAAGGGATATAATGCAAACATCTGCAACAATTATCTATAACAAATCAAGCTCCTTGCTTTCTAGGTACAAATTCCAAAGCCAATAAATCAACTTCCCCTTCTAAGAAGGATGGAGAGTACACAGGCAGAAGAAAGGACATGATCTGCTTATTTATGCAGAGAGGATTAAATTAACAATGCCTTGAAACTAAATATTAAGAATGTTCAAAGTGATGATTAAGAGAACAATATCAGGAACTTGCCTGAAGCACAATGGAGTTGATGACATCTGCATATCTCACTGCTAGATTCAATGACATACATCTAGCTGGTGCAATAGCAAAGCATCTGATTCTTTTCCTGTCAATATTGCCCAGCCTGTCACGATTTTGTGCTACTACCAATGTCAATAATGCTGCTACACCTGACCCTAGTGAATGTCCAGTAAAAGTCAAGGTATAGTTCGGATGTTTCTCCAGCAATTGCCTTAAGATCTCACATTCTGTATTTAACACCAATCCAGCCGCTTTTAATAACCCATTGTGAACATACCCACCATCAAATTTCCTTTGACCCAGCTTATTGTCCAACAAGACTGCATAATCACTGTGCTTTGCCAAATCAAGACCTCTAATAGCGAGAACTATGTCAGCATGTTCATGATCCAGATATAAGAGATATGGTGGTACTCGGCCACCGGTATCTGGATAGTTTTTCTTCACAATTAAGCAATCTGGATTAATCCCATATCCTTCAGGTGGTTCCCACTGAGGTTGTCTAAGATCATCTTCGTATACGGCCAATATGTATCGGCAGAGCCTAGGGACAGGTTCAAATTCTTCAGCTGTGGCAAGGCCCCAAGTTTCGCTGTCATGTCCTGCACTGTGGAGGCATCGCTTCCATGCCCAGCGGGCACATGCTACACAGTATACACATTCAAGGAGAGGGGGTAAACCACAGAGAACCGACATTATTGCTTAGAGCCTATGCATCAGACCATTGAGAAAGAATGCCCTTGAGTATATAACCAACATAGGCAAGGAAAAATCTGCAATGTCAAGATAGCAGATTATAAGTTCAAAGATGTCTTGGCATAAATGCCACAAGGCCCACAACTTAGATGAGTAGTTCACAATCATATAAACAAATATCAACCAATCAACTTGGTTAAAAGTTGGGTCCTTTTTTCTTTTTTAAAAGAAAAACTGAGAAAGCTAGTTAGGGTTGGCTATATGAAGTTCTTATATCCACTCCAATTACAATTGAGCTCATTTCATTCCAGCATTACCGAATTGTCTTCAGAGTTAAATTGGGAGTTTGCTAAAACTAGAGATGCCTTGTATCTTATTTAGAGGTAAATTGGTGCTAAAACTAGAGAATCTTACAATTATCTCTAACTAAACAAATTTAAAACTATGCAAGTCCTACATGCATCAAGAATGCAGTATTACCTTGCATTTCTGCGAGAAACTGTTTTCGAACACGTGACCTCCCACGCGACAGCAATTTTACCGGTTAAACCAAGGTCAAAAATGTTGAAAATAAAAGAATTTGATTCTATATAGAGCCTTTTTCACATTTCATTGGTACCCGGTAACATGAACTATGAATAGGGGAAAAGAGGAGAGGAGAAAACGGAAAGAGCAGTAAAAAGATAAACAGATTTAGCTCTGCAACATTAAACATTAGCTGAATTAGTCCATCTACCTTAGGGCTAGTGGGCTATTGAACAAGTTGCAATACCTAAAGAAAGCAGAATTGGCATAGAATTGACACGCCCAAGTAGCAGATTCAGGTAATGATCAAGAAAACGAACAAACTGAGAATCAAACGGAGGGAGAATTCTGGAGTCAACGCCGTGAATTCTCAGCTCTCAGTTCTCAGCATTCAGCACCCTCCCCCTACCCCTACCCCTGCTTCTTCTTCTTTTTGTTTTTTTGGGCCAGAATAATAATCAATGAAATTGCACAAACGTAGCCTTGTTATCAGGACATACGTGTACCAATCATTGCCGAGTTGTAGTATGTACTGGCTTTGAGTTTGAGCTAGCTGAAAGTCAAAATTTGGACTCGGCTAATAACGTGGCGAGTATTTTTAAGGCCGAGATGTTGTCTTCTTAATTAATCTCCCTCACCAACCGTAGTTATAATCGTTCATCACGTGTTTGGTGTTTTCATTGTCCTTTTTCACTCCTGTGTTTTTTCCCTCTTCTCCGGAAGTGGATTTAGGGAAAAAAGGGAAACTGGAAAAAGATTGAAAAGGGAAAAGAAGAAAAAGAAAAAACTCCCTAATATTAGTTATAAATAGAATTTTATTTACGGTGAATGTCACAAGTTTATTATTTGGTGGCTAAGTCACCCTCTCCCTATAAATAGAGAGTTCTATTCTATTGTAATTCATCCCAAATTTAATAAGAATTCTCTCTCCCTACTTTTCTCTATAATAGTCTTCTTCTTCTTTTATTATTTCATAACACATTATCAGCACGAGACTCTAACCAATTGAGTAGAAGCTTAGGGATTGAGCATAATGATTGTCAATTGTTCCATGAACTTACTTCATGATTAAATTCTGAATTTAAGGTAAGTATTTTACTTTAATTTTCTCTTTTAAATTCTTGACATTCTATAATTTGATTTTAAATACAAGCAAATATGGATATCTCTCAAAGCAAAATTGGATCACAATTCAATTGACTCATGTACGACACATACAATATTCAAAGAGAAGAAATATTTCGCTTATTTAAGTATGTGTAAGACAGATGTTACTACAATTTCTGGTATTAATAATCTAATTGAAGGCTCCGAAAGAGCTACTATAACTCTGCCTAAAGGAACAATACTTATCATAGAATGCAATGTTGTTCCAAGTCCAAGAGGAACTTGTTGAGTTTTAAAGATATCCGACGAAATGAATATCATATTGAGACAATAGATGAGAATAATCTTGAATATCTCGTCATTACCAAGAATGTCTCTGGCCAAAAGAGGGTTATTGAGAAGTTTCCATCTTTATCTTGTGGCATGTATTGGACAAGAATTAGTGCAATTGAGGCACATATTGTAAACCAAAAAGTTACTGATTCCAATACTTTTGTACTTTGGCATGATCAATTGGGACACCTTGGATCAATTATGATGAGACGAATTATATAAAACTCAAATGGGCATCCATTAAAGAATTTAAAGATTCTTTTAAATAATGAATTTTGTTGCACTTCTTGTTATCAAGGCAAGTTAATTATTAGACCATCACCAATAAAGGTTGGGATTGAGTCCCCTGCGTTTTTGGAACGTATACAAGGGGACATTTGTGGACTTATTCACTCACCTAGTGGGTCGTTTAGATATTTCATGGTCTTAATAGATGCATCTTCTAGATGGTCTCATGTGTGCCTATTGTCATCACGCAACCTCGCGATTGCAAAATTAATGGCACAAATAATGCGATTACGGGCGCAATTCCCCGATAATCCAATTAAGTCTATTAGACTTGATAATATTGCTGAGTTTTCATCCCAAGCATTTAATGATTATTGCTTATCAATTGGGATAAAAGTGGAACATCTTGTAGCTCATGTTCACACTCAAAATGGCCTTGCAGAGTCTTTAATTAAACGTTTGCAATTGATAGCAAGACCGTTACTTATGAAAACGAGGTTACCCATTTCTGTTTAGGGTCACACCATTTTGCACACAGCAATGCTAGTTCGTCTCAGACCGACAAATTATCATAAATATTTCCCGTTGCAATTAGTTCTAGGTCATGAACCTAATATATCCCATTTAAGAATTTTTGAATGCGCAGTATATGTGCCTGTAGCACCGCCATATCACACCAAAATGGGACCCTAAAGAAGGTTATGAATATATATTGGGTTTGAATCGCCCTCCATTATTCGCTATCTTGAAACATTAACGGGGGATCTGTTTACTGCACGATTTGCAGATTGTCGATTCAATGAGACACTTTTCCCAAAATTAGGGGGAGAAAATGGTGAAACCAAATGGGAAATTTTGTGGAAAAAATCATCATTGTCTCATCTTGATCTGCGTGCCTCTATTTGTGAAAGGAGGTGCAAAAAATTATTCAGTTACAAAAAATAGCAAACCAAATGTCAGATGCATTTACGGATCTGAAAAGGATAACAAAATTATATATCCCTGCAGAGAATGTTCTAATCCGTATTGATGTTCCTGTTGGACAATCTTCTAGTGGCATAGCTAATGAGTCAAAAGCACGCCTAAAATGTGGCAGACCATTAGGTTCTAAGGATCGAAATCCTAGAAAAAGGAAAATAAATGATCAAGATGACATTACGAAAGAGTCTCGCGAAGAAATCCACGATTTAATAAATTATGAGATTCATGAAGAAACCACTGAGCCTGAGACTCAAGAAAATAAGGAACTATCAATAAATCCAATGGATATTGAGATAAATTTAAATCAAGTGGATTATGTCTTTGCATATAATGTTGCATCTAGCATTATGCAAGATAGTGAGGATCTTGAACCTCAATCTATTGGAGAATGTCGACAAAGACGTGATTGGCCAAAATGGCAAGAAGCAATCCAATCAGAGTTGAATTCACTTGCAAAACGTGAAGTTTTTGGGCATGTAGTCCAAACACCTAATGGTGTTAAGCCTGTTGGCTATAAATGGGTCTTTGTACGCAAGAGGAATGAGAAAAATGAGGTACAAAGATATAAGGCACGCCTTGTTGCACAAGGATTTTCACAAAGGCCTGGTGTCGATTATGAAGAGACATATTCACCCATTATGAATGTTATAACGTTCCGTTATCTCATTAGTTTTGTTGTTCATAAAAAGCTTGACATGCATTTAATGGATGTGGTTACTTCCTACCTTTATGGCTCACTTGATAATGAGATATACATGAAAATTCCCGAGGGATTCAAAATGCCTAAAGCAAATAATTCAAAGTCCCGGGAAATGTTTTCAATCAAATTGCAAAGATCGTTGTATGGTCTAAAGCAATCAAGACGAATGTGGTATAATCGTCTTAGTGAGTATTTATTAAAGGAAGACTATATAAATGATGATATTTGCCCATGTGTTTTTATAAAGAAAACAGCATCGAAATTTGTTGTACTTGCCGTATTTGTTGATGACATAAACCTTATTGGAGCTCCTATAGAACTCCAAAAGGCAATTGATTATTTAAAGAAGAAATTTGAGATGAAAGATCTTGGAAAGACAAAATTATGTCTTGGTTTGAAAATTGAACATTTGGCAAACGAAATTTTTGTTCATCAATCTGCCTACATAGAAAAGGTATTGAAACGGTTTTACATGGATGGAGCACATCCATTAAGTACTCCGATGGTTGTTCGATCACTTGATATGAATAAGAATCCATTCCGACCTCAAGAAAAGAATGAAGAGCTAATTGGTCCTAAAGTACCATATCTTAGTGCAATTGGTGCACTAATGTATCTTGCTAATATTACAAGGCTTGACATAACCTTTTCAGTTAATGTCTTAGCAAGATATAGCTCTGCTCCTACAAGGAGACATTGGAATGGAATCAAACACATATTGCAGTACCTAAAAGGAACTACCGATATGGGCTTATTTTATGGCAATAATTGCAGTCCTGATTTTGTTGGTTATGCCGATGCTGGGTATTTATCCGATCCACACAAGGCTCGATCTCAAACAGGCTATGTGTTTACATGTGGAGGCACTGCCAAATCTTGGCGATCGACTAAGCAATCAATTGTAGCTACTTCATCTAATCATGCTTGTAGACATGTGATTTTTGACCCTCCCCAAGATTTTTCATATTTTAGCGCATAAATATTTAATTTAGGAATAATATAGATATTTTAAGTAATTTTGACTCTTTTACTTTATTTTATTACAAGAAAACAAATCACAAAAATAGGTTCATTAATGTTTTGTAGTCATTTTTTATCTAAAAAAAATCTTTAAAAAAATATATACAACAATAGTATCGTATTTTTATTTTAATATGATATTTGAAAATACAAAAAATAGATTTGTTTTAATGGTTAGTTTTATTTTAATAATTATTTGAATAGTAGGATTAATTAATAAATGGGCCCGTATTTTTAATCTCGTTCGCAGCGAAAGAATAGAACTTGGGCTCGAGCAACCCATTTTTAGGCCTAATTTTGGACCTAGCCCACAATTGTCAAGCCCATAATTCTTAGGCCCATACCCCTTAACCTAAAACCCTACCAAAACCTAGACTATATAAATAGAAAAACAACGAACAAAAAAAAACGGACAAAAGGCAAAAGAAAAAGCTGCGCATAAATAACGAAGGGATCGGAACGAAAAAGAACGAAGAAGGCTAAAAGGAACGAAAAGAAGCAACAGCTAAAAGGCTGCGCATCATCTTCTTTAAAATAACACACGAGAAAACCGACCCCCCCTCTGCGAGTCATCTTCTCCAAACAGCCCTGGTTCTACAAAAACGACCCCAACCCTCCGCCATCTTCTCCAATCATCCCAACGACCAGCCAAAACCAGTCACCAACGTTCACCAGTTCCATCGACAACCACCCTTCAGCTCACCGTCGTCGGGAAACGATCACTTCACACATCGGACACAATAACCAGCGACCCAACGAGCACAAACCCCGTCGCCGAGCCCCATCACCACCATAGCAGCCCACCCCCGCACCAGCCCATCGCTGGACCTTCCGCTAGCGACTACCATTGAAACCGGCGAGCACACACACACACACTGCTACCGTTCCACCCTCTACTGCCTTTGTATCGTCGGAGTCGCATCGTCGACGATGAACAAGTAGAAAATAGCCCACTGTTTCATCACCATTGTTCCCGTGAGTTTTACTTCCATGTCGGATGGGTGTAGATCTTTCAAGACCTGGATTTTGTGATGTCTTGTGTCGAGTTTGGCCGGAGTTAGTTCTCTGGCAGTTCTTTGTGTGTGTCGCATCGACTGTTGCTCCAGTGTCGCCATTGCTGTGGTAGTAGCGTCATTTAGGTTCGAGGGTGCCGACGAGGTTTTCCGGCCAAGTTCCGGCTTTAGCTCTTATTCACACATTATTACTACAATCGGAGAGGACATCATTTTAAGGTCCGTCTTTTACTTTGTTTCTTAAGTTTCTGTTTGTGTTTTTACCTCTTATGATTGAGAATGCTGACGACTGTTCATCCCGTTTTGGTTAGAGTGGGGTTCATAATTCAAGTGTTCCGTTGTATGCATTTCGATCGATAATTTGGCAAATGTTGAACTGAGTTGGAATTTCGTTTATTTGTGAGATATTTAAGGCTGCGCATGTGTGTGAATTGATTTGTTCATATACTTTAGCCCAATATCTCACATTCACGTGAAATCTTTTTTTGGAATTTGAGACTATTGTTCATTTTACTCTAGCTTAATGTTAATTGTTTGCCTAGTGATATGATTGTTTGTGTAGTTGATCTCCGTGGTTTTGAATTTGTTTGCTCGGTTATCTGCTCGTGTTTACTCGAATTGGTTATAACTAAGCATGATTTTGTTCCAGTATAGAAATTGGATTGCTATTCATCAACTGAACTACATCAAATTAGATAAAAGGGCTCGGGTGCACATTTATGTGACCCGAATCCAAATCTCGACAATGTTAGATAAAATACGTTGCGAGCTGCGGGTGCATTTATGTGACGCGGTTCGAAATATGTTTTATGTGACGTTGAATTTTTCTTAAAATTAATGAAAGGCGGTTAAAAAGTTAGAATTTGCACATAGGTTTAAAACTTGTTTAAAATCAGATAATTAAGTCGAATATAACAGTTGAGCGACCGTGCTAGAACCACGGAACTCGGGAATGCCTAACACCTTCTCCCGGGTTAACAGAATTCCTTACTCGAATTTCTGATTCGCGGACTGTTAAACCGAGTCAATATTTTCCTCGATTCGGGATTCAACCGGTGACTTGGGACACCATAAATATCTCAAGTGGCGACTCTGAATTTCTTAATATAAATCCCATTTCGATTGTCCTTTAATTGAAAAAGCTCCTTATACACCCTCTCCCGGGGGGTAGGTGAAAAAAGGAGGTGACAATGCTGAGATAATTGTTATTCATGAAGCAAGTCGAGAATGTGTGTGGTTGAGGTCTATAATACATCTTATTCGAGACAAATGTGGTTTGAAGTGTGACAAACTACCCACAATTTTGTATGAAGATAATGCAGCATGCATAGCCCAATTGAAGGGAGGATTCATAAAAGGAGATAGGACAAAGCACATTTTACCAAAGTTATTTTTTACACATGATCTTCAAAAGAATGGTGATATTAATGTGCAACAAATTCGTTCAAGTGATAATATGACTGATTTGTTCGCCAAGTCTCTACCGACGTCAACCTTCAAGAAGCTAGTGTACAAGATTGGGATGGGAAGGCTCAAGGATGTGAATTGACGCTCTCATCAGGGGGAGTTAACGCGCGTTGCACTCTTTTTCCCTTAAAAGGTTTTGTTCCACTGGGTTTTCCTTGCAAGGTTTTTAACGAGGCAACCAAAAGGCGTATTATTAGATATGTGTACTGTTTTCCTTTTCTAGAATTTTTTTCCCATTGGGTTTTATTTTAGTTAAGGTTTTAATGAGGTACATTATCTGTTAAATAGACATTCAATGAGGAGTTTATAAATAAAATTTTATTTATGGTGAATGTCTATATTTAGAAAGATTCTAGGATTTATTTCTTGATGGCTAAGTCACCCTCTGCCTATAAATAGAGGGTTCTATTCTATTGTAATTCATCCCAACATCAATAAGAATTCTCTCTCCCTACTTTTTTTTGTAATACTCTTCTCCTTCTTTTATTGTTTCATAACACATATGATTTTGTTATAGTGTCCGCTTCTCCTTTCGATTTAACTCCAATTTAAAAGAAGATGAAAACGGACAGGAAAACAAAAATTATATAAATATTTCTAGTTAATTTAGCATATGATTTATAGTGTCTACTTCTCATTTTCGTTTTAATTCCAATTTAAAAAGAGATGAAAACAAATAGGAAAAGAAAAATTATATAAATGTTTTTAGTTAATTTAGCATATGAGAAAACATTATCTATTAATTTTTGTTAGAATTTGAACCCTAATTTTCCAAATTTCACCCACTTTATTGATTATAAGACCACATCATTGGTGCAGATCAAAAAATTATAATTATATGCCTCTTTATAAACATTGACCTACTTTGATGTTTTATTCTTGAAAGAAGCCATAAGAATAGGGTTGTTTATCAGGCGGATTCGGCAGTTATTTACTCTTAACGGTTTGGCTTATCGTTTATCGGCTTTTAAATGTATTAATCCGCTAGCCACCCAATAAGATATCGGGCGGATTGGTATCGGTTTAGCTCTTATCAGGCGGTTATCGGGCAATTTATCAACCTAATTCAATCTATACTGGTTTCACGCAAGTCTCCACTCACAACTTACTGTAGGAAGCAGAAACATTATTGTCCAAGCGAATGCAAAAGAGGCAATCTTTCTGGATAATGCATTGCCACAATCACAACAATTAGTATACACACCATCACTATACCAATGATGAGGGTTTTTATCAACTCTTCCCCGTTGCCATTCGTGTTGGAGCCATTATTATGATCAAGCTCGGGGATTATGTTCACATGATCAGGTGCAGGTTCTGTCCAAGTGACCTCATCAAATTTATTCACATGATCAGGTGTTGGTTCTGTCCAAGTATACATATTTAGGAATTAGGCGTTAGAGATAGAGTACCGGAAGTGGAAGGGTTTTTGATATTTAATATATATATATATATATATATATATATATATATATATATATATATATATATATTCTTAACGGGTTAACGGATTATCCGTTAGAAAAATTGAATTATCCGGCCCCAAACCGATAAGCCGTTAATAAAAAAATTCAATATGTTCCCCGTCCGTTAGACCGTTAACCCGATACCAATAAGCCATTAAGATTCGGTTTCAATTTGGTCTTCGGTTTCGGTTCGGTTTTGAACACCCCTACATAAGAATTGAGTAGATTTCGAGTTAAATTGAAGAAAACCAAATATTTGCAAGATCTTTTTTGAACTGGCATTCATGAGTCCTCAAAAAGGCTTGGTAGCTTGGGAGAGATTTGTGCCTAGGTCATTAGGAGGATTACAACAATAACATACCCAGTATTATCCCATACCGTGGGGTTTGGGAAAGGTAGTGTGTACGCAGACCTTACTCCTACCTTGTGAGGATAGAAAGGTTGTTTCCAATAGACCCTCGGCTCAGGAAAACATAAGCACCTCATTGATGGAAATATAGACAATAACGGATAATACCAAAAAGCCATATAAAAGCATAATAGAAACAACAAGACAGTAAGGTGATCAACAATAAAAGAAAACAACGGCTAGTCATAAAAATCTACTACCAACAGAAAGCGAGACTGCATGCCAATACTACTGTTATGAACACTCTAAAATACCTACTTTACTACCCTAATCCTCGACCTCCATACCTTCCTATCAAGGGTCATGTCCTCGTTCAGCTGAAGCCGCGCCATGTCTTGCATAATCACCTCTCCCCACCTCTTCTTTGGCCTACCTCTACCTCTTCGTAGGCCCTCCAATGTCAACCTCTCACACCTCCTCACCGGGGCGTCTATACTTCTCCTCTTTACATGACTAAACCACCTAAGCCGCGCTTCCCACATCTTGTCCTCAATAGGGGATACACACACCTTGTCGCGAATAACCTCATTTTTGATCCTATCTAACCTAGTGTGCCTGCACATCTATCTCAACATCCTCATCTCTGCTACCTTCATATGAGCGATCTTGACTAGCCAACACTCAGTCCCGTATAACATCGTTGGTCTGACCACCACTCTGTAGAACTTACCCTTAAGTTTCGGTGGCACCTTCTTGTCACACAAAACATCGGAAGCGAGTCTCTATTTCATCTATACTGCCTCAATACGATGTGTGACATCTCCATCAATATCCTTATACCCCTGAATAATAGACCCAAGGTACTTAAAACTCCCTCTCTTATTAATGACCTGCGAGTCCAGCCTCCCCTCCCCTTCCCCTCCTTGAGTCTCGCCACTAAACTTACACTTCAAGTATTTTGTCTTGGGCTACCTCCATACCTCTAATTATACATTAACACTGTCTTGCCTCTCGTCATCAAGAGGATTGAACATCATTAATTTTATATATGAAATAGAGCTGCAATTTGTTTACTTTTTGGGGCATTATCGGGACAGAATATGGATTCAATAGGTGCATAACTTCACACTATGGATTCAATGGGTGCATAACTTCTATATAAAAAGGGGAGACCTAATAGTTTTACCAACTCGTAAACAAGTCAGCTGGGGGAAAATATTTGATGCTAGAAAGTAGTTTTCCTAATATGGACTTTGGGATAGCTCTACAGACTTATTATTGGAAAGGAGTTCTCAAAATAGTGTTAGAAGGTTCTCGAGGAAGAGCATGAGACCAGGTCTAACGCCAAGACACCACTTTATCTTATGGCTAACTGTTTAAGGAAGATTATCTACTGTTATATACTAGAAAGTAGGAAATTCAAAAATGATAAATAACAACAAAAGCTAGGGTATGGATATTGAACTTTCTATTTGTTGTCTCAGTTTATTACATCTGAAATGAAAGGAATGCTAGAAAATTTCAAGGGGTTCAAAGAGAAAGCACTAGGCTGAAGGAGATTTTCGTTCAGGTACACATCCAAGAGCAACAACAAAGCAAATGAAAATAATTACTTGATAGATAAAATAGATATCATGTGTAATGTCATGGGCGACATTCCAGCCATACTCCATGACCCATTGGACGCGCCTCATGGCGTCTTGGCAAGCCTCCCAACCCCTAGCGCTATGGACGACCCGTGATCTTGGCCATGCCAAGTGACAAGCGCGCATGTGCCTAAGTCGCCCCACTGATAGCCCCTGCCAATGCCCAGCCGCAGGTATATGCCAACATCGCCGCACGTGCAGACTCTGATGCTAAAGACAAGGTTGCTGCCAACGGACCTGCTTCAACCTTAAAGGAATCTAAGTCCTTTCTATCGTAAATTTAGAGTAGTTTTACTTCATGTATTTTCATTATACCTCTCTAGCTTAGTTATGTCAAGTCATGTAACTTTATTTTTTAAGCATTATTAGGGGGATCAATCAATCAAACTTTCAAGCAAGAAAATAATTCTCTATACTGGTGTCTCTCCCCCTCTACACCGTGTTGCTTCTCTATAATAGATTTCATTAATGCAATCAAGCTCTTTTTCATTCTCAATTCTTTTTTATGTTCTCTCAATTGCTATTGACATTGGTTTTCCCATACAACACTTACATCTCGTCTAGCGTACGAATGAGACCTCAATTGGCGGATAGTAATTACACGGACATCGGTTGCTTAGCCTTATGCCGCCCTTCCAAGGAATCTCAAGAAGGTGTCGCATAACAGTTGATATCAGAGTCTAGGCTCGACATCGGACGAGGGAACACATTGTTATTACCACCATTTATGATCATACTGAATCATGGGGACCACATTACGACCCTTAAAAAGACAGCTAACATAATAAAACTCTTCGTGAATATGGTTTATGATCCAAGAACCAGCCTAGTGCAAAGATTGGACAACCTGGACCATAAGATGCGGCAGGTCGAATATGACATCGCGAACATCAGTAGCCTCTCTAAAGGAGATCGGCAAATGGCAGCCATAAAGGCAGCCAGAATTTTCGGTAAATTCGAAGGCTTCTAACAGAAGAGGACCGAGGATTTATCCTATAGGGCACAAGATGCAAACAGAGTGATGGCCATGCAACAAACCATATATAACTTGATAGGCCAACTCAATGTTGTCAACGCTGCCTTACAAAACATGCTACGAGGCGGCGGAAACCACATTGGGGGCATTGTGAACCTCGCCCATGTGCCACAAAAACTGAAGATTCCTGATCGAAAACCCTACAATGGGGATCGAAATACCAAAGAAGTAGAGAATTCATCTTTGACATCAAATAGTAATTTGATGCATGAGGGAGTTAGAAGAAGCAAAAAGGTAGCAATTGTTGCCATGTATCTTCAGGGTGATGCTAAACTCTGGTGGCGGGTGAAATATGAAGCCATCATGGCCGATGGAGATACTCTCGAAACATGGGCAAAGCTGAAGGCAGTTGTACGCCTAAAGTTCTTCCCCGAAAATATTGAGTACAATGTGCGGAGAAAGCTATAGGAGCTCCGCCAGACCAAGTCAGTGCGGGATTACGTGCGGGAATTCTCTGCGCTCGTGCTGAACATACAGGATATGGGAGCCAAAGACAAACTCTTCACATTCCTAAGGTTTGAAACCTTATGCCTATATGGAGCTACAAAGACAAATGGTAGACACTTTTCCCAAGGCGATCCAAGCAGCGGAATGCCTTGGGGAATATCAAGTGGAAACTCGGAAGGATAAACTTTAATCGCCTATTTGAGGAAGATACAAAGGGGGCCAACCTAGCAATGTTGGCCTAGCAGAAGTGAAGGAGATTAGAGCGCAACGAAATCTAAGACTCCTTCCTTAAGCACCAATAGTGTTGCATCTCACAACAACGATCAGGAGAGGAAGCCCCCTTTAGAATGCCGTCATTGCGGTGGAACACATTGGAACAATAAATTCCCACATGCACAAATTAACGCTCATCAAGCTTTTGATGATGGGACGGATGACGACACAGATGATGCTGACCAGACATAACCAATAGGTGTCTTCAATGCACTTGTTTGTTCTATTTCTGAGGCCTTGGTGATAACCAACGCCGGTATCCGTAAGAAGAAGGATCCATGCCCAACCACCAAGAAAAGGAAATAGAAGGCGAGTGAGGGGCCTCCTCTTAACCAAGAGAAGACCTTGATGTTCGTCGAGATGAAAGTAAATGGTAAGCCTATTCGGGCGATGATAGACACAGGCGCTACTCACAACTACTTAGCCTCAACTTAGGTAAAACGCCTTGGTTTAGTTGTGGGAAAGGGCAGAGGTCATGTCAAGGCTATCAACTCACCATATTATCCAGTGAATGAAATAGCCAAAGGAGTAATGGTGAAGCCTGGTCCTTATGAAGGAAAATTCAACTTGCATGTGGTGATCATAAATGACTTCGAGCTGATAGTTGGATTAGAATTCATGAGGCAAACAAACACCATTCATGTACCTTATGTTGATATGCTGATGATAATGGGAGCCAAACCCTTCATCATCTCATGCACAACCATAAAGATGGATGCGGAGAACATATCGACCTTGCAGTTGATGAAGAGAGTCAAAAGACAAGAACCTACGTCTCTGGCTACCCTCTGTATTGAAGTTATTGAATGCTCTTCGGGTCCCATTCCTACACCCGTGAAGGAGATGCTAAAAGAGTTTGAAGACGTCATGTCATAGGACAAGACAAAACGACTCCCACCTAGGTGCACTATGGATCATAAGATTGAGTTGGTGTCGGGTGCGAAGCCACCTGCCCAGGCGCCTTACAAAATATCACAACCCAAACTCACCGAGCTTCAGAGAGAATTGACAAAAATGCTAGACACGGGGATCATTGTGCCCTCCAAGTCCCTTTATGGGTCCCTTGTGTTCTTCCAAAAGAAATAGTATGGCACCCTATGACTCTGTGTGGATTATCGCTCCCTAAATAAAATAACTATGAAGAACAAGTACCCTATCCCACTAATGGCAGACTTGTTCGATAGACTGGATGGTGCTACAGTATTCACCAAAAATAGACCTGAAGACAGGTTACTGACAAGTCCGTATTATTGAGGGAGACGAACACAAGACGACCTGTGTGACAAGATATAAGTCATACAACTTCCTAGTCATGCCATTCGGCTTGACTAATGCTCTAGCCATATTTTGTACCCTGATGAACCAAGTCTTCCGGGAGTACATTGACGAATTCGTAGTGGTCTACTTGGACGACATTGTGGTTTATAGCAAAACATTGGAGGAATACCTGGAGCACCTACGGAAGGTCCTAGCCGGACTGCGGGAGCACGAATTATATATAAAGCTATCCAAGTACTCCTTTACCCAAAAAACAAATTGACTTCCTCGGATATGTCATCGAGGAAGGGAGAATCAGGATGGACCAACAAAAGATTCAGGTTGTCATAGATTAGCCGCCGCCTAAGGATATCCAAGCCTTGAGTACGCTCCTTGGCTTGTGCAACTTCTAGCGGCGATTATGAAAAATTACTCCCTCATTGCAGTGTTGTTGACTAAACTCCTAAAGAAAGTCATGCCTTGGGATTGGGGTCTCAGGCGAGCGTAGGCCTTTAACGCATTAGAAGCAGTTATGTCTAGTAGCCCCATCTTCACCCTTCTTGATTTGGTCAAGCATTCAAAGTACAAACAGATGCCTCTGAGTACGCTCTGGGTAGAGTCTTAGTACAAGAGGGGCATCTAGAGGCGTACGAGAGCCAAAAGTTGAAGGATGTAGAACAGCGCTATGCCGCCCACAAAAAAGAATTATTAGCTGTCGTCCATTGCTTACGCCTTTGTAGGCACTATCTGGTAGGAACTCTGTTCATGGTCAAGATAGATAACATAGCTGTTAGCCATTTTATGACCCAGCCAAAGTTGAATGACCAACAGGCGAGGTGGCAGGAACTCCTAGCAAAATTTCACTTCAACCTAGAGTACTGGAGTGGGAAGACCAACCAAGTTGCTAATGAGCTTAGTTGGAGAGCTGATCTAGCATCGGTGTGCCTACTCGCCACCCTAAGGGGAGCGAAGTGGCCACCACTATAAGAGATCAGATACAAGATCTACTCACCAAGGATCCTGCTGCACAATATTTGGTTGATTTGGTAAGGCAGGGAAAGACCCGCCATTTCTACATGGAAGATGGTTTCCTGAAAGTGAAAGAGAACTGACTTTATGTTCCTAAAAGATGGGATCTGTGAAAGAGTCTTCTAATGTAATGCTATGATACTTTGTGGGCCGGCCACCCAAGTGAACAACGCACTAAAGCATCATTGCATTGTGCTTATTGTTGGACTCAAAGGGATGATGACGTTGCTCAGTATGTGAAGACTTGACTAGTATGCTAGAAAGACAAGTCGGACCGCTTGATACAAGCGGACTTTTATAGCCATTGCCTGTTCCAAAGAGACCTTGGGAAATTGTGTCACTGGATTTCATTACCAGATTACCCAAAGTCGGAGATCTTATAACTATCTTGATTGTGGTGGATCGATTTTCCAAATATACTCCACTTATAACATGCCCAAAATATATATCGGTAGAAGATACAACTCAACTCTTCTACTCTCATGTTGCCAAATATTGGGGCCTGCCCGAAGACATTATTAGTGATCGCGACTCTCACTTCACTAGCAACTTTTGGACTGAGCTCTTTAAGTGCCACGGGTCCAAGTTGAGCCACAGTTCCAGTTCATCCGTAATCTGATGGCCAGACGGAGCGGTTCAATGGCATGTTAGAGGAATACCTCCGCCACTTTGTTACTGGATCGCAAAAGAATTGGGTTAAGCTTCTGGATGGTGCTCAACTGTGTTTCAATTCACAAAAGAGCTCTATTACAAATAGAAGCGCTTTTGAAATTCTTACTGGACAACAATCGCTACTCCCACACACTGTGAATGCCCCTAACATGTCGAAATCCCTGAGAGCTTCTAGCTTCTCGAAGGAATGAAAGTGAAATTTGGAGATAGTGCGGAGCTATCTTGTCAAAGCCCAAAAGCGGATGGAAAAGCTTGCTGATCAAAATTGTTGCTATGTTGAATATCAAGTAGGAGACAAAGTGATGAGTGAAAATCCCAAGCGATACTTGTTTGCAGGGATCCATGACTCTCGCCTGTTGCAAAAGTACATTGGGACCTTGTCCATTAAGAAGTGCATTGGGAAAGTTACAACCGGGTGGATACCCCAGCCTGGTGGAAGATTCATCCAGTCTTCCATGTCAGCCTTGTGAAACCTTTCCGGGAAGACATGGAGGATCATTCACGGAGCCAACTCACACTATCCAGTATTCGAGGCTGTAATTCAATCGGGAAAAGGCGGGTAGAAGTTACTCTCAATGATCGAGTGATTCATGCTTCAAGAAAAGATCCAAAAATTTCTGGTGAAATGGCAGAGCTATGATACAGAGGATAATACTTGGGAGAGGGCAACAAACCTCAAAGCCTACAAGAGCCTCATCGAAGATTATCTTGCAAGTAAGGCGCCGAGGACATTTCCAACTCAGGTGGAAAAGAATGTCATGAGAGGCTTTTCAGCCATGCCCCATGACCCCTCGGATGCGCCCAATGGTGTCCTGGCAAGCCTCCCAACGCCTAGCGCCATGGACGGCCCTGTGGTCTTGGCCGCGCCAAGTGACAAACGCACATGTGCCTATGTCGCCCCATCAATAACCCTCGCCAGTGCCAGTCGCAGGCAGATGCCAACAACGCCCCACACACAGACTCTGATGCTGAAGACAAGGTTGCTGCCAACGGACCTGCTTCAACTTTAAAGAAATCTAAGTCTTTTTTATTGTAAATATAGAGTAGTTTTACTTCATGTATTTCCATTATGTCTCTCTAGCTTAGTTATGTCAAGTCCTGTAACTTTGGTTTATTTTTTTTAAAGTATTATTAGGGGGATCAAGCAATCAAACTTTCAAGCAGCAAACAATTCTCTGTACTAGTGTCTCTCACCCTCGACACTGTGTTGTTGTTCTGTAATAACTTTCATTAATGCAATCAAGCTTTCTTTCATTCTTAATTCTCTTTTATATTCTCTCAATTGCTATTGATATTGGTTTTCCCGTACAATACTGACAATCTCGTATAGCGTACAGAGGGGACCTTAGTTGGCGGATAGTAACCTCATGAACATCGGTTGCTTAGCCTTACGTCGCCCTTCCAAGGAATGCTCAGGAAGGGGCCGCGCAACAGTACGAGTAGATTGATGAATATGCTATATATTTCTTAGATTAGGAATGGTTTCTTTCAGGAGCTCCAGTTATAGAGTCCCACAAACTAGTACCATGGTTGAATAATTTTTTTATTTACTTTCGACAAAAAAAAAAAAAAGCACAAATGTTACGAGCATAATTCAACTCTTATAATTTGTAAAATTGAATGTTACTCTATCTGATTACCATAAAATTTGTAATTCTTCAACGATTATTCAAAAGATTAGAACTAGTTATTTTGTTTATCATGTAGGGATGTCGTTGTGTAGTCTCCATTTTATATAATGTTACGTGAGGCTAATATGCACTATGTTATTTAAGAGCATACCTTTAAACAAACTACAGTATTTGAAGTGTAATCCAAGCTATCTGTTTGTATAAGGAATGCATGACCATGACGTAAGGACTAAGACTATGGAGTATAATCAATTGAAAACTATTTATTAGTAACACAAATAACCTTATAAATTATAGTTGCTAGATACGTTGCAAATAATTTAATAATTATATGATAGTGTAATATTCACCACTCAAAAACTAATTATTGTAACCTTTTTGCAGCACTTAAGGATAGTGACCAGCAAAAAACAGTAGATGACTTGTTACGAACTAATAAAACTAGACTAGTAGTGTGAAAATAATTTGAAATTAAAAGCATATCATAAACCAGATATTATCAATCAGCTGAGGTGTAATCGAAGCTATCTTTTTGTATAATGAAGACATGGCGTAAGGATTAAGGCTTTATCATCAATTGAAAACTATTTAATTAGTAACACAAACAATCTTGTAATAATCGTTGTTAGATATATTAAACAGTAGTTTAATTCTTATCTGTTGATAATTTAATATCAGATCACTCAAAAATCAATTGTGGTAACCTTATTGTAGGCTTGTAGCACATATGGATTGGTGATCAGCAAAAGGCAGTAGATGACTTGTTACAAACCAATAAAGTTACTCTACTAATGATAACATGAAATCTTTTACATTATTAATACATATAAATTATAAAATAATGTACAATTATATTTCTATCCCTGTTCCTATATTTTGGCTAAAGATATACTCGCAGGGGCAGATCTACCATGTAAAACATGGTTCACGTGAACCCGTGGTCCTCGGGTTAAAGTATAGATATGATGTACATAATTTGGCAAAAATAAATATATATTTGATGGAACCCATGGTCAAAAGAGGCCAAATGGTGCATTGATTTTGGTCTCTTATTTCCAATAGTCTAAGGTCAGGGGATCAAAACCACTACCAACCCTTTTGTTTAATTTTTTTTTAAAAAAAATAATAGTGCACCCATCCTACGGAAATCCTAGATCCGCCTCTGATAACTCGAGCCAAGTTTTGCTCACGGATTAAATTTCACCATGAATTTAGTCAAAAGTTGGCCATTTACATGGAATTAGAGTATAATGAATTTTCATGATGCAGTTTAATTGGAGTTAGACCAGCAATGAGCAATGTGGTTGCAATTACCTTTCTTTTTCTTGTTCTTTTAAAAAAATAAGTGTGTCTACTTAGAATTCAATTATTTCACTGAAAACAATATCATTTCCATCAGTACATATACTAAATAGTTCAATTCACCAAGATTTACCTAATTTCTTTTCCATTGAAAAGATTCGAGCGCTACTCTCTCATAGTCTTCATTTAAGCTGTATTAGTAGTTCACACCTTAATTGTGATTTTAGATAGTGTTTTATTTTATTTTTTTAAAAGAAAATACCGATCATTACATAAGTTAATGTATGAAATTGAAAATTAGCTTGGTCCTACTGATATTTATAAGATCATTTACCATCTAGAATTGATAGCTTTTCTTTTTGTTATACTGGAATTTTGAACATTTACTTGCTTCAATATTTACAATAGACGATATCTTTAAAATTTTCTTGTCGGCAGAAAACGGCGTGAATAGCGTGGGCTAGCAAGTTTTCAGACCGATAATTGAAAAATAACCAACGTTAACAAAATTATTAAAAAATAGCTATTGATTTACTGAAACACAGAAAGTTCTAGCATAATATGTTGGATTGGAGCTCCTATGTATAAAATTTTAGCACATTATGAAATTCCAATATATTATGCTGTAAAAATTCAAACTCCAGCATATTATGCTAGAATATTTTCGTACTTTACATTTTATTTTTACATGAAAATTGGCTGAATTTTAATTACTTTTGAAAATATGAGTATTTTTCACGTATCAATTGTAAATCTGGCTATTTCTGATTTTTTCTCCCGAAAATGGCCCTTAGGCTTATTGGGTTTTAATTGTATTGCAGGAGTGACGAACATAGCACAATTAAGGTCGAAGCCCAAACGGCCCAAACCCTAAGTCCTCCAGAAGCCGTCGAAACTACCATTTTACCCTCTTAATGGAGCTCGTGGTATATAAAATACCGAAAACCCTAATCTCAGCTTATCCCCCGCCTCAGACTCTCAGATCGAGCAAATCGAAGGTAAGCTTTTGGAATGGCGCCACCGAATACAGGTTTAGCTGTAGGATTGAACAAAGGCCATGTTGTGACCAAGAAGGAGTTAGCTCCTCGCCCTTCTGACAGAAAAGGGGTAATTCTCATTCATATTTTTGAGCCTATAGCTTCTTGTTTATTATGAAATCTGTAATAGTTTACTAATTTAGAACTAGAGTTAGAAGTTTTTGAATGAACGTGATTTCATTATACATATACATTTTAATATTGTTGAGGTCTGCATACATAGTTCGAGATGGGAGCAATGGATATTGTTGAACTCATAGAACTAGCCTTAGATCCACCTTTGCTATATCGGGCTTGTAATGTTTAAATTTGAACATTTGCCTTTTTTTTTGCGTTAGGTTAATTGTATTTGAACCACAAATATGAACTAGTGTAACCGTATAAACACTTTCTGCAAGTGGAGTGCCCTGTGCATTAGACTGTACTCTGGTTTTATTTTTATTTGTGACCATGGATTTTACATGTATCACAAATAAAAGGTGTACATACAGAACCTAAAATTTTAGCTTTTTCTGTATCCAAATCACTCCCCGAGGAGTTTATGGAGTTAAAAAGCTGTGTTGTGTTATACAGGAAATGTCATCATTTTGATTAGAATGGGCCTAAATGTGTGTATGCAGAGAACGTTGAGAGCTAATGGTTGATATCTATTTTCTAACGAGGTTAGGGAGTTGAAAATAATGATGACTAAAGGAAGAGTACATTCTGGGACAAACCAAAAATTGTCATTTTACTAGAATGTGCTTTAAGTTATGTATCTTTCTATTGATTCAAGCATGTGGTCTGTATAGTAAAATGAGTTCATAGTGGCTATTCTTGCTCAATTAACAACCGAGAAACCATTATCTAAAGCAACATTGTATTATTTGTGTAATTAGGCTCTTTCTGTAATTCTTTTTCTTTTGTGCCAACAAAAAGAGGAAAGGTTTCATTTACTGTTGTGGAAGGATGAATTTATTCATCCATAAATGAGGTCTCCAGTATCGGATGGTGCCCACCATGCTTAGCTTACATTGCATACTTGTCAAAATGACATTGGAACTCTGTTGCTCAATTGGTGTTTGTGATATTTCAGAAAACAAGCAAAAGAGTCCATTTCGTCAGGAGCCTCATCAGAGAAGTTGCTGGATTTGCTCCATACGAGAAGAGGATTACTGAGCTTCTCAAGGTTGGAAAGGACAAGCGTGCATTGAAGGTAGCCAAGAGGAAGTTGGGTACTCACAAGAGAGCAAAGAAGAAGAGAGAGGAGATGTCAAGCGTTCTCCGTAAGATGAGGTAATGTCTTGTGATCATTGGGTTTCTATTTCATATTGTTATTACTATCTCAGAAGAAGAGTATGCAAAATCCTTGACTAATATTTCATGATGTTCCTTGCCTTTTGCAGGGCCACCGGAGGTGCTGAAAAGAAGAAGTGAAGACGTAATCCTCATATTGATGATTGAGGAACTGAGTTCATTAGATATATATGATCTTTTTGATTTAGCTATGTAATTCTCTCTTTTCTAGAAAGAAAACTTGTTATCAGATCTATGGTTTTGAATTTTCATCAAGATTATTATGACATTTTGCTCAACTTTCAAGTCTACATCTTAAGTTATTTTTAGTCTTGCACTAGTACTATTTAATATTTTCGGGAAAATCATATACACCGTTCCATAGGGGGTTGACCTCGGATCATCCTATATTACGAGGACCTATGGTTTATCCCCTAGAACTATTCCACACTAATCATTTCATTCGTTCCCTCCGGAAGTCTCTGCTTGAGTAGGAATCTATTCAGCGTGCAATCTAAAGTTAGCCCTGAAAATTAGTCATACCAAAAGGAGTATCACAGTATTGAATTTTGTGTCATTAAGTCATACTAAAAGTCTGAATTTTCTAGTCTCATTCTAATTGTAACATGATGTCTAAGTGTAACGTTGTCCAACTAATGGTTCAGATAAATCACCTTAAGTGTTAAAGTTTTCTTGCTTTTTCTTTTTTGTAGTTTTCAAAAGCCCCAAGTAGTTTGGCTTGTTTAATATTTTCAACGGAAAAGGGCCAAAAAGTATGTAGTGTAAATGGTTTATAAAAGCCCCCGTCCATCTATCCATCTGAAATATATAGGAGGTTATTTCTATTTTCAAATTTACCCCCACGACTAACGAAATTCCATGTGTGCATCTCATTAACTGATGTGGCCTTATTTCATTTGTCCACGTGGATCAGTGGGCTAACATTATATTTGGGTATTTTTTTACCCATTAAACCAATCCGACCCATTTCTTTTACCTATGGGTCAGTCTTTTAACCCTAAACCCACATTTTTTACTCGTCTTCTTCCCCCATTTAGAACCTAGGTCATCAGTTCCCCTATTCCCTTTTTTTCTTCCCTAAAATTTCTCTTTTACAACTAATTAAATCTTGTTTTTTTCCTTCGAAATGTCTGAAAATTCTATCTCTTCTGGTTCGTCGCGTTGTTGTGGTTGTGGTTTAATTGCAACTCATTTTGTGGCTAAGACTCAATTGAACGGTGGTCGTCGATTCTACAAATATCCTCTTTTTGACGAGGCCTCTTCATGTGGTTTGTGGGAATTGCGGGATGAAGAGATGCCACCATATGTGACGATGCTAATCCATAACTTGAATACTTCACTGAAGTCGGTGGAAGTTGAAAGAAATTATCTGAAGAAAATGGTGGCTAACTTGGAAGATGTTGTTTCTGCTGAAAGACTGAAAATGGAGAAAATAATGGAAGAGGTCGAGGGAATTAATTCAGCAAAATTACAAAAGGTTGCTAGGATGGAGGCTCAACTACAAAATACGAAGTCGTTTATTGTATTTTCTTGGATTGTCTTTGTGTTAGTACTAGTTTTCAAGATGATGTAGTGCAGTTATGTTATGGTGTAGTTATGTTATGATGCAAAAGTTTGAACTTTATGTATTATGTTTTGATGAAGTTTGAAGTTAAACCACAAAATTGAAATATGAAGTTTGCAGATGTTTATGTATTAGGTTCTGATTTTTTCCTTTTTCTGCATTTGTAATGTTTATGTATTATGTTTCTTTTGTAATTCTGCATTTGTAATGTTTATGTATTATGTTTCTTTTGTAATTCTGCATTTGTAATGGTTCTCTTTTGGTATGAAATGAAGTTTGTTACCATTCTCTTCACTCTCATACAACATTTTAATTCTGCATTTGTAAAGGTGCACATGCACAGACAATCACAATAACAAATAGAAATCTCTTATAGATAGACAAGATAGACAAGAAAAATATTGCCATTAATCGAGTAGCAAATATACATTGTTTCAAGATTTAAGCCCAACAAAACATTGCTATTAGACAAGTAAATGTGTGATCCAAAAACCTGTACCACTATCACAAAATTTACTTGTCTAAAAACCTAGAACATAAATAAACATCACGTACTCGAACAGTCATGCAAAAAAAGGATTTTAATGTATATTACGTTCATCATTTCTTGCTACACTACTCCCCCTTGTCCCTCCCCTTGCCTCTTCTATATTTAAGTTTGCCAATCTTTTTCTCTTTCACACCCAAAAATTGAGATGTTGTCATTGCTTCGTTCCCCTTCCAGGTAGTTTTCTGTGGGGAGTATGACAGTTTTGTTGGTTGTGAGCTACCAGTGTGATCACCTGTGAATAGTATCTTCCTAGTGCCGGAATTTTGTTGATTCCTACGCTGAAATCTAGTCTTAATATAAGACACAACCTTAGGCCTCAAAAGTGGGTCAGCTTCTGCACCAAAGTTTGCTTGAATAAGCCTTTTTCTGGTTTGAATACTTTGACTTGGCATCTTAGTTGCCTGGGTGTCATGACAGGATTGCTGAGTATCATGGTTGGAGTAAGTTGGCATTTGAGTGTCCTGACTGGATTGCTGACTTGGCTGCTGAGTGTCATGACTGGATGTCTGAGTTGGCTGTTGAGTGTTCTGATTGGATTGTTGACTCGAAGGACTCTGTAAAGTTATTGTCTACCATTGGGTTCTTACATTGGGTATCAAAGTAAGCTCTACACCAGGTTACTGGAGGATAATTCAGCAAGTCCCTGACAACATCCTCAGAAACTTCACCTAACTGTTTCAACATGTCCTTAAATTCCTCCTCATATGTGCTCCAAGAACACCATCACCTTAACTTTTTCATCTCATCAGTATTTCATTTTTTGCTCCAATTTGCTTCAATATGCCTTGCACAATATCTGTGATATAATTGTGGACATACATTCCTCACAGCATCTAACAGACCCTACACATGAAGAAACACTACATCAACAAAGAATGTGCTAAATGTAAAAATCTGCATATGGTAACATACCTTCTGCATATTTGACATGAATGTGTACCCTTCACCATCTTTCAAGTCCAAAGAAGCCTTCAAGTTCTCCATGAACCACTGTCAGGTTGTCTTTGTTTCCTTATCCACTATAGCCCAAGCTAGTGGATACACATGTTTGCAAGAATCTTGAGCAACAACAACTAACAACATCCCTTTGTATTTGCCTTTTTAAAATGTTCCATCTAGACCTATAAAAAGTTTCAAACCTACTTTGAATCCACTCGTGAGGGCCTGGAAACAAACATACATCCTCAAAAATCTTCTCTTACCTTCCTCCATTGCATCCTTGGATATCTGTATCACCATATCAGTACCAGGGTTTGTTTCTCTCAACTTTTGAGCATATACCTCCAATTTGTTGTACTCATCCAAGTAAGAACCCTTCAATTTCTCTAAAACCATTCTCTTTACTCTTTTTAACTTTGAGTCACTCACATTCAAACTAAATCTATCCTCTAAATCAACCTTCATCTCTTTATCTTAAACTTAGGATTATTTTGAATCTTTCTCTTAAAATAATGTGCTAAAGCAGCAGGAGTAGCTCTTGTGTTCTCAAGACTTCACCACAGTCATGTTCATCCCTCCAAGTTTTTATCTTTACCCCTTAATCTTTGTCATCCTTAAAAATAAGACATTTAAAGGGACACCCAATCTGACACTTGTATCTAAGTCTTCTCTTATCACTCTTATCTACCTTAAGGCCCCTCTTATTAGACACATCATAATAACAAATAACCTCCTTAGCTTTAGCAAGATCTTTGAAAGTCATACCCTTTTCCAATGTTTTATACCTATCAAGTTGGTCAGTTACCTCACACTTCTTCTGCCTCTCAAATAAACCTAGGGCATCACTATCATAATCACTATTAACACTTTCAATATCTGTATCATCTTCACTACTATCATAGTCAGAAGCTACAGCAACAAGTACACTATCTATTGTTGTTGTAAACTGGGTAAATACAGGAACATTTACAGTATCATCCAACAGGTCAACACCAAATAATATACATTAGTGAAACCATCATTAATTAGGGTTTGAATCTTCCTAATCCCTTCATCCCCATCTAACAAAAAATACCTCCCAGAAGGGTCAAAATATATCAGATGTTGTACCTCAACATATCCTATCACTTCAGTGTATTCTTTACACAAATCAATATAAGAGAGATGGTCTACTTCATAACCACTCAACACGTGCACATCTCTCTTAGTATAAGACAACGTAGGTTCCAATACCCACTCACCCCCATAATTAAAATATAAATTCACTTTATTCACCATCCTTCGGATAAAATCACATGCAACAACAATAAAAAGGGCAAAATAGGACCACATCATCAGTATAATACAAAGCGACAATAAAAATATAAAGATATGAAATCCCACCATCAATTAAATATACAAATCAACAAAAACCATAGCTTTAATATGTAGGACCAATACGATAAGGACCACCAAAAACAAAAGTAACATAAAAATTTCTAGAAAGGTACAAAAAATAGCTCAGAAAACATAAAAACATCACATGCAGCAGACATAAACCTGTCAGTTCCCAAATATTCCCCAGCCCTACAATTTAATAACTTTAAGCTGTAAATACTTACTTTAATCGAATACTAATGCAAGATATAGCTGGAAATCAAAGGTCTTCCTGTTTTGAGTGCACCAAATCGGACCAGAAAAATGAACCCTAACGAAGCCCTAAAATCGCCATTGATAGTTTAGATAGAAGAAATGAGAGAAATGGTAAAAATGAATGTTTTGTCGGTGGGTTTAGGGTTAAAAGAATGACCTATAGGTAAAAGAAATGGGTCGGATCAGTTTAATGGGTAAAAAAATAACCAAATATAATATTAGACCTACTGATCCACGTGGACAAATGAAATAAGGCCGCATCAGTTAATGAGATGCACACATGGAATTCCGTTAGTCGTGGGGGTAAATTTGAAAATAGAAATAACGTCCTATATATTTTCAGACGGATAGATTGACGAGGGGATTTTATAAACCATTTACCATATGATAGGGATATTTTTGGCCATTTTCCATATTTTCAATATGTATGGGTGGGCAACATTGTTGAAAGTTTTGAGGTGGTGCACATTATTGTTTTACGACATAGTTTTTCTGTTAGTCAAGTCGCCTATATCTCGGAGGGGTAATAATTTTTTTAATGGGAGGAAAATTTGTAAAAAATGCACGTGGCGCCCTATTTGGTCGCCCCCATTTAACCTATACCCATTTTTTAAAAAACTTTTAACTTGTACCCACTTTTTAAATAACTTCAGCCCCATTTCTCCTCCTCCTTCTCCTCCTTCGTTTTCTTCTTCTTCTTTCTTCTGTTGTTGTTGGTGCTGCTATGGAACTTCAGTTATTAAAATTTTGTGTAGACATATCTGGTTCAATGATAAGATGACAATTTTCTTACACTACTGTATTCCAGTCAAGAAATACGAATGGATCTACAAGTGGTCATTGTTTGGCATCATGTCCTTTTTCACCCTTAACTTCAGTTTGAAGTGAAAGCAATTCACCACAAATTTAGCATCTTGCCCATGACAAGGAAACACCAAGTTACTTGTATAGTTGTATGCAATAAGAAATAGCATTGCTTATATATAGTGCTGAAGTTTTTACAAATGAACTAAATAACTTCAGCTCTAGAGCTGAAGTTCGACAGTTACAAAACAAAAACTTCAGCTCTAGAGCTGAAGTTCGCCAGTTATAAAACAAAAACTTCAGCTCTAGAGTTGAAGTTCGCCAGTTACAAAAACAAAAACTTCAACTCTAGAGCTGAAGTTCGCCAGTTACAAAAACAAAAACTTCAGCAATGCAAATAGAGAACAAAACTCCAGCTACTATGCTTAAGTTCTGTAATTACAAACAAAAACTTCAGCACACTTGGTTCAGCACACTTGCTACTGCAGGCCCGTCTACTAGAATGCTGATGTTTTGCGTGATTGCCTTTGATACTTCAGCCCTTTATGCTGAAGTTATGCGAAAAAGCGGGTACGTTTGCAATTTTTTTTGCAAAGCGGGCACAAGTTAAAACGTGGCACAAAAAGTGGATATAGATGCAAATCCCCCGAAAAATTTCCGTAAACAAGTCGTATAGTTAGAAGTTAGAAGGTAGACAATCTATATAATAACGCGGTACCCTATTTAATCTTCTATAAAATTTCACCGCTTTGTCGAATTTGTTTTTGTAATTTGTATTTATAAATAATAAACAAAATTAAAATACTGGGTATACATATAAAAAATGGCACCACTTATCGTTACAGTAATTTATTCATTTTTTTTTTTAAATATTGACACAATTTATGAAAATTTTTGAGTACACTCCGAGGGTGCACCAAAAACAAAGAATAAGAGGCCATTTTTCAAATGTTTAAAATTTGTATTCTAACTCCTCAAACATGCTGGCTAACGGGGTAGTGTCCCATGTCCAGCGTCTTCTCTTACATCTGCTAGCACCTCATCTATGTGACATTCTTCACTTATCTCGACATCGTTCTTCGGAGAAATTCAAAAATAGTCAGATTTACAAGTAGTCATTCAAAAATAGTCACGGTTTCAAAAGTAATTAAAATTTAGTCACTTTTTATGTAAAGATAAATATGAACGAAAACATTGTTCAAAATCCGGAAAATACTCCAGTATAATATACTGGACTTTCAGCATAATATATTAGAGTTCCAGTATAATATACCGGTCCAGCATAATATGCTGGAAGTTTATACACAAGTGCTCCAATCTCCAGTATATTATGCTGGAACTTTCCGCGTGTTGGAGTTCAAGCATAATATGCTGGAAGTTCATACACAGGTGCACCTATATTATGCTGGAACTTTCCGTGTGCAGCAAAATAGTAGCTATTTTTCAATGACTTTACAAACGCTGGCTATTTTTGAATGACCAGTCCGAAAACTGGCTAGGCCGTGCTATTTTTACTTAGTTCTCTGCATACTAAAACCAGTTCAGTACAAACCCAACACAAGCGGGAAGCCATCTATCAATGTAATAAGAGGTGATTCACACCTTCTCTTGAACATCTACACATAAAACACCACCTAACATACGTAATCCCCCCTCTTCCTCATGTTCTTTGTTGTCAGAGTCGCTCCCTTGCTGCCAACCAAGAGAAGAAGTGCACTCTCCTCTGTGCTCTAGGAATCCAAACTAACATGCAGAAAACTTGACTTCACTAAAAGCTTATAGTAGTCTGATTTTACTCGAAATGCACCATCACTTCTTGCTCTCCACCTCCACGAGCCCTGACCAGTGAGTACGTTGTTTGTTAGTAGAGTATTTCGATCAAAATATTGAATTCGTCCACCTCCCAATCAGGAGTAAGCCATTCTCAAATAGGGAAAAGTACCTTTTTAAATTATTATTATTATTATTATTATTATTGTTTCTGATATGAAGGGTCTTTACACCTTGTTAGGAGGACATTTTGAACTTTTCCTTCAGTTTTTGAAAGGATATAACACTCTAGTATCTGGTTTTGGGGTCGGGGTAGCCGGTTGGAGGGGGTTATCATGTCTTTAGTCATTTTTTGTGAGGGGAGATGCAACCTGTCTAGATCAGTTTGCAGTGACATTACATGAGCGAAAAAAATCAGTACTAGTACAAACATGTATATAGTACAATTAAGAAGCTAAAATTATCAATGTGCTAATGGAAGACGTATATCCCTTGTAGAGTTTTCTCTTATTATTCCTCTCTTCTGGTGGATGGACTATACCCACCAGCTTATATGGGGCAAAATTGACTGCTTAAATCAGAGAATTTATTGACCAAAAAAGCAAAAGCGATACAAGAGCGTTCAATACATCACACTTTTCATGTCTTGAATTTCTGTGAGATCTTCTCAACTCCTTCCCTGCAATCACCGGCAAAGCGCTTAACACCATCCTTGAAAGCTGAGCCTATTTCAGCTGAGCTATGCTGCACTCCTTGTACTGAGCTGCCCATCTTTGACATGGCAGCATCCTTGAACTCCACTGTTTGCCTCCCTGCCTTTAGTGCCCACTCCTTAAGCGTAGCGATCAGCAACATTATTTTTCCAATAATCATATGAATTGTCTCTCTTGATTTCTCTCCGACAGTAGCAGCCATTTCCTTGAGCTTGTCAACCAATGTTTCAGCTCTATTAACAGTTGACTCAACCGACTGATTTCCAGCATTCACCCAAGTAACTCCAGCATTTGCTTCTTCTTGCAGGTCATTGTCAACTACCACCTTGATGCCTTGCTTCTGCCAGCGGTCTCTAGCCTCTTCCAGGGCTTTTGCTTGCTCTCTAGCTTTTTTAGCCTCATCTTCCGCCCAAGTTCTAGTTGCAAGATTCAAATAAGTAATTAATCAACTGTAGATGCAAACTACGAAGAAAGGGGGAAAGAAAAGAAGTTTTTGAACACCAGTGAAACTATTTATAAAATATGATGTGTTAAATGTTTCAATGCGTTCAGATAAAGTTGCTTAACATTAGGTATTTTACAGTTGGGAGTGACTGCGTGAGTGGAGCAACAGACCAACAATCACTGACAAGGGACAATACCAAAGATGCTTGGCGGTAGTTTCACATAAAACCTATTTGTTAGAAAATGTAACTTTCTTGTGATACTAAAGCAATCCATAGATCAAGGCAGAAGGTTTAGGGAAAACACTGGAATTACAAGGACAGAAAAGGTGACAGCTTAAAAATGGGACCAAGAGATATTGTAACTCCTCTGTTTATTGGCAATTATCAGCTAGTGAGTTCGAACAAGAATCGGTAGAGCCCAGACAAGGAACAGGTTTCAAAATTATCAAAAGACGAAAATGGGATGAATTTTCATAGCTCCTTTCCACGATTTTTTTATAACTTAAGTCGAAGTACAACTAGTACCAACTCTCATGATACATGATGTTGCCAAAACTTCCCCAGAATACATAAAATATCAATACATTATGGAACTGATCGTCAGCCAGTGATAATACACGACAAGTGAACTGTGGGAGTGACATTAATTAGCAAGCAGGTGATATCCACCTTGATGAGCCATTTGAATGTGGTGAATCAGCATGGTAATTAAGATCCAACTAGAAGAAAAATCAAGATAATATATCTCTTACCTAGCCAAGGATAATGCTTTTCTCTCGACCTCCAGCTCATACTGCAATCGTGCTATCTCTTGGTTTTCAATTTCTGAATCTTTCCTAAGCTTGTCAATCCTCTCTTTTTCATATGAGATCTCTAATTTGTTGCTCAGAAGAGTCTGTAATTGCTCTTCTACCTCGCGTCTTAATCTGGAAAAGAGTTCCATCTCTGAATCAACAGCAGCACGTTCCTTCATTAATGCTAAATTCTCTTCCTCCCGTTGAGCTCTCAAACTCTCCAACTCTCTCCTTGCTTCCTCAGCCAACTTCTCCACTGCATCAATCTTTTCCCTTTCAAATAGGAGTTCCTTCTCAAAACTTGAATTCACATCTTTTTCAACTTCAGCTACCAGAGCATTATGGGCAGCAACAGCTTTTTCAGCCATTGACTCGGCCTCAATGCGCGTAAGTTCCTCGCCAACGATGTCAGAAGCTTCGCCAGTTGCTAGGGCAACAGCGGCTTGGGCTTTGGTCACAGGTTTATCTGGTTGGAAGAGTCTTGTGTACCCTGTTTTGAGAGGTTAGTAGTAGCATATCTTACCCTTTCTCATATAATATAATTCCACATCAGACACGATTAATAGGACTCACCAAATGCAAGGGCTACTATTCCTTGTTCACCTGATGATAAGTCAGCTACCACCGCAGGCCATGCATCTGGATGAATCTTGTCAACATCTATGAACCCAGAGACTTTCTGTACGGACTGTCAAGGAAAAGAGATTGTAGCAAATTAGTAGATCGTCCCTTGCAATGTGCAATAAACAAGATAGAAGCCATCATTCTTCAATTTGCATGCAACCTTTTGGTCAACTATTGGTAGCTGTCTTTTCTCTATGGCCATCTTCCAGCTGACAAGATCCTGACGTGATAAAGGACTGCAATGCAGAACTTTAGTGCATCAAGTAGTAAATGACTAGGAAATGTTAGTTGGCCTCAAAATACATTAGCATGCCATGAAGCTAATAGTAATTAGATCAGGAACAATATTATTCTTGCATTGCAAATACATCAGGAGAACATCGATCAGCAACTTAAATGAATACAAGATGTAAGAAACATATAAGCATCCATAAACCCATACTAACAAAAAAAGCCATAAGGAGATAAGTTTTGTACTCATCAGTGAAGGGACCTAGTGTATGAGAGACGCAGAGGATCTGGCTATGGAAATTTAAGACACTCATCAGCTCAGTCACCACCAGTAAAATACCGTTGAACTATTGATACTTGAAAAGTGATCACCTAAACAAAGCCCAACATTGCATTTGTGAGAAGTATTATACCTTTCAGGACAGAAGAAGACGGGACTTTGGTCATCATCCGAAGATGACTGCATGTCACGTCTTGAGAGCTTGCTGGAAAGTAACCCTGCTTCAGCCAAACCTAAAAAGATTCACATTCACAAAGCCACAGCTCCAAAGTTAAGTATTTGAACTCAAAGTATAACTTACAAGAGAAAATTGGTGGTCCGAAGCTCTACCTTGTATAGAAGGGAAGTCTGGATCATCAGGTGTAATATCATCGAAGGCAAGGTCAGTAACATTCTCAATATACATAGCAGGGTAGACCTTTGAGACAGTGGTCCTGTGGTAATCAAAAGCAACCTCGCTTCCTCAATGGGTATGTCACTTGACTTTTCAGTGTTTCAAATATAAAACAAGACCACCGATCATGTTGGAGAGTATAAGAGACGGTTATACCTTGATAGAGTACTACTAGCAGAGACCAACCAACGAGCATATTCACGCCGAGTGCAAAGATCTCCAGGTTGAACATCAGACTCAATAACCTACAACTTAAAGATTCAAAACCAGGTGCAAAACGCATATTGGCACAACTACAAACTAACATAGGATTGAACACTTCTCCCCTTGACCTTATGTACCATAGATAGTTTTATTCAACTAGAAAAGGCTGGATCAATTTTTTTTTATGACCAAGATTCCGAGAAATGAGTCTGGGGCCAACCTTAGGACCAACCACAAACATCGAAACTCGAGGAAAAGGACGAATCAAATATCCCACTAACACCTACTTGAATTTTCATCTTAAAACATGATGAGGGTACATGAATACTGCTTTTGATGGCTAGAAGGCCAATGCAGGTAGAAGTTGAATCCCATAGGGGCTGCACTTCATTTATTTATTTATTTTATTTTATTGTAACATGGTGTCCACACCAAGGGCACCTCGACTATTCCATCAGGTACCTACTACATCCTACAAGTACATGTACCGGACAACTCTGCCTACCAAGGCTTAGATAGATGGGAAGAAATCACCTCGGTTTTCTTTTTATCCCATGCCGTATTATGGCAATGTAACAGCGGTTTTACATAACACTTGTCTAACATCTCTCATCAGTTTCTCAAAGAAAAACGTACCATGAAGAAAGGGAAGGGCTTACCTCATGAAATTGAGTTATCTAAGTGAAAAATATCAACGCAAAGTAACTAGCGCAATAAAATTATATACCACGACGCAGAAAACTCTTTCCAGGAAAGACTGAACTCGATGAAGTAATTATCTAATACCTTCAAAGCTTGTAATGCTGCGAGCACCTGACCTTGGACTTGATCAAAGGAAGCAGGAACCAAAACCTTTCCTGGAAGTGCCTGCAGAGCTGCAGAAATAGTAGATGGAGCAGGAATACCAGCAGAAGTAAAGATATCATCAGGATCCATTGAGTTCAAAGATGATCTGCTCGCATTCAAATCCTTAAGTTCATTTTCAAGATGGTCATAAGCTGTTGTAGCAACCAAAGTTGTATCAGGCACCTTGTCCCTGGTTAACTTATGCACTTCAAAAGATGACTTATCCCCATCATTTGGAACCTCCAGCATTTTGCTCAGGTCAACACTGGTGGTGGCAAATGAGCTTCGAGTCTCTACATACTCTTTGTGCGTAATCACCGGTTCTAGAAGTGCTTCTGACTGTAGATTAACACCAGTGTTGAGGTTCGAAGGCTCAATAGGAGGTGAATCCAAGCAAGTCTCGGGATATCCTGATCCTTCCAAACTAGATACTCCCACCTGGTTATCAGCTTCATATGTTGAATCAGGATTTAGGACTGATGAAGTAGCTACTTCGTCATCATTATAGTTCTTCCATTCTGGTACAGTTGTTGGTTCTGGTTTTCCAGCACCAAGGCTGTCTTCCTCACTTTCATAGCTTGATGTTGTGAAGGTCCCATCAAGGGATTCAGATATGGCTTCAGTAGCAACTACTGCGTCATCACTAGCTTTTCCATCCTCCAAATCATGATGAATATGGGGCTCATCAATGATGATACCATCATTTGATGGATGCCCATCATTAGTGTCCCCACTAACTCTACTTTCATTTTCAGAATATAAAGATGGATCCTTGCTTATACCTGCCTGGAACTCTTCACTGCTATTATCTTTGATTTCATTATCATCTACAACTATCCCCCCCTGAACTGTGCCATTATGATTGCCAGAATTGATTGACATTTCTTGTTGTTCTGTTAAGGGCTCCATCTGTTGTTTAATTCCTGTGCGAATGAACTTGCAAATTATGAACCTGACTAGCAAGAAGCTCTCAAAGGAAAATACCACCTCTGAAGGGAATGTGCATGTTTTTAAGTCATGAAAAGCATAATTAACCATCCAAACACACATGTTATAATCAAACACATAAGCTTCTTTGTAACCATTTAAACCCTCCTCAAAAGTCACAGACTAAATCGGTCTTTCAAAAGAGAAGAGGGATTTTGAGTGAGTATCATCACTGACAGGTCCCACATACTTCGTGCAGGAAACCTCTTATAGATGTCAAACTGAGGACTTCTTAAAATTATTCACATTGTTACTTCTCATACACATGCTGATGTTTCACAAATGTAATCAGCTTTATTTTATGCAAGATAGTTTTATTAATGGAAACACGATCCAGACTTGGCTGGTGATTGGAATGCCCAATCAGGTTTTCCAGTCATCATTACTTTAGTAAACATTCCACCAATAGCTTTTGACAGAAATCACTTGGTCATCACAGTTAGTGGAAAGTACTAAACTCACTTGTTGAACTCCGTTTGCTTATTGACAGTGCAGCAAAGGTAAGGCCAGACACAAGTATAACAGCAGCTGCTCCTGCTCCCAAAATCCCTGAAAGTAAGCTACGTCAAAAGTGTTCAGTCCACAAAAGAACCAAGACAAAAGCGTGATGCTTTAAAACATTTTATGTATTCTGCAGTCATATAAGCACCTATAATCCCAATCTTTGCCAGGAAACCGGAACACTAATCAGATTCCATTTGAAAATCACAATATGTCATGATTCTGAATTTAGTTTTATGGATATTACTGCTATCATTTCACGTGAGTATTACAGATGTCTAAGAACCAATACATCATCCTAACAGTCAACTTGAAGCATGTAAACTACCAAAGTCAATCAAGAGACTGCTTCATCAAATTTTACAGGCACACTTAAAATAAAATGATAGATTATCCCAAACAGCTACAGCAACATCAACTCCAAGTAAGTTGCGGTTAGCTGTATGGATTCTCAATATCCATTCCGCTAATTTGAACTTGTTTCATTTCGACCTTCAATATTTTATCTTAAAACCAAATTATAACTTCTCTTACACTCTTTCTACATTTTCTACTGGCATACAAATATCTAATACAAACTAAAAACCTGAACTTAATGTTCAGTTCTCTAGTTTTGTAGCACTTCAATTGTAAATGAGCTGATAAACTTTGCTTTGTAATCTTTTTGCATCTTCTTGATGCCTTTAATGATATCCTGCTTACTTCATCCAAAAAAAAAATACTAAAAACTGAACTTAATGTAAGTGTACCAACACGATTAGCCTGAATTCTAACTAATTAGTGTCGCATATTATACCTGTGATGGACTTCTTCCGCTGCTGCGAGTCCGTGGATTTTTCAGCAGCATCAGCTCCAGACCATCCAGCGAAACCATCAGCTGAAGAAGAAGTCGAATTTACCCCTGTACTTCTTTTTTCCAATCCACCACCACCAATTGACACATTAATATTATTCACACTAATCGAAACCAAACGAACCCCACGATAATCCAGCTTCCCTACACGCATTCCTGCAAAAACTACTGAAGGCTTTTTGTTTTTGCAGCTGAATGCTAGTCGAAGCTGAGAAGAGTTGGGACACCATGTTGTACTACTCAAAGAACTCATCCTTTTTTTTTTGTTGTTGTTGTAAATTTTCAACAAAACCCCAATTGATAAATTAGGGTTTATATAGTGAATTGAGCTTTGTCAGCAATGGTTCAAACAATTTGACTCTGCATATATGAATAGTGAAAACACACAATTACAGAAATGTTGTTAAGATATTTGGAAGTGAGAAAATTTAGGGCTTTTCTTGTCAGTATTATGGAGCAAGTACAACTGTAGAAGATGAAATAGAGATATGTTTGTTTCACCTTTTCTTTGTTTTATCTTATCTTTGCTTTATCTTAATTCTTATTCTTATACGATACCAACTTTTTCCTTTTTGCTTTTCATACTAAATATTTTTACGAAATACAGCTATATAAGCTGTCAAAGACCAACTGAATTACCCGTTACCAGATATACGACAGATACACTTTTTCTGCAAATGCATTATTAATCCTGAAATTATATATATATATATATATATATATATATATAGTACTCCATCCATCGACATAATTTGATTCGATTTTTTTTAATTTAATTATGGTATTAAGAATATATCATAACACGATTAATAAGAAATGTCTCATTCTTTTTTAAACAGATTAGTAGTAAAAAATAATATCACATAAATCAAAAAATATGGAATATCTTAATACGGTAAAGGCGAAATTCGTACTATGAGTAGAATTACCATACATTAAGTAATTGAGGCGGTTGACCAGAAGACTAAATCAGCAAACTGCATATTAATTTTAATTAGTTTAAGTTAAAGATGAATTTTAATCTTGTTTTGGATGGGATTTGATGGATTTTTATCCTTTGTTTTGTTGATGAGATAGACGTAAGAAAATAACAATTTTGATTAAGATTTTTTTAAAACATAGTAGAACATATCAAGCTACTAAAAGAACCATACAAAGTAAAAGCAAAATAACAAAAATAAAAGTTAAGACAATGGAATGAGAGAGGCGTGGAGGGTAGGATAAAAGGCAACAGAAATTGGGTATTTCCATTAGAAAGAAGTGAACCTGCGAACTAATTTGGATCTATAATATCTGAAATTTAATATTCGGATGGTCCTATAATTGTTCATCCTTTCCCTAAAATCAAATAAAACTGCGGGTATTAAGTATTACTATATGTCTAATCAAATTCGGCTTACTCATTTATTTGCTGCCCGATCTTACCTAACGCTTGGTTCAGCGTACGAATACTTACATCTCATGTAAAGTGCGCCAACATCTAATAGCAGCATTAATTTGGTCATTTTTCAAAAAGCAGCCCGATGTAAAAAGCATTCAGGATCCGAGGAAGAACAACACTTGAAAAGGTGTCATGTAGACAACCCAAGCATTAATAGCTAATTCCATAGCTTAAACCCCTGACCTATAAGTCGCACGGAAACAACTTTACCGTTATCCAATACTCCCTTTCTAATTTGGTCATCTTTCAATTTGATAAATAAAAATCCTGTTGAAACTTGCACGGGAAAAGTTAAACCAAAACCCTATTTAAGAAACATGTATGCTTCCCCCAGACTTAAAAGATAAAAGGGGACAATTAATTGACAACAAAACATTCAATTAGAGATGTACGCTAAGTTATAATTGGTCCTCTCTTTTTTCTGTCAATAGCTTGGTCGAAACTTCTAAATTCAGCTCAGTTTTTTCTACTCTAATACGTCAGGATTCGTGATTCTTCATTTACCAAGCAGTGAGTATATTCTTAATTTTCGTTCGGAACTGCCATTGGCGCAAATTCAACAGTCAAACGGTCTCCACTCTGCAGGAAATACTGACGATTGAACTTTCCGTAACCAAAGAGAAGATATTTACAAACTACTAGGAAAACAGCCACGTCCATGAGAAGGAAAAGAGGCAAAAACAGGAACAGCAAAACTGCACTATGGATACAAAGTACAATTAACAGAGGCGGAGCCAGGAATCCAAACAAGGGGATTTAAACAGAAAAAAAATCTTATGCCAAGGGAATTCAACAACTAATAAATAAGCAAAAAAATTCCAATTTTTGCACTATTTACATAGTTTTCCGACAAAGGAGGTTCAATTGAACCCCTTGCATCCCTCTGCCTCCGCACCCGGGTACAAATACAAGACAAGTTACTCTGCTCTTGACATTAGAGGGAATAAAAATGTGAATATAGGTATTCTCGAATTTTATAGTACTCTTCAGATAATGGACCTTCAAGCACGATCTGCTGAATAGCAGCACCTCCAACCTAAAATAAATTTCCCAAACAGAAGTTTCAATAAAGGAAGTCAAAGAAAAGGCTCTGAAATGCTTAAATTTGCTAGTAATATGAAAAAGATTTTGAGGTATTATCAAAAGTTACCACCTTTTGACTAGCATCTCCAACTTTGCGAATGGTCACATACTCCCCACAACGTAAAGCACCACCAGCAAATTCTACCTGAAAAATGAAATTTGTTGGTCTTAACAATTTGCTAAGCAAAAGCCAAAACATAATTAGTAGAAAAGATAAACACAAAAGAGAAGACAAAAGAAAAACAAAAGGACCTGGACGCCCTTGCTGGCGAGAAACTGCTTGAAATCGGACATTTTTATATCTCCGACGAGAACTGTTTTATGCGGGGGAGCGGGTCCCGAGAAAGGAAGTAAAGAGATCATGCCATTTTCTGTCTTCCCCACTTCAGCATCAACCCATGCTATTTCATGGTCTCCAAGCTATTACAAATGTTAACACAATTAACCAAGGAGAGAGGAAGACTCGGACCACAATATGATCAAAGTAAAATTGGTCTCTGCCACAGCATATGGGGCAGAAGGTCGAATATACCAGAACTTTTAGCACAAACGCTTGAAATCTTTATACCCTTCTAGTTTATGGAGTGTACAGAGCCCCAACATTTCAGAACAGAAGGATGGCTACAAAATTGCTAGTGCAGAAAACTTTTGAGAAAGAGAACCTTGATATAACTTCAGCAAGTGTACATAGGTTAACTTTTTTAAATTGGATGTGCATAATTTACTTACTAACTTCACCTGCTTCCATAAATGCGTAAAAATAGTTCTTAGAATACATAAGGGGGCAAAATTCCTGAAGAAAGTCATTTGTTGATGTCATAGCCATACCATATCCAGCTTACCTTCTTAAAGAGCACTTTGCTCATTAGCTTCTCAGAAAGTTGGACCTATCAAGGAAACAAACATAGAACCGGGATGTTAATACTGGTGTGTTTTTTAACAAAGGTATAAACCACAATAAAGAAAGTAGACTAACCTTATAAGCACACAAATCTGAAGTGACATCAATTGTTTCTTCTAACTGGGGAGCGTAAACATGCGGACAAACTTGTTTCAGACAATGTTGCTTCAGATGCTCAGTGGCTTCAGCTGATCCATGCACCAACACCTATAAAACAGAACAGCTATTATAGCATGTCAAACAGTCGAAACTGCAAGAACTAATGGTTTCAAATAATTGAAGAAGAAGAGAAGTAGAACAGGGATAGTATTTATAGGGAAAAGGGCACAAAGTTAAGTTAATGAACATCCAATAAGTGCATCAAAAGCAAAAAGATGTAGACATGAAGATCCAATCAATCCAAATGGCCATTTTTGTGCTATTGAACTTCTAATACAAAATTACCAACTTCAGTTAGGAAATTGTGATCCAGGAGAAGTTGTGGACAACATAAACTAACTGATCTTTAATCCCCAGGAGCTTCGGTCTAGTGGTAAGAGCAGCACGTGATGTGTAGGTTAGACGCACACCACGGATTCGAACCCTCCCCTAGACAAAAGTCTGGTATTTAAGTGGAGAAGGGTAGAGGTGTGGGCCCCGTATCCATCGAGTTTCAAAGCTTGCGCCACCAACCCTTGGGGATATCTCGGTTATCAAAAATAAAGACATAAATAAACTAACTGACATTGATATTTTAGAATACAGACTCATTAATCTAGACGTACATTAATGAACCATACTAATAGGCCCTTTATCAAATCTTGATGCATCACTTTTTTCCTTCCTATATTCTTTTTTTTCATATGCAGGATGGGATGAGTTCAACTAGCTCCTGCAAACCCTATTATTATTGGTTCCAAAATTGTAAGCCTGTAACCCTCATGTCAAGTAAGTTTCAGACTAAGGATAACCAACATCAGTCAATGTTTCAGCTTTACAAGAGAAAAAAGCTAAATAAAGTCTTCATAGGATATTCAAATATATTATGTGAGATTTTCAAAATCTTTGACTCAACTTGTTTGCAATACAGAATCGGTAAAAAAAATATCCTTTGATTCCGTTAGTAAAAAGCTACCAGTAGCATTGAAGTAGAAATCGATACCAAGCTAGCAGTTTTCATCTTGTGAAATGAAGTTATAAAATATAAGAACATGATATAGAATCAGTGAAATACATCTTCTATGGGAAAACGAAAATAGTTCGGTCATATATACTGAAAGCTTAATATATGTGACCTACAGGTTTTCTTTCTTTTGGCTTTCCACTTTCCTCGCCAGATAGAGAAAAGGCAAGCAAGGTCAGATGATTCACCAGATTCTGATTACATAGGATACAAATGCTTCTCTTTTTTCTCTTAAGGTGGGGCAGCAGAGGTAGAAGGAGAAAAAGATAATTTTCTTCTGCAGTAGTTTAATAGTGTTTCCAACAAAACCATCTGTTCAAATGTGTTAAGAGTTCCACAAGTCTTTTGGCTAAGAAATTCTTTTACAATTTAGGATGAAGCTATACAGCAGAGAACTAGCAGTTAGATCAGAAGAACAAAACCCTCCAGTTTTACTAAAAGCACGACATCCTCTTGTCCGACAGGTTTAAAGATGTTATATCCTATTATTTCAAGAAAAGCCATTAAATGACCAAAATATTTCAGATCACTTTACTGGAGATTATTTCTTCATGGTAGAAGAAAGCCTATGATCCAACTGTGCCAAGAATATATTCCATGCATGCATGAGGAATATATGTTGTTCTTTGAATGAGAACATTGTGGAAGCGTGTGAATATATGTCATAAATGAAAATTTAAACACAAAAAAAACACAGAACATAGAAGACACGTCATAAAACACACGAGAACAATTGTGTTATTACTGATACTAGCAACTTTTGAAAAGATGGTAGAAGTGCATGAAAGAAAAAATGTGATTTTCTCTTATCTTAAGGAAATCTACATTATCAGTTATAGAAAGGACGTCCATACAAGCTTTAAGGGCGCAACATGAGCAAGAATTGATTTGATTGAGCGGCCATCTGAACGACCTTCAAAATCCACGTATAATAAGGAACACTTGACTTGTACCTGCGAGAGGGGAAAAGGGGAGGATGGAAATTGGAGCAAAACATACTATCAGGATGCTAATCAGAATACTGAGCATATTAAAATGTTGTATGTTTGCTGGTGAGCAAGTGCAATTAGAAAAAAAGAACTAAAGGTTAGCAGCAAACCATCCAACTTTCCAGATCACAGTACACTACAACTTGTTACCCTTTTCTAAGGCTAATGATTGAATCTGTATATTTGTGAAATCACAAAACATGGATCACTAAAACTAGAGTTTCAGAAGATCAGGAACACATGTCAAAACTTAAGTGACATTCAACATTTCCGGAGTTTAACAATTGAAGCAACATTTTTAAGAGCCAACTTTGTAAAGAAAGAGTGAATTCAGATAGAGACAGTTTGAAGATGCATCGACTGTAAGTTACTTCCAGCTAGGATCTAATCATATACTCCCTCTGTCCCAATCATCAAAAAGAATGCTAGGGTTAAAGTATGAGGGTCAACCTATCTAGAGTAAAAAGGACAACCCGATTGGAGCATTCACGCAGGGTCCGGGAAGAGCCACACCACAGGGGGTGTGATGTAGACAGCCTACCCTAATGCAAGCATTAGTGGTTGCTTCGACAGCTCGAACTCGTAACCTATAGGTCACACGGAAACAACTTTACCGTTGCTCCAAGGCTCCCCATCTCAACTTATCTAAAGTGAATTTGGATATAGGTTTCTCAAATGCTTTGCAATACACTTTACATGTGTCTGCATAAAAGTACCATCAATCACAATTTTTTCTAAGTTTTGAAATGGAGTTTTGATTCGGTGAGCAGAAGAAAGCGGAACGGAAGAGGAGACCTCCTGTGTCAAAAGTTGGGTGTGATTTTCCAACTTTCTCATTATTTGCGGATGGACAAGGTCATCCTATATAGATTTTCCAAAGCTATATACATAGGCGCGTGATAAAAAATTTAAAAACATTTAAAAAATCTTAGTTAAAAAGAAAACTTTTGATTATCCAAATAGTAATAGAGCCCAAAAAATTGGGGCGGCCGGATTAACTAATTGCTCGATAAGATATTCCAGAAATAGCATCATCTTTTGCTTCTCATCTCAAAACTATCACAGCCCTGAAATAGTTTCTGAAAAGTGCAATACTGACGGAAGTAGCAAGTGCATGAAACTTTGATAAGAAAGAAATTTTAAGAAAAATTATAACAGGCCTAAGCTAGCATGATACAATATTTTGATTGCTCTACAATATTTCACTTTCTCATTTCGAAAGAACTACTCAGTCACTACATTGTTACTAAGAATTCTGCATTCTGATGGCGTACATTAAAGTGGTTGAATTTGATAAATCTATATTCTATTAAAAGCACGAAGCCCCTTAGCAAAATATCATTCGCCTTTTTTACCCTTTAAAAATAGATCTGACATTGGATAAGATTGTAAATTAAGTTACTTTCCTAATATTTAGGACTTTGAGATCAACTAAAAATTTTGCTTATTAAATCATTAATGTATAAGAAGTCCTAAGATTTTGGACTTTAAAATCAAATAAAAGTTTATATAAACCTTTTTCGAGAATTCCAGTGCATTATTTTATTTCTAGGACGTCCAAAGAATTGCAATTACTAGTCTAAGTATACGCGCGTTGCGCGTGTATCCTATCTCAATAAGTATAAAATAGTAAAAATTACATAAATATTTTATTATAAATTATTTGAGTAATGAAATAAAGATGAAAGAGGTACAGTGTCTTCAAAAATCCAAGCAAGAAAAAATATAAATTATCAGTTAACCTTTCAATTTAAAGAAACACTTACAAAATTAATTTTATGAAAATAACTCCAATTTGTAAACCTAATAATAGATATTATCTAAAAAATATTGTCGAAACACTTACGGAATCAAATTTCAAGAATAGTTATGAGTAAATATCAATCAAATTTTTCAAAAACACTTGTAAATTGAGTTTTACTAACCGTGAATAGGTTATATGAAAGAAAAATAGAGGGAAAAAATTGTTCTTATGTGGTTAAAAATTTAAAATATAATGACAAAAGGCCGAAGAATCATTTTTTGTGGCATTTTTCTTGTCAGAAACAACTTTGCCTATTTTTCATAGTCTTTTATTTTCTTGATATTGCATCCTTATTAGGGAACACTAAAATCTAACAAATTAAGCTTCAAAATTAAAAATAACTACATAAGAGTTATTTAAAAAAATAGATACTTCATTGAGGAATATAGGCGAGAATGCTCTCCCATCTAAATTTTCAAAAAATATTATATTTATATTACAAAGTCCAAATAAGAAAAAAAATTAGGTAAAATACTAAACTTTTAAAATCTTATATAGAAATTCTTACAAAGTAGTTAAAATAAGGAAAAAATTACTCCTAAATATTAGGAAAGCATTAAATGACTAATTTGTCTAGTATGAAACTTAGAGCCTGTTTGGCTTAGCTGATTTAGAGTAGTTGATAAGCATTAGGTGCTGAAAATCACTTTTTAAGTGCTGAAACTTATTTAAAAAATAAGCAGTTATGTGTTTGTATAAAAGTGCTGAAATTAATAATATGCACCTAAAGAACTGGGTATACGAAGAGTGTTGTTTTAAAAAGAAGTATTTTAGGGATAGAATAGTAAATATTTTGGTCAAACTTAAAGTGCTTATAAGCTGAAATTTGATAAGTTGGGGGAGACCAACTTATGGCTTTTGATTTATTTTTGGCTTATAAGCACTTAACTTATAAGCACTTTTAATTTTACCAAACGCGTAGATAAGCCAAAAAGTGCTTATAAGTCATTTTGACCAGCTTATAAGCTTAACCAAACACCCTCTTATTTTTAAAAGATAAAAAAGGCGAACAATATTTTGCTAAGGGGTTTCATGTTTTTAATATAGCGCATGACCCTCGTATTAATAAGAACAAACTTTTAAAAATAATATACGTGAATGCAAAATTCAAATTAGCTTGTGAATAAATTCAACTACTAATACAAATACGTAAATTCAAAATTCAACTACTAATACAAATCTTTTTGCTCAATACCCGAACAACACAAAGTTTTGATAATAAAATATGAAATCGTTGTTTCTTTAATAGAAGTAGTCGCTTATATAATTCAAATAAGGTTTAATTGTGTATAATTCAAATAGACAAAGAAAATATTATCAAAAAATAAATACTCCTAAATCAAAAAGAAGTTCAAAGTGTTTTGTTTTTTTCTAAACCTAAAAGGAGTACAACGTATGAATGAACTTGAAATTTGAATAATATGTCAAATTGAGCTGCGTGTGAATAATATGTCAAAATTTTATTAACTAAAAAAGACCCTTCTAAACCTAAAAAGAGAAATTTGATACTCCAACGTATGAATGAACTTGAACATGAACAAAACTTTCATAGTGTATTAAAACATAAAAGTTATAAATATTAGGAAATAATTAAATGATTACTCCTAAATAATAGGGAATTAATTAAATGACTATTCCTAAATAGTAGGAAACTAATTAAATCTTTATTCCTAAATATAGGAAAATAATTAAATAATATTTCTAAATATTAGGAAAATAATGGAAAGACTATTTTGTCTAGTGTGAACATTATTTTAAAAGGGTAAAAAAGGCGAACGACATTTTGCTAATGGTCTTCGTGCTTTTAATATAGTATAGATAAGTAATACCTAACTAAATAACTTAATTTGCCAATCTTTACTGGTTCTTATATATCTAACCATGACGAATCACATTATATATGGCGATCAAAACAAAGCAATATTCATAAGATATCTAATTTCAAATTACTCATAATAAGATTTTGTATACCTTGACTTTAATTTGTAACTTAAATAAATATTTTTACATAAGGTCAAAAATAAATGAATATAATATGTGTCAATTTTCTGATCAATATTTATCAATTTCAGGAACTTGAATTTTTACTTAATATTTATTTTGTGACTCAAACGCATGCTTTGAATGTCATTTTTTTTCAAAAAAGTTATTCTCATCTATATAGGGTACACGCACAACGCGGGTATCCGGAGACTAGTAAAAGTAAAAATGACAGGCCTATAGTACCACGATACAAAAGTTGGATTGACCAATTCTATTTTCACTTGCTCATTTTGAAGAGACAATTTGATCACTGCATTGTAACTAAGATTCTACATTCTCATTTATTGAAGTGGTTTCAAGCAAATTCAGCTTTACCTAGAGTATCAAAAGAAATCAAGAAGCAAACTGAGACTTACCGTTAACTCTGACGATACAACTTTTGAGGGCGTTGAATCAAGGATTAGATTTGCTGATCCTTCATCAAGGTTTCCATTTAGATCTCCATCAACCTAGAATAAGATTAGAAAGACAGTAAATAATTATCCAACAAGGTCGGGAAACGTACAATTCGCCACAAAACTGTAGCTAATTGAATGGTTGAAAAAAGTTAACAGCAGGATACTTGTAATTTCCTAGAGATGAAATTTTACCATCTAATAAATAACATGTTCATTAATTCTTGAGGTGTCAGCTAATGCTAGTAAACTTTAACCAAGGAAGAGACCTTCATTCTTCTATACAACGCAGAAAGTAATGCTAGATCTAGTTCCTAGTGTCTGTCTTTCATTTCTTCCTAGTATTTTCTCTGCTTATCACAAGACATAAATGATACACCAGAGATAGCCATTTGTTCTGAGTCAAACAGTAGGAAAAACTTTGAACTCGCCAAATGTGAGAAGACATGTTTCCTGTCTACCATGGATGTACAATATCCATGATATAAAGTCTTGAAGAACTGTAAACTTTTAAAAAGAGTCATATGTATGCAAGAGCTATAATGTTTACCTGTAAAATTATTTACTACAAACTCCAACTCCAAGTATCATAATACATGATTCACAGGCAAATCGCCATTTCTTCCCTTACAAAATTACAGGCGTGTTTAAGACCACAGGTGATGCTGTTAACCCCAAAATTGATTTTAAGCCCAAGAGAAATTATTGTTTCACCCTACATGGGCTACGATATAAACAGTTCAGGAACATGAGAAACTTTAGTTCAGAAAGTACTCGAGCTGCCACTAAAATCTATCAGATGCTCTGATGATGTATGGTTACATTTGAACAATCATTAGCAAAATGATTCAGAGTTCAATCTTCTTGACTCAGATGAGACCAGAAAGATTTTCTGCATTGGACAAACAACATACAAGTTGATTTCTAAACAAGAAAATAACCATGACACTGCTCAACTGAAGGCACAATTGACCAACTTTAACTCACATGCATTGACGACTGCTCCATGTTGTCATCTTTGATCACATAATCATCTGGATTGATGACTTCACCAAAGTCATCCCACTCGGAGGTGTTATCATAGAAAGGGAACATTGGAGCTACGCTAGATGAAGGTGGAACAAATCCATCAATCAAGACATCCTTGAAAGCACCACTGTATGGACCAGCAGCTGTAAACATGATAAGACCTATGTTTAACTTAAATATCAAAGTTCTAAAGAAAAAAAAAAGGAAAGTATGTGCATGGGTGCTATAGATATTTTGTCTGCATCCTTGTTCATAGTGGGGTTGCCAATTTTCTTTACTTCCAAAAAGTAGATATATATTCTCTTCAAAATAAAGTTAGAGCTCAGTTCTTTCTCAAAAAAAAAAAAAAATTTAGAGCTCAGTGTGTCTGTTATTTCTTTAGCATGCATATTAAAGCCCACTAGTGTGATTATGCCCTCACTTTTCAACAAGACAACAACTTCCTTATCTGACCACCAGCAGACGACTAATTTCATGAATATCCCTTCAACATTTTAAATTTGTTGGTTTAACCCAGATCCGATCAAAATAAATTTTGGTAAATCTCAACCGGCAATATACTGCCAGATCTGAAAATTATACCCGAAACCAGCAGAAATCAGCCACAAATATTTTGTTTACCCACATACACCATCAGGAGTTCTCCAGACCAAAGTGATAGGGGCAGGGAGAGTCAAGGTTCAGAAGAGCATTCAGATAGAGGAGGCGGACGAATAGTGAAGATCTGGCATAGAAGCAGGTTCAATAAAGTAGGAGAAAAGAGGACTACACAGAAGGAATTCAGAAGACGTATACAGAAAGAGGGCGGAGAGGGAACCAAACTCTAGGATAAGCAATTTGTAGAGAGACACCTGAAGGAAAGTAATGTTCACATCTATTAGTGATAGGATTGTCTAATAAAAAAGAATAAGGGAATGGAAATCCAGTGATGCATTCAGCCTTTCTACTTCATGTTTTTGTGGGGGATGAGAAATGTTCCAAAGTTTCAAAGATGGATCTTGATAAGGAAATGGACCTTGGGTGTTTTGGAAGGTTTTCTACTCTTTGGCATACTTCTTATATACGGGTGATTTTTTCCCTTGTTTTAATGAATTTTATTATTTTACCAACAAAAAAAGGACATTGGGCTTAACTCAATCCCAAAAGCTAGCTTATGGGGTGAGAACCCGATGTGGGACTCTGACCAGACACCAAGGACTGGACATTTGGAGTGTGGAAAACATAAGATGGGGGCTCAACATCAGGTAAACAATGGATTGGGATGGGCTTGGCTCTGATACCAGGATAAAGAAATGGACCTTGGGCCTAACTTAACCCTAAAAGCTAGCTTATAAGGTGATGATTGCTCAAGATCATATGAAGGGACCAAAGAACCCATACCCACCCGATGTGGGATTCTGACAGATCTCAAAGAAAAAAACATACAATTTAAAGGTTCAACATCCTCTCAAATATGATGAGTCAAAGTGCACAGGTACCAGATGCAAAGTGTTTTCATTCACATATCAGAAGATTGCACTATACCATTGGAGGAAGCATGTGTGACATTGGCATCAATGACCATTGGGTCACCAGTGATGACTTCGGCCCCAATAGGCGCTTTTGATTCCTCCTCTTTAATAAGAGTAGCTTTGAGAGCTTCTTCCCTTTTTATCCTGTTTTGCTCCTCCTCATAAGCGGCTAACTCCTCATCAACCAAGGGAATTCTCCTTGACATAGTAACTTTAACAGCTTTAGGAGGTGGATTTGACTGAAGAATGCGTGCCAATGTGCCAAACTATATTCAAGTTGAAGGCATCAGTATAAGCATATGTAATTGAAGATACAAACAGAAACAAGATCAATTTCCTCAAAATACGAAATTTTGAATAAATATTATTAAAATGTTTATCAGTGAAACTGGCAGCTTTCCTGCAAAGCAAAGAACGGTGAAACCAATTTCCAACAATGAAAATGAGCTGCCATTAACGAAATATATTATTACTATTCAAAAAACGTGGCAAGAAGAAATTCACTCAAGAAGTATAGATACTGGAGCTGCAAAATTACACATGCATCTTACAAGTAAGTTATAGAGATATTCTAACAGACGAGTATCCCTTGGACCTCAGAAGGGGTGAAACTGATATGTCTTACTATAAGTTAGCATTAAAAAATGCTGGTCATAATCCAAATTTTGAAAAAGGATTAATTAATCTGAGTACAAGCACACCTGCCCTCTTTCAGTGAACAAAACAAGATTCTTTGGATCAGCTGCCCATTCAACAAAGATGTCATGCGAATATCCAGCTTCTAAACTGGCCATGGAAGCCATAACAACCTATACATTGTATACAGATCAACTGAGAAAACATAAAGACGAGTCCTCTTTTACCAAAAGAAGCAGTGAAATGAACCTTTGGCCCAGGAACTTCTTCAAGACCACTCTTGTTAATCACGAGCTTAATTTTCCTGTATATATTGTATAAACGCTCCATTATATTTCTAATAAGATTATAACTGCTGGAATATAGGAAAATTTAAGTAATATTAATCATGCTGACTATTACAAATACAAGTGAGAGTATTTGCCACTTGAAGGTAGCAAAAGAAAAAAGGTGACAACAATACTTTGAGTTTATTGCACTACTTTCCATCCTGTTGAGCAATATTCAAAGGATCACCACTTGAGTTTTTGAAGTAACAAAAAACCTTTGCTATAATTCCATAAGTGACAGCAAGACAATCAGTAAAAGGTAAATATGATGCCACATTCACCTTCCAAAATGGAATATGTTATCCAGATTTGTAAAGCCACTCGAACAAAGAAAAGAAGAATAAGAAACTAAAGAAAGAGGACGTCTTCAACCTTAGTAGGGTTGATCTGACACAACTAGACATTCAACTTCCAAGTCATTTACCCCGTCTATCGGATGATTCAAAACCTTCATCCTGATTTCCCAAGAAGTAGATACAATATTTGGAAAAAATACCCAGAGACAAAAGGACAAAATAAAAAAATAAAAAACAAACTTAGGAGGGTACTAGATTCATTTTATCTCTTGCATTAACTTCCCTTATGTAGGCTTTCTTTGTAATTTGACAGAAAGGTGATCCAATGAATTTCAGTTGATCTTAGCCTATAACAATGGTATGATTAGCTTGAAAGCTGAGGCTGTTAAAGCACAGGCTGTCACAAGTTATCTGCTAACCTCCTTAAAGGAAATCTTACCCTTTGGGTTCAGTAACCTCCAAAAATAATGGACAACTTAAAGTAAATAAGTAAACCCGACCCCCACAGTTCAATAGCCTCAAAGAATCATCATTGAAGCAAAACAATTCATTAGTTAAATATCTCTCCAAGAATGACAACATTTTTTAATAAATCTCCAATAATGAAAACATTTGAAGTGTATCATCCTTACCTTAATAAAAAAGCATTGTCCCGAGTGTGCTCAAAAGATTTTGCAATTGAATCGCTCATCCACTCAAGGAAACTCTTCGCATAGTCAACAGTACTTGATGCTACATATGAGAGGAAGAAGATGGGAGTCGACAACTGCTTTTGCGTCCAGTGCTGCAATTCTCACCAAAACCAGCCATGAGACTAACTAGTTAATAAGTTGCAGACAAAAAAATGAGACATTCTCGTTCCTGCACCTGTTCCAACGTCAAGATGAGCTCCAAAACTCTACCAGCAGTATCAACAGGAAGTAATACATTTCCCCCAACATTTACAGTTTTCTCTATGGCATCTACAGGAAAAAGAAAAACACATAGACAAGAACTGAGAAATTATCACTTACAGCATGGAAGAGAAGATCCAACGATCTTTTTTCTATTGAATGGGGATAGGGAAGATCAAACGACCTTTTGAAAGTCCTCTAAATATGCAAATTAATAACTGTAAAATTATAAAAATGTGTCGGACAAGCCCTTCTCAGATCCAAAAAAGCTCCTCAAACCGAAAAGTGGCGATCTTTTTCTTTTGAATGAGGATAAGGGAAGACCAAATCACAATCCGGAAGTCCTCTGGATGTGCAAGTTAATAACTAAAAAATTTTAAAATATATTGTGTGTATCTGTGACTTCCCCTAAAGGCCTAAACCAACGAAGTCCGTATGACAAGCCATTATGAGATCCAAAAAGTTCTTCACAATAAAAAAGGAACAACAATTACCTAGAAACTCTTGGTCCCTTTGGCGCCTAGAGGGTTGATTGTTTAAAGCATTAAAGGCATCCGTTATTAGAACAGCTGGACGGACAAAAGACTCTAAAACAGTTCCATTCAGATGTCTGGAAGGGAGAAAAGAGTAATTATAATATTAGGATCAAGTTGAGTAGAATCCAATTTAGCCGGATAATAAGACTGTTCTAAGTTTACCTTTCTTTACGGTGATTGAAGTCAACAGCGTATATGACATCCTCCCCATCTTTTGTTATCTTCCATGTAGTACCTCCCAACAGATGACCAGCTACCAGTGGAGCAATAACAATCCCTTCTCCTTTTCCTACAATATAACAGCATTTCCGGAGTCATTAATAGATTTAAGTTCTTCAAATTCAGTTGTAGTCAGGACTTGCAACCAATCTAGCTCTTAACGACCACTCATCAACGTCATGGGCAACTTTATCTCCTTGACAATATGAAGTACTAGATTATACATGATATTAAGAGACCATAAACGGACATGGAGTGAACTCAAAAAGGTGGAGTAACATACTAAACAAAAAAGAAACCTACCAGACATGTAATGATTTTGAGAGTAGGTTAATCTGGTCACATTTTGGAATGCAGAATCAATGTCATCCAAAGTGAATAGATCAAACTCTGAAACTTGCTGCACGAGAAGAGAATGTCAATGGACTTCTATACGATTACACACTCATAAACAACAAACACAAATGATTCCGTCAGATATTGGACAATACTATTCTTAGCAGCTGCCAAATATTGTTCTATAGGTACTTCTATTTCTCTTTATTTTTCTTTAAAAAGTTTTGAACCCTATTAGTAGAAGAAGAAAGCTTAAGTAACATTCGAGTTGGTACATACGGGTCTGATAATGGTGACTCACTTTTTGCCAACTTTATTTCCATTGTTCTTCTCTAAAATTTGAAAGGGTTGGTTAGCATCACTGACACCTTAACTACCAAGTAGACAGCAACTGAATCAGTAGTCTGCATTCGTCGTTTACTATGCAAATAATTAAGGAGACCAAGACCTAATTAATCAGTTTGTCAACAAAATACAGAAGGATTATAGAGATAATGATCCCTATAATACATGTTGTAACAGTCGAAAGTTTTATTTTCCTTTTCTAATGAAGACAGTTTGAAACATACAAACAGAAGCCTCAAACTCTGGCTAGTAAACTTGTGTATTGCCTCAGATAAACTCTCTCCCTTAGGGAATACATAAATCATTAAGCACATTGGAATCTATAGCTCAACATAATTCATTGCAAAGCACAAAAAATTAAACACGACATCAATGTTAAGGACGGTCACTTAATATACATGTGAAATGCTTGATTATAAAGCTTATAAACTAAAATAGACAAGTGCATTCGATAATTCATGGATAACGCTAGAGTAAAAGGTTCACCTTCCGTGAGAGATACTGATCGTACATAGTTAGTAACCCTAGTCTGTACACTGGTTCTGTAGCATAAATAGGAGCGGAAAGACCAAGTTGTTTCACAGCATAGGGCAAAGCACCAAGATGAAATGTATCAGGGTGTGATAGCAATACAGCATCCACACTTGAAGCCACCCTGTATATTAACAATATATTATTCAGCACAGAGAAATTCAAAAGACAGTAAATAGATAAAGAAATTTCATGCAATAGTTAGCTATCTGTTGTTAAATCCTACATTGTAATATTTGTTTTGCTCTGAGAAATAGGAATATTATATGCATTGAAGTGAAATTGAGTTGTTTGTTGACCTGGAAAGGGGCTGAAGAAGAGAAGTATCAAATTGGTCATTCCAACCACAATCGATGAGGAAATTGAAGCCGTCGATAGAGACGAGGTAAGAGAGAGGGTTCTCGTTATACACTCCACAGAGTGGCGTCACCTGAACCGACGTTCCCATAGCGCCGTCGCTCTCTGCTTCTCTTTGCTTCTACACTGACTCGCAGAGCTTAGTGAAGACGGGGATGGAGCTGAGGTTTTTCTTCCTTTTCTTTTCCCTCCCCTTTTTCGTCAACAGATGGGTCGAATTATAATGAAATAAAATCTCAAATAATAATAATAATTGATGAGGTTACTGAAGGGTGTTATAAATATATATTATATTATGGATATTCATTTAGTACCGTTGTAAATAAGCTTCATTTCGGTACTCCGTTATGGATAAATATTACCCCGACAGAAGATTATTTATATATGATACAGTAGCAGCTTACAAGCAACTTACAAGAAGCTTACACAGCAGCTTGCCGTAGCAGCTTACACAGCAGGTTCCAGTAGCAGCTTACACACCAACCTCCTTTCTTCTGTAAATAGAGGATATTTCAGTTCATTATGTACATGAATTTGAAGTTGAATAATAAATATCTTTCTCTACTTGTCTTTGATTTCTTTACTTTAAAGTCTTTATTTTATAACACGTTATCAGCACAAGACTCTGTCATTTTGAGCACTTACTTCGAATTTGATTTTCCTATCTCAAGTGAATGGTAGAGCTTTAAAATTAAGTAAGTTCTAACCAACTGAGGTGTTGAGATGCTGGCAGTAACGTCCCTCCCGGTTGAAGATATGTGTTCCAACTAAAGTCACGCTCTTGGTTACGATGATTTCATGAGCATCATCGTCTACCATGTATAAAATACAAGCACCACTTTAAAAGCATTTCATGCTTATCAGGTAAGGTTTTTACCTTATATTGAAGTCCTATAACTTGATTCTAAAGGCGAGCAAAGAAAATAAGTTTGTTTGCAACTCTGGTAGAGTTTGAAAGTAATATACAAATACCAGAAGTGGTTATGTTTCATATATCTCATTGTAACTAAATTTTGGTAACTACCAGAAGTGGTATATGCCTATGACCACCAAAAGTGATAATTTAGGCTTTCTATGGTTACAATTGAAGATAAATTAGAGAAAATTTCTCTACATTACTTACATGCCTCGATTTGCTCCTGAAGTAGCAATATCTTAAAAGAGGTTCTAAGCCGTCACATAATTTGGTGTGATTAATTCACATTCAAATAATTATGTTCCGTTCCCTGAAGGATGAGAACTTTTGATATATATTAATTCATTCCCCGAAGTGAATGTGACAATATTAATAAAGCTCGTAAATATGAACGCGCTTTTGATGTGAATATATTACAAGTCACCTCCAGAAGAGGTAATATGTTTGAGGGAATATATACTCAATATTTCGTATTTTAAATTTGCTCTTGAAGAAGTAACACAATTGAAATTTTCTCCTGAAGCAGGAAAATATTATGAAACTGTGTCTTTCTGTGCTTAAACAAAATAATAAGCTATTCAAAGTTATTTTTGAAGCACATTTTCATTACTTGGAGTGAGTGAAGAAATACCACAACTTACCTCCTGAAGAGGTAGAATAATAAAGGATATAAATCTTGTTTCTGTGGCATAAAGATCATTGTCACACGTACCTGTTGTACGTAAAATATCTTGGAATATTTATTAAATATCATTCCAAGGCAAAAGCATTCCTGTAGAATGTTTTCTACTACAACCACATTAATTTGTTATGGTTAGTTATCGAGTTCCCGAAGGAAATAACAACTCGTGTATCTTTCCATGAAGGATATAATGACTATGTTGTTACCGCTTTGATATAAAATATTCAGATGTTAATGGCATTTCTCCCTGAAGGAGACATTTGTCACAAAGTTGGTGGATACCAGAAGTGTCTGAGCAATATTTGATAGTACAAAATGTATCAACAACTCCTGAAGAGCTAACTGTTTGTCTAGAATACACATGACACCAGTAGTGTCCGATAAATATTAGACTGTGGATAATAAATGAAGTCTCTCGAAGAGCTTATATACAAATATTTCATTCATATTATATGACTATGGTCAAAACATATGTTGTAGTAAACCTGAAGTTTACTAATACAAATGACAATCATACCGAGACTAAAAATGATTGGAAGATTGAAAATCTTCATGTTTCCACAATCATAGGGGGTAAAATAATATGTATGCGAGAAGTTACCCGCCTTATTCTTCAATTTTGTATTATATCATGTATCATAGTAAACCAGAAGTTTACTAATACAAAAGTAGCCACAGTAAATCAGAAGTTTACTAATGCAAAAATTTATGTCATAGTACACCAGCAGTTTACTAAGAGATAGCACATGCCATGATAAACTTGAAATTTTCATTTTGCCATTTTTTTAAATGAACTATTTGAGAATTCTGATAAGCATATACTGAAGAACCAGAAGATTCTTCAATAATTCTCTTGTGCTGCTTGTTCTCATAATAAATTAGTTATACCGGCTAAAGTTGGGACTAACCCCTAAATTCTAGAATATATAAAGGTGAATATGGGCTCATTCACCTATCATGTGAACCACTCATAGATGCATATATAAGATGGTTACATGTGTGTTCATTGTCAACCTGCAGTTTGACATTTGAAATTGCTTTTCTCAACTATGAGCAAAACTTTCAGATTATGAAATCAAGACAGTTCATCTTGATAATGTTGGTTTATATCCAAGCTTGTTTAGCATTGAATACCTCCTATTAATGGCTAAACCATTGCTTATGAGAACAAAGCTTCGTGTGTTTGTCTAAGATTTTCTAAATTGCATATAGCAGCACTTGTATGCATCAGACCAACAATATATGATAAGTCTTCCCCTCACAATTGGTTTAGGATCAGAAACCAAATATTTTTACTATCTCTTGATATGTGGTATATGGTTAATTTCTCTACCACAATATACAAAGATATGTTTCCCAAAAAAGATTGAAAATATATGTTAGTTTTCTATCATTTGGGGGATGGAATAAACAGCTAAAATATGATATATGAATCGAATTATCATTAATATGATCCTCACTTAAAAGATAATTCAAGTAAAATGCCAGAAGCATTTGTTGATCCAAAATCAAATATCATATTTCAGCTGTAAATGTTCCTATTAAAATTTAAAGTCCCTGAAGGATAGAGTTTACTATTCGCATGAAGCGTAGTAGACCAATCGGTTCCAAAGATAACAATCCTTGAAAAGTGATAAGGAGCTAATGATCAAAATGATCATAATGAGGAGGAAATGAGCTCTAGAAGAGCCCACAACATAACATTTCATGAAACGCCAGAAGAAGTTCAGGTACCTGAAAATAAAGAAAGTGATGAGATCTCAACAAGTTATGTCGCTTGTGAACCGATACAAAATGATCATCGACGATATATTTGATATCATATAGTGCACAATACTGTGAAATATTGTGAGGATCGAACCAGTAGTCCAGACACCTGAAGATGTCATGCTATTTAAATGTGAGTCATAACCTATATGGCTCATTTGATTAAATCTCTATAAAGATCCCTGAATGATTTAAAATGCCTCAAGCATATTCAAAATCTCAGGAAATGTACTCAATCAGGTTACAAAGATCTTTGTACGGTTTAAAGCAATCTAGGCGTATGTGGTATTATCGCCTCAATGAATATTTGCTGAAAGAAAGTTACATATATGGTGTTATTTGTCCATGTATTCAGAATTTGATATACTTGTTGTTTATGTTGATGGCATAAGTTTTGTTGGAACTCCAGAAGAGCTCCAAAAGACAATTGAATATCTTAAGAAAGAATTTGAGATGAAAGATCTTGATGAGACAAAACTTTGTCTTGATCTGCAAATTGTATATTTAGCGGACATGATCTTTATCCATCAATTTGCCTATGCAAAAAGGGTCTTAAAACGCTTTTACATGGACAAGACGCACCCATTGAGTACAAAAATGGTTGTTCGATCACTTGAAGTGGATAAGGATTTGTTCCGACCTCCAGAAGAAGATGAGGAACTCTTTGGTCCCGAAGTACCCTATCTCAGTGCAATTGGTGCATTAATGTATCTTGCTAATGCTACAAGGCCTGGCATAACATTTTCTATTAATTTACTAGCAAGATATAGTTCTTCTCCTACACGGATTAAGGATCCATTCTTACCTCCATAAGAGAACGATGAACTCCTTGGTCCAGATATACCCAAGTCTCTGCACTGTACTCTTTTCCCCTTGCTTGGATTTTTTCCCACTGAATTTTTCCTGGTAAGGTTTTTAATGAGGCAACTTGCAATGTATATTATTAGTGTACTTTTTTTTCTTGTCTAGGATTTTTTTCCACGGGGTTTTTCTTAGTAAGGTTTTAACGAGGTACATAATAATGAACATCCAAGGAGGAGTGTTTTGAAAATATTTTTGTGGATGCACATTTATTACTCCGCTGTAGATAATCTTCCTGAAGAAGATTATCCATTTTAGCACTTCATTGAAGTTTTCTACAAGCAGCTGATGCAGGCAAGTTGCAAGCAACTCAATGAAATGACTTGTAGCAACTTCTTGGTATGATGAGATTAATTTAAATCGATCTGAAATAGTGGTGAATAATATTCTTGACAAATTCAACTTTTGAGAAGATGGTATACAAGATTGGAATGCGGAGACTCGAATATTTGAAACAAGGTTTTCATCAGGGGGAGTAAAATACGCGATGAACTCCTTTTTCCTTGCTAAGGTTTTTTCCCACGGGGTTTTCCTTATAAGGTTTTTAATGAGGCACCTAGCAATGCGTATTACTAAATATGTGTACTCTTTTTGCTTCACTAGAATTTTTTTTCCACGGAGATTTTTCTAATAAGGTTTTAATGAGACACATTATCTTTTAATGAACATCCAAGGGGGAGTGTTATGCATATATATTATATTATGGATGTTCATTTAGTACTCCGTTGTAAATAAGCTTCCCGAAGAAGCTTATCATTTTGGTACTTCGTTATGAATAAATATTACCCCCGGCAGAAGATTATCTATATCTGGTACAGTAGCAGCTTACAAGCAACTTACAAGAAGCTTACACAACAGCTTGCAGTAGCAGCTTACAAGCAACTTACAAGCACCTTACAAGCAACTTACACATCAGCTTGTAGTAGCAGCTTGCGGTAGCAGCTTACACAACAGCTTGTCGTAGCAGCTTACACAGTAGCTTGTCGTAGCAGCTTACACAACAACTTCATTTCTTCTATAAATAGAGGAGATTTCAATTCATTGTGTACATGAATTTGAAGTTGAATAATAAATCCCTCTCCCTCTACTTGTCTTTGATTTCTTTACTTTAAAGTCTTTATTTTATAACAAAGGGGAGTTTTTTTAACAACGGCTGTGTTTTGAATATTAAAACTCATTATTTTTTATCGACCGCCATATCACATCCTTAGGTGCTACTACACGGAGAATATAATAAATGAATTATTTATGCCGTCAATATTAATGAAGAGTTTGTTAGGTATATATTTTTGTCTCTCTTTTCACCTATTTCTATCTTTCAATAATTTAATATGTGTTACTAATATATGTATTATTATTTCGTATTCTACTTCATATATAATACATAAATTTTCGCATTACTTAATGAGAGTGTTATTTAATACCGATAACAAACACTATGTTAATGACGCAACAACATTTTTTTATTTTATATTAAAATTAACTATGTCAATACAACCAACCAAATGATAATTGTATAGTATCAAGCATTTCAAGACATTTTAAAATAAAACAATAAGTAATCATTTTCATAGAAAATATATGATCGAAAAAAATGTGGAAATATTTAATGGTAGATGAGGTAGAGACATTAATTTCTACCCGTATAATAGGATCCAAAAGTGAAATAGATGGTGGAGGAAAATAAATTGATGAAATCAAGGAATCAATTCGGATGAACCCTAACAAGAAATGAAAAGCGGAGAGAGACGAGAGAGCAGTAAGAGTTAGAGAGAGAAAGCAATTTCAAAAAATAAAATTATGTTATCTTTGTAAGTTGTAATTGACAGTACAAACATATATATTGACTAATTGACAGCTAATCCTAACTCACTCCTTAACCGACGTCACTTAGCACTGTACATTTAAATAGACTAAACTACTCTTCCACAACTAGTCTCTTTTATGTAATACCCTTCTCACCACTCCCCCCTCAGGTGGTCTAAAAATATCAAAAATACCTAGCTTGGAATTCAAGTACTCGTGCTACACTTTGTTCAAGCTCTTTGTGAGTATATCAGCCCGTTGATTTCTTGTTGCCACATACTCTATTCTAACTAATCCTTCTCGAATTTTCTCCCTGATAAAGTGACAGTCTATTTCAGTATGTCTAATTTGTTCATGAAATAATTTGCAGCAATCTGCAATGCTGATTTCCTATCACAGAACACAGTTACAGGAAGTTTGACCTTAATTCCCATGTCTTTGATCAATCCCAATAGCCATGTTAGTTCTGCAACTGTGGATTCTAGACTTCTATATTCAGCTTCTGCGGGGCTTCTAAAAGTTGCACTATGCTTCTTTGACTTCCAAGATATTAGAGAGTCACCAAACTTAATGAGAAAACCTGTAACAAACTTTCTGGTATGAGGGCAGGCTGCCCAATCTGCATCACAGTATGCAGTAATTGTGTCCTTGTTACAACTTGACAATATAATACTTTGTCCTAGCTGACTTTTCACTTATCGCACAACTCTTAAAGCATCCCCCATGTGAGATTTCTTAGGACTTTACAAGAACTGACTCAGTATTTGGACATTGTATGCTATGTCTGGTCTTGTTATTGTAAGATAAATAAGTTTTCTTATAAATGTCTGATAACTTCTTACATCAGGTAATAGTTCATTTTGCTCTTTGTTGTTAGTCCACACTCTAGATATAAGTTATAGAGCATATTTCCTCTGATGTATCAATAGACCCTACTTTGATCTAGCAAATTCTATACCACGAAAGTACTTTAGGTCTCCTAAATCTTTCATCATGAAGGCTTATTGTAGTTTTGTTTTTGTCTCAGTAATAAGGCTCAATTGTGCGCCAGTGATCAGCATGTCATCAACATAGACTAGTACAATTGTGATGCCACCCTCAACCTTCTTGACAAACAAGGAATAGTCATGTCGGCTCAGCAAGAAGCCAAAGCTAAGTAGTGCTTCTGTTAACTTAGCATTCTATTGCCTTGGTACTTGCTTAAGACCATACAAGGATTTTATGAGCCTGCAAACCGGTCTCGACTCCCCGTGGCTCTTAAATCCTTGTGGTAAGTCCATATAAATCTCATCATGCAAATCCCCGTGTAGGAATGTATTGTAGACATCCATTTGATGGATGTGCTACTTCTTGGCAACTGCAACTACTAAGACAGTTCTGACTGTGACCATCTTGACTAAAGGAGAAAAGGTCTCCTGATAGTCAATACCCTCTTGTTGGATGTATCTTTTTGCAACCAGTTGGGCTTTGAATCTTTCAACCTCTCATGTGGTCTTGTATTCGACTTTACAGATCCACTTGCAACTAATTAGATGTTTACTAGCTAGTAGAGACACAATGTCCCAGGTATGATTGTCTTCAAGTGCAGCAATCTCATATTTCATTATTTCTATCCACTTGGGATATCTACTGGCTTCTTCATAGGTAGTGGGTTCCACAATAGAGAAGAAGGTTGCTATGTAGGCTTGATAATTAGGAGTCAACCTCTCATATGACACATAAGTGGATATGGCATAGGAACATTTTTTTGAACATTGAGGGTAACAAAATCCTTTAACCAAATAGGAGGATTATTCTCCCCAGTGGATCTTATGAGAGTGTTAGCATCATTATTCTCCATTGGAGATGGTGCAGTTCAGTTGTGGAGTCTCTCTCACTAGAAGATTTTGCATTTGAGGTATCACTCATGCTAAGAGGGGGACTGTTAGGATTAACAACAGAAGACTCGAATGATGGACGGTTAGGATTAACAATAGACGACTCAATAGGTGGTCTGTGTGTAGGACTAATTTGAGACTCAACAAGTGAGTTTTAATACTCATTTGGGACATAAACAGGTGCAGGAAAGGAGGTTATTATTTGAAAAGGAAACACATGTTCTCTGAAGGCCACATCTCTATTAACAAAGAATACATGGCTAGACAAATCATAGAGAACACATCCTTTTGGAACATGTGAATACCCCATATAGACTGCCACTCTTGTTCTGGGCTGAAGTTTGTCAGTTTCCTGCACAGTCTTGGCATAACATAGATAACCTAACACCCCATATATTCCAACTGAGGTTTCCTACCATACATCATCTCATAAGGAGGTATGCCTCCAGTAACTAGTGAAGACATCATGTTGATGAGATAAATTGATGCAAGCACACAATGGCCCCAAAACTTAAGAGGGATAGAGGCTTGAAATTTGATTACCATTTTTACTTCAAGATTGTGCTTATGCTTTCTCTCATAAACTCCATTCTGTCGAGGACTGTATGAGCAAGTTATTTGATGAATAATACCAGTTTCTTAAACACATCCTCACATAGACTGTTAACAAATTCAGTACCATTATCAGTCCTCACAATTTTAACTATTTTGTTGAACTGAGTACTCACATACATTAAAAACTGTTGCAAGGCCACACAGACATCCATCTTTAGTTTTAACAAGAAAAGCCAAGTCATCCTAGTATAGTCATCAACAATTGTCAAAAAGTATTTATTACCATCAAATATAGCAGTTTTGTAGGGCACCCATACATCTACATGAATCATGTCAAATGAACTACTACTTTTAATGCTACTAGGTGGAAATGGAAGTCTAGGTTGGTTAGCACAAGGACAAACACTACATTTATTGACAATAGCAGATATATGTGATAAGGTACATGAAAGCATTCTCTTTGGAACTACAGAGGAGACATGGCCAAGTCTTATGTGCCAAAGAGCAATGTCCACTTTATTCCATGCATTGTAAGTTTGACCTGCTATCAATTTTCCAAGAGGTTGATTGAGTAGAAAGTAGAGTTCATCCTTCTCCTTTCCAATGTTCCTCACCCTGCCATTGAAGAGATACCGGAAGATACAAAAGTCAGGAAAGAAGACCATAGAACAACATTAATCTCTAGTCACTTTAGAGACTGATTGTAAGTTATACTTAAAACTCTAAAATATAGAAAACATTCTTGAGTGTGCTCCTGTTAGAGACTGACACCTACATGTGTAACATTTGTGATAGCACCATTAGGTAGAAACACCTTCTTGGACTTAGGTGGTACAACAACAGAAGACTGATCTAGTAGGTTAATGCTAGATACCATATGATTTTTAGCATCAGTGTCAATAATCCATTCTTGTTGACTATTAGAATTAGAGGTCAAGCAGGCACTACATGTACCTGTTTCTTCTGTTTGTTGATCATTAGAGACAAAAGCCAAGCAAGCACTACTTATACCTAATACATTTGTAGATGAAGAGGATGAAGAGCAGGTAGCCTTGTTAAGAATTTGGAAGATTTAATCATATTGCTCCTTGGTGAAGGTACAGGCAAGTGGAGCCAATGGGGTGGCTGAGGCAGCATTAGGAGCTCTAGCTTGATTTTCCAACTGTTGGCCTACCTGTGTCATATGAGGAGCACCAATCATACTCATGTGTTGTCGAGCATATGCCATTTATGGAGCACCAACTATGCCCATGTTCTGCCTAACAAATGTTATATGTGAAGATGTGCTACTAGTAGGGCTTTGGTTTCCACACTCAACTAAGGCACTACAAGCATTATTACTATTAGTTTGTTAGTTAAATGGTCTTATGTAAATAACCCTAATCCCATATGTAGTAAGAGTAGAACATGTATTATATATATAAGACTCATTGTATCATTGTCAGTACATCAATAATATAATTTTCGGAGTTATTAATTCTCACATGGTATCATAGAATCAACGAGAAGCTCTAGAAAGGTCGGACAGTCGTTGTGCATCAATTTCCGACGATTTTTTCCAGATTTGATTGTGTCACCTCCCTATTGGTGAGTGTTGTGCTAAAACCAACACCACCAACATACTCGAAAGGCTCCGGTGACCAAACCCCAAGAAACTACCCCGAAATAAACCCTAACACGCCTCATCACGCGTGCATTAAATAGCTGACGCCGGCGGCGCGTCTGTCACACGTGCCGACGCGTGGACTATGTCCTGGTCAGTTTTTGGCGAAAGTTCTTTTGGACAATGTGTTCGACTATCAACTTCGAGCCTACTCATTATATTTTATTTTTATTTCGATCACTTTCAATTTTTTTCGGCAACTACAATTATTTTTTCTAGCATAAGCTGTGATTTCCTGGCAAAAACAGTGTTTTCTTCCCTTTTTAACAAGATACAGTTGATTATTTTATTACTTGTTTCTAGAATTCTCTTCTATCCAACAATGTCTTTGGGAACTGATGTATTTGGTTCTAAAAGCTCGTGTTCTGCAAATTCAAGTTTCATGATTACTTCAGAGTCCATAATGGGAAGTTCAACTACTTAGCTTGGGCTTCATCTGTTGAGTTGTGGGGCAAGGGTCAAGGCGTTCAAGACCACTTAACCAAAAAGGCTAGTGAGGGAGATAAATAGGCCAAAGCACAGTGAAAAAAGATCGACGCTCAGTTATAGTATCTTGTGACGATCTATTGATTCCAAAGTGATGCCTTTATTTCGCCCATTCCAGTCATGTTATTTAGTTTGGGAAAAGGCTCGTACTTTATACACTAATGATATATCTCGTTTCTATGATTTGATTTCGCGAATGACAAGCTTGAAGAAATATGAATCAGATATGTCTACTTACTTGGGACAAGTACAGGCAGTCATGGAAGAATTTGAGAAGCTGATGCTAGTTTCTACTGGTATTGAAAAGCAACAAGAGTAACGATAGAATATGTTTCTAGTTCTTACACTTGCTGGACTTCCTAATGACCTTCATTTAGTATGTGACCAAATTTTGGCTAGTCCGACTGTCCCAACATTTGATGAATTATTCTCTCTATTACTTCGTCTTGTTGTAGAACTAAGTCACCCAGTTATCTCATCATGGACACTTGACTCCTCTGTTCCCGTATCGCAAACAGTGTAAATCGGGCATCTCAAACTATGGAGAATAGACGAGGAGGAGGTCATTTTTGAAAATCTAGACCTAAGTGTTCTTATTGTAATAAACTTGGACACACTCGTGAAGTGTGTTATTTTTTACATGGTCGACCACCCAAAAATGCTTATATTGCTCAGACCGAGACAATATGTAACCATGAATTTTCTTTATCTAAAGAGGAATATAATGAGTTCCTTTAGTACCAAGCAAGTAAGTGTAGACATGTAATTTTTGACCCTCCCCAAGATTTTACACATTTTAGCGTAAATATTTAATTTAGGTTTAATATTGCTATTCTAAATAGTTTTGACTCTTTTACTTTATTTTTATCACAAAAATAAAAATTACAATTTTTTTATATATTTTCTTCTTTAGGTTAAAGTCAATTAGTACATTTATATTTATAGTATTATAACATTTGAAAATACAAAAATTCGTTTCACTTTTAGTATTTAGTTTTATATTAGTTTATTTTAATTTAGAGTGATTTTTATATTTTATAGATACATTGTACTATTTGGTCTTCCTAGCCTAGATTCAAACCTAAAAGACATGGTCCAACCTGTGAGCACGTGATTTTTGCTTCACAAAGAACTACTCTAAAAGAAATCAAGATAAAATAATTTTTCCTTTATACGAAATTTTGAGAGTTTTTTTTGTGGCATGTTGTTAATTATCTGTATTTGTCTGTGCATGTTTGTTTTCATTTTATTAAAGGAAAAATACAAAATATATGTTGCATGCACATTTAGGATTTAATTTTGCAATTAGGAATTAATTGAACCATATTTGGTTTTTAAAAGAACGAAAATCACAAAAATATGTATTTTAGTCCAATTGTGTGATTTTGTTTGTAATTGATGTTTAATTGTGTTAATAGTTGTAATAGAAGTTAATTTGTGTTTTTAACAAGTTAATTTAAGTTTTATAATTTAATTTAAGATTTTTTAGAATTTAATTTTTGGTAATTAGGAATTAAAAAGAAGTTAAAAGAAAAGGAAGAAATGAAAAATCCAAAGAAATCGGAACTGGGCCGTTTTATTTTGACCAAAACCAGGCCCAAATTTCACCCCTTTACCCGGTCCAATCACCAGCCCAGTTTGCCCCCCTGATCTAATCTGGACCATCAATCTTCATTGATCCAACGGACCACATTAATCTCACCATCTCAATATACCAAACTCCTAAACCCCTTACCCCCTCATTTCCCGACCACTCTTCTTCGTCTCCCAAACCACAGACCAAACGACCCCTCGAAACCCTAGAGCCGCCACCCTACACCTTCGCCTGAACCCGGCGGCAACGACGCCGCTAGCCACCCAAATAACACCGCTGAACCTCCATACCTTCCTCTTTCCGAATCCATACCCCTTTAACCTCGAATCATGACAGAGCTCTTCGAATCTTAGATCGAAAAATCCGACCAAAAAACCTAATTTACCCAATCGCCCCCAAACTTACACCCGTTGACCACTAGACCTCCCCAGTCCCAAATCACACCCCAGTTTCGTTCGAATCTCATCGGAACTATTCAAATCCCAAATCGAACAAACAAACCCTAACACCAAACCTAGAGGCAGTCCGAGGAAAAATTGGGGGTTCTAATCGACTATAGTTGAGTGTTCTCAGTTGAGAACACTTGATTAAAGTCCGTTTTTACCCCAAAAGGCTCAAGTCGGAGTTACGAGCAGAGCGAGTGAGAGATAGGTATGAGTTCAGAGGTATTTCTTCTGTTTCTCTATTTGTTTTTCATGTTTTGTTGTTTGTTTGTTTAAGATGAGTTCAAATTCGTCTTTTATCAATTACTCTTTTCTTTCTCCATCAGACCTTTTATTTGGTCCAATTTTATCATTGCTTCTGTTTGTTGTCGATTGTTATATGTTATAATTTGTGTAATCGATTGAATAAGTGTCGCCGATTAGTCTGTTATGCTTGAATGTTAGATTAGCATGATAATAGTTTAATTTTTGGTTCATTCCAGTAGGGTTACCCTCCTATTTCTTTTCTGTTCTAGTTTTGTGTTGAAATAAGCCTGTTGGTATCATTTGTTTCAAATTGTTCCAATTTCCCTTTCTCATTGTTATTCACCATGTTTTTTCATATGAGTTCAGTTTGTTTCGTTCAGTGTTCATTTGTTCTTGTTTAGGTTAGAATTGGTTAGCTTATTCACTGTATCTGTGTGAATCAATCTGAACTTAATAGTTCAATATATGTTGCCCGGAATCATTGGTTTCATTCTGATGATATTTGATCTAAACTAAGTTTCTAGCTTGATTCGTTAACTGATTCTGATAAGTTTGAATTGGTTATAGCTGATGTGTTTATTGGTTTAGAGTCAGTTCATTTGTTTTCAGTCATTAATTAAGGATTAGTTTAGGTAAATCAGTGATTAGGTTTCTTATTTAAGAATTGGTTATAGCTGATGTGGTCGCAGAGGTTTGAGGTAGAATATTGTTCAGGGCATCACAAGGGTAATTTGGGGTGTCAAAACTTGAAAAATGCTTTAGTTTGAATGGCTGTCAGTAAGGTACTAATGGATCATTAAACTATTGTATTTGTTTAAGAGTAGTGGGGAACAAGACATAGTGATGAAAATAAAGGAAAAAGGGGCTGGAAAGTAAAAAGAGGGGAATAATAATGAAAAAGCTAAAAGGGTTCACATGGGGAGGAATATTAAAAAGCTGAAAAGCAAAAGAAACTTAGGGGTAATAATAAAAGATCCTTCTTACAACTTTAAAGAAAGGAGGAGGGTTGAAAAGGGTTGAAGAGTTTGGGTTTAAATATAGAGATGAATAGAGACATAAAAGGAGGGGGGGGGGAACGGGCAGAAGAGTAAAAAAGAGTTAAAAGCTTGAATACAAAAACATAGTGTTGAGAGTTTGGGGAATATTTCTAAAAGCATTGAAAGAGAGTCTGAAGAGTTCTTAAACAACATTTTGAGAATTCTTAAGAGCATTTTTTATCAGTTCAGAGAGAGTTCAAAAGCCGTCAAGCATTTTAATTTTGGAGAGTGAGGAAAGGTCATTGTTATCTTAAAAAGAAGAGCTGGTTGCTTGCATTTCGGTCCATGTGTTCAAACTTGAGTTTTGGTATTATTTTGGGGCTGTTTTATCGAGCATGTTTGGTTTTCTTCAAATCTTTCTGGGCTTCGAGTTTGGTTTGAATCGCTGCCGTTGGGTTGCTGCTGTATTGCTGTGTTATTACTGTTGCTGACTGCTCCTTCATCTTCTTGTATTTCTATTATCCAGGTACACGTTCTAAAGCTCTCAAATTTAATGGCAAGTAAAGAGTTGTTGGAATGGATTTCTGAATTTCCCCTGTTTCTTTGTGTTTAATTTAATGTATAAGCAGTAGTTCACTTGATATTTCATAGTATGTATTAGAATGACTTTGGAATGCATAAACTGGACTGATTGAATCTATTTCTACAAACATGTGAAAATCAATTGTAATTAATCTTAGTTGGTGATTACTAGTTATGAAATATACTGTATTTAATTCTTTTTCAGTAGTCATGAAATAGTTTCAAATAGTTTATGTCACAAAACAGGTTCAAATAGTTTATGGAAATCAGCATGTTGGTTTAATAGGTCTAATTCTGAAATTGCGAGTTCACTTGAGTAAATAACATCATTTTAAATAGCAATGTAAATAATGTTAGTAACTAATGTTAGTTCTCAAATGTTAGCCTTGTCACACCTCCTTTTTCCGCGCCCGAGGGGGCGCAGGGGAGTTTTTTTCAATTAAAGGACAATCGAAGCAGGATTGGTTTAATTATTTCAGAGTCGCCACTTGGGAGATTTAGGGTGTCCCAAGTCACCAATTTTAATCCCGAATCGAGGAAAATAATGACTCTATATTATAGTCTGCGTACCAGAAATCCGGATAAGGAATTCTGTTAACCCGGGAGAAGGTGTTAGGCATTCCCGAGTTCCGTGGTTCTAGCACGGTCGCTCAACTGTTATATTTGGCTTATTTATCTGATTTTAAATACAATATGAACTTGTGTGCAAATTTTATCTTTAAACCGCTTTTATCACTTTACTGTTTTTATCATGAATTGCAACGTTGTGAAAATGTATCTCGAACCGCGTTACAATCAATGTACCCGTGGTCGTCGACATACTTTGACTCCGTTGAGATTTGGATTTGGGTCACATCAATGCACACCCGAGTTTAAAGAAATTGAATTATTAAAGACGCACCCTAAGCGACTAGCGTATTTATTTTGGGTAAGACCGTGGAATTTTACTAACGGTCCATCCCGAAGTCCAAATAATTTTTAAAGCAAATATTGACTGAGGGCCCCGCAATTTGTATGTTTTACTTGGCGAGGCTCATCTCGTTCTTTATTTTTTATGAATTTGCAACGTCATGGACATGCATCTCGAATCACGTCACAGTCAATGTACCCGTGATTAGAAACACATTTCGACTCCGTTGAGAATTGGATTTGGGTCGCATGAATGCGCACCCTAGTTTAAGAAGGTAAGATTTGTTAAGGCGTATCCTAAAGAGACTAACGTGTTGTTATTTTAGGAGGGTTGTGAGATTTGCTAAACAACCCGTCCTGGAAACTAAATGCTTCACTAATATACATTTAACAAGGGCCCCGCATCTGCGTTTTGCTTATTTTTATCGAGGCTCATCTCGTTGTTATTTTTAAAGGATATCCTATAGCACCTACGTTTCTTGTCGTGTTTGTCTCTATCAATTGAAAGCAGTAAATAGCCTTAGTCGATTATAAAACCGGATTTAAAATGCTTTTACAGAATAATAAAACGTGACTGCACTTATGGACAACTAGTCGCAAATTATGGGCCCAAACTAGCTCATGCGAGATGGCCAGACTTGGGCCCTGCCTTTCCGATACAGGCCTAGCTGATTCTTTCGATTTGGGCTCGGCCTTCCTGAGGTTGAGGCCTAGAACTGATTCTTTGTTCTTTATCAATTTATATGTGACAAACTAGCGAAAGGGGAAAGAACTTTAACTCATGTGGATAGTTTTCCTATTTTGGCCTACATTACAGCATATATGGCAAAGTAAACTAAATCTGAGATACAAACTAATTTATTGAGAATACTTTTAACTAGCAGCATACGTATACAAACTGATATTCAATTACCATGCATTGACATCTACTAGGCGTGCAAGCTACTTCCAGCATCCAAACCAAAATAAAAATCATTCTACATTACATGATATTTAATGCAACAATCTACGTATAAAAGACATTCTTCAGGTTTTCTCATTTTTGTATTCATCCTCAATTTCCAATTACATCTGACAGTGTATTAGGTGTGTACCTGGTATAGAGAACAAAAGAAGAAAGGAATGATCAGCTGGGCAGTATGCAGTAAATGCAGCAGCAGCAGACACACAACAACAACACAGCAACAACCAACTAAACCAAGTGTTTTCCACAGCCACAGATAACCAACAATATCTCCCAGAATACCAGGACTAGCAGATAGTCGAAACCAAGCCAGCAATCCCAGGAAAGAGTAAGGGAATAATAGCAGTAACTGAGGGTTCAAATGCAGTAAAACTAACAGTTCAACAACCACAAACAACTCAGCCAATGCAAGCAACAGAACTTGGCCAAGACAGCTTTGACCAATATGCACTCTTGTACAACTTTCAGGCAGTGTTTGGTTACAATGTCTATTGGAAACTACCTTGTGTTTACGCTATTGTGATTTGGGACTCACTAGACCTCTCTTCAGACTAAAGTTTTTTTCTTTTCTGAAGACTCCAAAATCCAGCCCTCTTTAAGTTCTCAAATGGCCTCTTTATAGGCCAAATGCACTAGTGCAGCTGAGCTGCCTGCCCTGCCAATTGGCAGAATACCCATACCCTTTAAACCCATGCCTAAACATCTTTGGTGCCAGCCCATTTTGTTCCCCACGCCTGGTCTTGTTTAATCAGGAGTTATGGGCATCCCTTTTTTATTCAATTTAAGCCCCATACCCTTGTGTCTTGTTCCCCATTGGTATTAGTTTAATCCTAAATTAGTACCTTACTTGTCAGCTCATTTAAACTAATCATTTTTGTTCTTTTCAAACCCCAGACTACCCTTGCTAGCCCTTGATTATCACTGCCCTGCTCATTGCAGTATCAGGGCACTTTGGGCTTTGACCATTCAGAACTGCCCCAACCTGGCTTTTTAATTGTTTACAAGGTAGTTACAAGCTAATATTCAGGCAATGCCCAATTCAAATCACAATACAGGCCCATTCAGAATATTTGAACATTCAGTCGTAGGAGACTAATCGACGACATTTATCAAGTCGACTACACTAATTATAACGGGTAATAATCAGTCGTTCAAATAAACAACACATACAGGGACCTAAAGGGCATCAGACAATTTTTGTTCAATTACTGGGGCTATATGAATTAATTCGTTTGACGACTAATCTAATCGAACATGTACATCACAGAATACATTCAAATCATACACAGAAAACAATTGACCAAATAAAAGGTCTTTACAGAGATGAAAGAAATCCGAATGAAAAATAACAAAAAATAACAAACAAACACAACGAAACATGCTGACCACTTAATCAAAACTAACACAAAAGAAAGGAAAACTTACCGAAAATGTTTAAATCAAACAGACCCAAATCTGATTCAACTTCGAACTTTTGAGGCCGAACAAACTTTAATCAGGGTGTTCTCACATGAGAACACCTTGATTAAGGTCTATTAGACCTCAAACCCATGTCCAAACCGGCCGGATTCCCCAGGTGCATGTGTTCTAAAGTCTGGATTTCCAGATCTGATTTTTAGGGAGTTGTGGGTAGATTCGGACCAAACCAAGCTTGGTTTGGTCACGAGGAAGGTCAGGGGAGTGTCTGGTATGAAGATGGGGTGGTTTGGCATAGATCCGGGTTCGACTCAAATCTTCAAATGAAGATTCGAGACGAACGAAAGTGATTCGAGGCTCGTGGTTAGTGGATTCGTGTTCAGGACAGTGAGGTGGTCCTAGGGTGTTCAGGAGGCGGTCATCGGCGTTCATGCCGCCGGCTTTAATGGCGAGGGATACTGGGGCGGCTGCTAGGGTTCGAGGATGAGAAGGGGTTGTGTTTGGGACGAGGGTGTACAGTGGGGAAGGTGGGGTTTGGTTTGGGGGCGTGGGGTGTAATGGAGAGCTTATATATGTATTGAGGGTTTAGATCCTGGCCGTTGGATCAAGTGAGATCTATGGCCAGGATCCATCCACTTAGGAAAGACGGTGTCGTTTGGGCGTGATGGTGGGTGAGACCGGGTAAAGGGCATGGATCGGGTCATGTTGACGGGTTTAGAGGAGGGCCTGGATCCGTTGGATCAATGGGGTTGGACGGCTTAGATCATCTTGCCTGAAACGACGTCGTTGAGGCGAGTTGAACAGCCTGATCTGGACCGTTCGTTTGAATCAGATCAACGGCTTTGGTAGGGACGCCGATACGGCGTCGTTTGAGTCCGTGTTTGGGCAGGCTCGTCTTGGACTGGATCAGTACTTTGGTTTTGGGCCTTGTTTCGGGGCCCAAATCAGATTTTCCTTTTCCCTTCTCTTTTTTTTTTTTTCAAATTAAACAAAAATTCCTAAAATAATGTAAAAATTAAAATAAACCTACACACATATTGAGTGATACCCACAACGATAAACACACATAAATGAAAAAATAAAATAAAAATAAAAATGGTTAGCTCACAGCTGAGAACGAACGATGCACACATACACATTTTTTGAATTTTCTTTTAACGACAGGCATTTTTGTATTTTTGTTTGATAATGCCTAGATGCAAAACGGACAGACCCATAAATGACTAACAACACATGTCACGGAAAACTCGAAAAATTGTACCGCGAAATCATTTGTCACTATTTTTATTTTCTTTTGGAGCGATTGCTCGTAAAGCAAAAATCACGTGCTTACAGCTGCCCCTCTTTGCCCGAAGACACGAAGGGTTTTCGCGCAAAGATAAAGCGAGCGATTTTTGCCCGTCCGAATACTCCGTGTGAAGCATTTTTTGAAAAAGATTTGACCGAACCTTTGCTTCAGAGGTTTCCTACATATCCTGGGCTGAACAGGAATCAGGTCAATGTAGTTCGGGAAATCTTTGGTAGCTGGGACTACCGTGTGACTGTAGTGTTTGCTGTTGTTGTGCGTTGTTGTATGCTGCTGTAGGATGCTACGGCTCAACCGATCTCCCTATTACATTGCTCTAAAAGGAAAACAAGAAGCTAAGCTAAACTGAGGATCCTGAAATCTCATCCATCTTCAACTTGTTCTTGTTGCCTTGCTTTCTTGTCGGCTAACGCTTTCCTCCGATGCCTTTATCTTGTGACTTTGGGAGATGATGTTGGTCCTTTGCTGACGTTTGAATGCCAGTTTTCATCACTTTGCTTGATCCGCTGGGGACATGGCTTTCTTCTTTAAATCTTCCAATGGTTTCTTTAGTGGTATGTTTCTTCATCAGCATCGTTATACTGGGCATGCTACAACGTTCCCAAACTGCTTCTTTTGAGACGCGTTCCTTTTTCCTTTTGAATTGTGCGCTTGCCTCTGCAGTTGTCTGCTTCTTGGTGCTGGGATTTCATTGTTTCCCGTTTGGGGATCTCTGTTGTACCCTTCCGTCTTCAGGTGGGGTGACTGATTCCACAATCTAGAGCTGAATGTATTCCCGCATTATACTGGTGGGCGACCTAGAACTTAAATGTATTCCCGCATTATACTGGTGGGCGACCTAGAACTTAAAAGTATTCCCGCATTATACTGGTGGGCGACCTAGAACTTAAAAGTATTCCCGCATTATACTGGTGGGCGACCTAGAACTTAAAAGTATTCCCGCATTATACTGGTGGGCGACCTAGAACTTAAAAGTATTCCCGCATTATACTGGTGGGCGACCTAGAACTTAAAAGTATTCCCGCATTATACTGGTGGGCGACCTAGAACTTAAAAGTATTCCCGCATTATACTGGTGGGCGACCTAGAACTTAAAAGTATTCCCGCATTATACTGGTGGGCGACCTAGAACTTAAAAGTATTCCCGCATTATACTGGTGGGCGACCTAGAACTTAAAAGTATTCCCGCATTATACTGGTGGGCGACCTAGAACATAAATGTATTCCCGCATTATACTGGTGGGCGACCTAGAACTTAAAATGTATTCCCGCATTATACTGGTGGGCGACCTAGAACTTAAAATGTATTCCCGCATTATACTGGTGGGTGACCTAGAACTACCTAGAACTTAAAAGTATTCCCGCATTATACTGGTGGGCGACCTAGGACTTAAAAGTATTCCCGCATTATACTGGTGGGCGACCTAGAACTTAAAAGTATTCCCGCATTATACTGGTGGGCGACCTAGAACTTAAAAGTATTCCCGCATTATACTGGTGGGCGACCTAGAACTGAAATGTATTCCCGCATTATACTGGTGGGCGACCTAGAACTTAAAAGTATTCCCGCATTATACTGGTGGACGACCTAGAACTTAAAATGTATTCCCGCATTATACTGGTGAGCGACCTAGAACTGAAATGTATTCCCGCATTATACTGGTGGGCGACCTAGAACTTAAATGTATTCCCGCATTATACTGGTGGGCGACCTAGAACTTAAAAGTATTCCCGCATTATACTGGTGGGCGACCTAGAACTTAAAAGTATTCCCGCATTATACTGGTGGGCGACCTAGAACTTAAAAGTATTCCCGCATTATACTGGTGGGCGACCTAGAACTTAAAAGTATTCCCGCATTATACTGGTGGGCGACCTAGAACTTAAAAGTATTCCCGCATTATACTGGTGGGCGACCTAGAACTTAAAAGTATTCCCGCATTATACTGGTGGGCGACCTAGAACTTAAAAGTATTCCCGCATTATACTGGTGGGCGACCTAGAACTTAAAAGTATTCCCGCATTATACTGGTGGGCGACCTAGAACTTAAAAGTATTCCTGCATTATACTGGTGGGCGACCTAGAACTTAAAAGTATTCCCGCATTATACTGGTGGGCGACCTAGAACTTAAAAGTATTCCCGCATTATACTGGTGGGCGACCTAGAACTTAAAAGTATTCCCGCATTATACTGGTGGGCGACCTAGAACTTAAAAGTATTCCCTCATTATACTGGTGGGCGACCTAGAACTTAAAAGTATTCCCGCATTATACTGGTGGGCGACCTAGAACTTAAATGTATTCCCGCATTATACTGGTGGGCGACCTAGAACTTAAAATGTATTCCCGCATTATACTGGTGGGCGACCTAGAACTTAAATGTATTGAAATTGTTTCCCCGTTCTTCCGAGAAAATTTTCGACAATCGGCAGAAAATTTTCTGCCCCGGTTTTTGGTGACTTCCATGGCGGTGCATCTTGCAGCCCTCATCAATCCTCTGTTCCCCTGCAACAGACAAAAGGATTTGGTCAGTTTTAATCGTGGTGGTAGAGGGTGCCTTTCTGGCGAGCAATTTTTCTCTCTTCCTCTTTTCTTGCTCTTTGTCCCCATAATTGGTTGGCGGGCAAAGTTGCCTGTTGGGGGTCTCTAGCCTGCTGGGGATTGGTTTTCAATTTATCCCCTTTTCTGCTTTCTTTTAAAACATATGATGTGGGAGTCTGCTTCTAACTCCCGAAACCACTCCCTTTTGGAGCTTACTTCTTCCAAAATTTCCGGGCACAATCACTGTATTGCCCGGGACCGGCCTTTAAGACTGTTTGTATTATCCTGCACTGGATGAATTCCCCTTTGGTTCCTGGTAGTAAGCTTTTTTAAAAATCCTTTCAAGACACATTTTAGGAAAAGAAATAAAAGATATGAAAAGGAGAAAATCTTTCTGAACCAATATTTTTTGTGGGAGGAGACAATCAAAAGAACTTATCTGGAGGACACAACTGGTCCCTGTGATCATGGCGTGCACCATAGATTCCTGACCCAGTCTATTTGTATCAATTGATTTGCCCGATGGTTTGACTTGCTGGGGATGATAAAGGAGTGTTCCTTCCGTTTCGAATGTGGTAGTTTCGCTGATCTGTCTCGTCGCCTCATAGTGCCCTTCGAGGGGTTTTCACTAATGAGACTCTCTCTTTTCTCTCATCTCCCGGCGCCTTATGGTGCCTGTGAGGGTTTTCACCAATAAGACTCTCTCATTTCATATCCCTCATCTTACATCGCCTCTCGGTGCCTGCGAAGGTTTTCACCGATGAGACTCTCTCATTTTATTTCTTTCGAGGAATCGGGGCGTTGTAGATACGACCCTCTCTTCTGGAGATTCCTTCGACTATCAATTCATTTCCAGTCTTACGATCCTCTTCTTTGCTGGGGATTGGTGTATTATTCTCGGTCTTATTTGCCTGACTTGACATCTCTTGAACATTGATCGGGAGGTCTTTGGGACGTTGATGTTGGTTTTGGTGTGGAGTTAAAGAAAGGCTATGAAAAATGAAAATAATTTGATGGGTGATGTGCTACAACTTTTGGAATCAAACCATAACTTCTGCCCCAGTTTTCTTGCTTGGGGAATTTATTTTTTATGCTTATGTTGAGCTATGTGCGTTACGCACATTGTGCCTATTATGCACACTATGTACATTATGCATCCTATATTTGCTATGATGCATACTATGACCGAGCCGTGAGGCGCCTACGTATCCTCTTTGAGGAATCAGGTCAAACGTAGTTCCCACGGTTTTGTATTTCTTGTGATTTTATCTTCTTCTTTTTTTCTTTTCCTTTTTCTTTTTTTTCATGTCTTTCCCATTATTGATTCCAAAAGAGGGGTATTGAAAGAATTTGCTTAAGGCTCAAAGGGGGAAGCGAGGGTTAAGAGTGTTTGGATAGAAGAAAGAATTGCCTCCGTCATCTCATTATTCAACAAATGCCAAATACAAACAAATAAACCAAAATTGCCATAATTTAAAGAAATTACGCATAATATCTCTTGACTGCATCTGAATTGATAGCCATGTCGACACATCTACCTTCGACATCTGTCAAACACAAAGCACCATTGGCCAAGACTCTGGTCACGATATAAGGCCCTTGCCAATTTGGGGCGAATTTGCCTTTTGCCTCGACCTGATGTGGGAGGATCTTCTTCAATACCTGCTGCCCTACTTCAAACTTCCTGGGGCGCACCTTTTTATTATACGCTCTTGCCATTCTCTTCTGGTACAGCTGACCATGGCACACTGCTGCCAATCTTTTCTCATCTATCAGGCTCAACTGTTCCAAGCGAGCTTTGATCCATTCATCATCATCAATTCCGGCTTCAGCGACAATTCGGAGGGACGGAATTTCGACCTCCGCTGGTATCACGGCCTCAGTTCCATACACCAACAAATAAGGAGTTGTGCCTATGGAAGTCCGGACGGTAGTGCGGTAACCCAACAAAGCAAAGGGTAATTTCTCGTGCCATTGTCTGGACCCTTCCACCATTTTTCGCAGTATCTTCTTGATATTCTTATTGGCTGCTTCGACTGCTCCAATTTGCCTTAGGACGATATGGGGTGGAATTGCGGTGCGTAATCTTGAATTGTTGGCATACCTCTCTCATCAAGCTGCTATTAAGATTCGCACCGTTATCCGTGATGATCACTTTTGGGATCCCAAATCTGCAGATGATATGGGAGTGAACAAAGTCCACCACTGCCTTCTTAGTTACTGATTTGAAGGTTTTAGCCTCAACCCATTTGGTGAAGTAATCAATGGTCACTAGAATGAACCTATGACCGTTGGACGCTGCTGGCTCGATGGGCCCAATGACATCCATGCCCCATGCTACAAACGGCCAGGGTGCTGACATCGTATGTAACTCTGTTGGCGGAGAGTGAATCAAGTCTCCATGTATCTGGCACTGATGGCATTTCCTCACGAAAGTGATACAGTCGTGTTCCATGGTGAGCCAATAACACCCTGTTCGAAGGATTTTTCTTGCCAATACATATCCACTCATGTGTGGCCCACAAACTCCAGCATGTACTTCTGCCATAACCGTTGTTGCCTGCCTGGCATCTATGCATCTCAACAATCCCAGATCCGGGGTTCTTTTGTACAATATTCCCCCACTGAGGAAGAAACCATTCGACAAACGCCGAAGGGCTCTTTTTTGGTCTCCAGAGGCATGTTCTGGATATATCCCCATCCTGAGGTATTCCTTGATATCATGAAACCAGGGTTCGCCATCCGCTTCTTCTTCTATGGCATTGCAGTAGGCGTGCTGATCACGGACTTGGATGTGCAGAGGATCAACATACATTTTGTCAGGGTGGTGCAGCATTGATGCTAAGGTGGCTAAGGCATCCGCAACCTCATTGTGAACTCTCGGGATGTGTTTGAACTTTACCGATCGAAATTGCTTGCTCAGATCATGCAAGCATTGTCGGTATGGTACGAGTTTTAGATCTCGTGTTTCCCATTCTCCCTGAATTTGATGTATCAAGAGGTCCGAGTCTCCCAAGACCAAGACGTCTTGGACATCCATGTCAGCAGCCAGGCGCAGACCCAGAATGCAAGCCTCATACTCGGCCATATTGTTGGTGCAATAGAAGCGTAGTTGAGCCGTAACAGGATAATGCCGTCCTGTTTCAGAAATGAGTACTGCTCCTATTCCAACCCCCTTTTGCGTTTGCAGCTCCATCGAAGAAAAGCTTCCAACCCGGTTCCTCGGGTAATTCCAACTCATTCGTATGCATCACCTCTTCGTCAGGAAAATACGTTCTTAAGGGCTCGTATTTTTCATCAACGGGATTCTCTGCCAAATGGTCTGCCAGTGCCTGGGCTTTCATGGTTGTCCTCGTCACATAGACGATATCAAACTCGGTGAGCAGAATTTGCCATTTTGCCAACCTTCCCGTGGGCATAGGTTTCTGAAATATATATTTCAATGGGTCCAAACGGGATATGAGATACGTAGTATATGAAGACAGGTAGTGCTTCAATTTCTGAGCTACCCAAGTTAGGGCGCAGCATGTTTTCTCGAGTTGAGTGTACTTGACCTCATGCACTGTAAATTTCTTACTGAGATAGTAGATGGCCTGCTCCTTCCTTCCTGTGTCATCATGTTGCCCCAGTACACAACCAAATGAATTTTCCAAGACCGTCAGGTAAAGGATTAGGGGTTTCCCGGGCTTAGGCGGGACCAATACGGGTGGATTAGACAGATACCCTTTGATTTGGTCGAAGGCCTCCTGACACTCTGCTGTCCAACCTACTGCAGCATCCTTTCTCAGCAACCGAAATATGGGTTCACAAGTTGCTGTGAGTTGAGCGATGAACCTGCTGATGTAATTGAGTCTACCCAGCAAACTCATTACCTCTGTTTTGTTCCTTGGCGGTGGCAAATCTCGGATGGATTCAATTTTGGATGGGTCTAACTCAATCCCCCGTCGACTGACGATGAATCCTAGCAACTTTCCTGATGGAACCCCGAATGCGCATTTGGCCGGGTTAAGCTTGATATCATACCTCCGGAGTCTTTGGAAAAATCTCCTTAGGTCTGCTACATGGTCCTCCTGACGCCAAGATTTGATGATCATGTCGTCGACGTACACCTCAATCTCTTTGTGTATCATGTCATGAAACACAGCAGTCATTGCTCGCATGTACGTTGCCCCGGCGTTCTTTAACCCGAACGGCATTACCCGATAGCAGTAGGTTCCCCATGGCGTAATAAACGCTGTCTTCTCAGCATCCTCCTCATCCATTAGGATCTGATGATAACCTGCATAGCAATCCACAAAGGATCCAATCTCGCGCCCTGCGCAATTGTCGATCAGGATATGAATGTTGGGCAGCGGGAAATTGTCCTTGGGACTTGCTTTGTTGAGGTTGCGGTAATCAACGCATACCCTGATTTTTCCATCCTTCTTTGGGACTGGTACCACATTGGCCAACCACTCGGGATACCGAGTGACCCGAATGACCTTCGATTGTAATTGCTTAATCACTTCTTCTTTGATCTTTACACTCATTTCTGTTTTAAATTTCCTTAGTTTTTGCTTGACCGGAGGGTATGCCGGGTCAGTGGGCAATTTGTGAACCACTAAATTGGTGCTTAATCCAGGCATATCATCATAGGACCAGGCAAAAACATCTTTGAATTCCCTGAGAGTTTTGATCAATTCTGTTCTGACATTCGGCTCAATGTGGATGCTAATTTTGGTCTCTTGGACGTTATCAGCGTCTCCTAGATTCACAGCCTCGGTGTCATTTAAGTTAGGCTTGGGTTTCTCTTCAAATTGGCACAGTTCTCTGTTTATTTCTTCGAAGGCTTCACCTTCGTCACATTCAGATTCATCGTCACAAACGACCTTTTGCATCATTGAGTCGGTTTCAGATTGATTTATTAGACTAGGTCGAAGATCCGCTGTGCATGCCATGTCATTAGGACCAGTAAAAAGAGAACTGTTCAGAAAGAACAAAACAAGAAATTAAAATGGGACAAAAGAAAAGAACTTTATTAAATTTGCAGGATAAAAAGGGTTCACACTTTTACAAAACGAAAGTAAAATTGGGATTACACCCTTGAATAATCCGATCAAACAAACAAACAAACAAAACATTAATCAAAGCCTACTACCAAGACTCCCCTCGGACAGGAAGAGGAGTAACCGTCCAATTGTTGGTCTTGGCCTCAGGCCCCACAAATTGTATCTCTGCTCTGCTGGAACCTTCTCCAGCTTCCACCATACTGACATCCGCAAATAGCCTCTCAAAACTCTGATTCAGGTCTTCATTTATACCGATCAAAGGTCCTCGAATCTTTGGGATCGCTGACCCCTTGGCACTAGCTTTAACAAAAGACCTTGAGAGGCGTGGCACTGGTTTAGGCAGAGACCAGACCCTCTTCTTCATTTTTCGCGCTTGCTTCCTGTCTGCTGTGGTTGGTTTGAACCCCAACCCGAAAGTTTCCAGATTCTTAGGAAGGGAGACAGGTTGGACTATCCCTTGAAGTTCAACTCCCAGGCCTTTTCCCGGCACAAACCCATTACCCAGCATTTCTGATACCATCATGACTGTTGCGGCAGCCACCCTAGGGTGCGGGATGATTTCTCCTTCAGAAATTTTGTTGGCCGACCCTGTATCGAGAATCTGGTAGACCCAGGGACCCTTGTCATCAGTGGTCTCTATGAAAGGCACAATGGTTCCGCCCATGGTGCATGTTGTATCCTCGCCGTGCAACACGACCTCTTGTCTTTCCCACTCGAACTTCACTGTCTGATGTAGGGTGGAAGGCACCGCTTTAGCTGCATGAATCCAAGGTCGTCCTAACAGCAAGTTGTAAGATACCGTGGCGTCCAACACCTGGAATTCCATGGTAAATAGGACCGGACCAATGGTTAATTCAAGTACAACATCCCCCACAGTGGCGGTTCCGTTTCCGTCAAACCCCCGGACACAGATGCTATTCTCCCGGATTCTTCCACGGTCAATCTTTAACTGGTCCAGGGTGGATAATGGACAAATATTGGCGCTTGAGCCGTTATCCACCAATACTCGAGTTACCACCGAGTCTTCACATTTGACAGCTAGGTATAGAGCTTTGTTATGCTCCGTACCTTCCACCGGCAGGTCATCATCTGAGAATGTTACCCTGTTCACCTCGAAAATCTTGCTGGCGATGGTTTCCAGGTGGTTTACAGAAATCTCACTGGGTACATGGGCCTCGTTCAATATCTTTAACAGGGCCCGACGATGTTCCTCGGAATGGAGGAGTAATGACAATAGTGAGATCTGGGCAGGTGTTTTTCTCAGCTGCTCAACCACAGAATAGTCTTGTACTTTCATCTTCCTCAGGAAGTCTTCAGCCTCTTCTTCTGACACTGGCTTCTTGGTTGCCACTGGGTTGGTTTTTCTTAACTCCACCGGAGCAAAACATCGACCTGATCGAGTCAGCCCTTGCGCTTCACAACTGACTTCTTCCACCTGTTTTCCTTGGTACGTCACCACTGCTTTTTCATATTTCCAGGGCACAGCCCTGCTGTCAAGCATTGGCAGTTGGACCACCGGCTTTATGGTCACCCGTTCTCCACATACCCCTTTCAACATGACTGCCGGTGTGGGCAGGATCCCTGGTATTACCAACTTGCTTGGCTCGGGTTTGCTTGCTATGACGGACGGGCTCTTCCCCCATATTACTACCGGCTTGACGCCTTCTCCCTGCGACTGTACATTTGTTCCTCCACTGGTTAAGACTTCTTTTGGGGCAGCTTGGATCATCATCACTGTTTGTGAGGGTTTTCTTAATTCTCCTCCCTCACACACCAACTCAATCATGTGAGTTTCGTGGTGCGCTGGCAGTGGGTTTTGGTTGATGTTAGGAGCCTCCGGTGTCTGGACCTCGATCTTATTGGTGTCAATAAGATCCTGTATGGCATGCCTTAACTTCCAGCACTTCTCGGTATCGTGCCCGAGCATCCCTGAACAGTATTCACAACTGATTGAACGATCCAAATTCTGAGGCGGGGGATTTGGTTCCCGAGTATGGACAGGACTAACCAAACCCAATTGTCGCAGCTTGTGGAACACAGCGGTGTAGGTTTCTCCCAGTTCGGTGAAGGTTCTTTGCTTCCGCAACCTGTCATTTCTGGCATCTGGATTTCCCCGGAAACCTGCCCCTGAAGGATTTCTATATGCCCTTGGTGGAGGGTAAGTGTTTTGTGGTGGTGCATATATGTTCTGGGGAGCCGGTGCGCGCCATTGTGGGCGAACCGGAGGCTGAGTGTATACCTGGGCTTGGTGTACGGAACAATGTGGTTCTCGAGGTGGATAGAAATTTTGTGGTGGGTTGTATGGGTAGTTTGACCTGTGAGGCCTGGGTTGGTTGTAGTGCGGCCTGCCAGCCCTGGACCAACTGCCTGCCTCGATCGTGGCAACCTCTTCTTTCTTTCTTCTTAGCGCACCTCCCGTGCCGCTTTGAATAGCCTGGGTTGTGGCCTTAAGTGCCGAATAGTTTAAGATCTTGTCCGACCTCAAACCTTCTTCTATCATGACCCCTATTTTGACCACCTCGTTGAAAGATTTTCCAACCGTTGTCACCAAGTGACCAAAGTAGGTTGGATCCAATGTCTGCAAAAAGTAGTCTACCATCTCTCCCTCTCTCATGGGAGGATCGACCCTAGCTGCTTGTTCTCTCCAGCGGAACCCGAACTCGCGAAAACTTTCCCCGGGTTTCTTCCCAGTTCTCAATAACGTGAGACGGTCAGGGACTATCTCCAGGTTGTACTGGAAATGACCTGTAAAAGCCTGCGCCAGATCATCCCACGTGTACCACCTGCTGAAATCTTGCCTGGTATACCATTCCAGTGCAGATCCACTCAGACTTTGGCCGAAATAAGCTATCAAAAGCTCATCCTTGCCTCCTGCCCCTCTCATTTTGCTACAGAATCCCCGCAAATGTGCCATGGGATCACCGTGCCCTTCATATAAATCAAACTTGGGCATCTTGAACCCAGCCGGGAGTTGGACATCTGGGAAAGGGCACAGATCTTTGTATGCCACGCTGACTTGATTGCCCAGCCCGTGCAAGTTCCTGAAGGATTGCTCCAGGCTTTTGAACTTTCTTAACACTTCATCCTGTTCAGGGGCCTTAACCGGCTTCTCAACCTCTGCCGGTACTTCCAGATGGGGATTGTAAGCCTGTGGTTCGGGTGCATGGAATGTAGGCTCAGGGGGATAGTATTGTGTATCGTGAGCCTGAAACAATGGCTCACTGGTCGTTCGCTGCAAAGGGGCTGATGCAGGTCCCACAAAAATGGGAATATTGGGTGTTGGGAGAGGTTGATGGGGTGGTGGAGCTTGGGAATCATGAGGGCTTCTTTCTTGATGATAGAGGGGATTTGGGCGGCTTGTGGAAGGGCCAGAGTGAGGGTACTCCGGCATGTGTCCCAGTGTCTCAGGGCTCTTTTGTGTTTTGGCCAGGGCTAGCTGCATTGCATGCATCTCTAGTCCCATCCTTTCAATTTTTTCCATTGCTTCTTTTAGCAACTGGCTCATCGGCCTTTCTTCCTCATTACTATTCTCTGAAGTTGTCATGCTTGTTGCTATCGGTCCTTTGGATCTGGTTTGGTATGAATGTGTTGCCAGAATTCTTTAACAACTAACTGTCTGGTATCAGACAACAACAAACTTTGTTAGTGTTAGAGCTTAACAGATTTGATCATAACACATAGAGGATGCAATGCACCTAGGCAGTTAACCGTTTCTACATGCTTTGCTTCAAACCACATGCGTCATCCCGGTTTGTTCGTTCGTCTCTTTTAAAGTATTTTGCGAAACCCTGCGTTTTATTTTATTTACATTTTCTTTTCTTTATTTATTAAAAGCGGTCGAATCTTATGGGGATTGCCTACGTATCACGTCCCCGCGTGAATCAGACCAGGCGTAGTTCTGCCTCAAAGTAAAGAAACACACAATTCTTGTGAAATCATTAAATTCATTCTCAAAATTTTGCTATTACAAATTACATCAAGCGAGGAATAGCAATAGTACAGACTCCACAGTTCTTAACCCGTTTTGACTAAAAGAAAGGAAAACAGCATATGGAAAAGCGACAAAGCCAAATAAACAGGACTCAACCAAAGATTAATTTTCCAACTTAGGGACCCGCGAGGCATCATTCGGCCTTTCCGCGGCCCTTGGTGTGAGGTCCCTCTGCAGGTTTTTCAACTCATTCATGATTCGGTGGACGCAACCCATGATGGAAACAAGGAGGGTCTTTCGAGGCTTTTGCTCGCATGCCAGGCATCTCATGTAGATGTAATGCCCAATCTCGTCGATCTTTCCCCGGATGTTGTCCCTTTCTGTGAACAAATGCCTTATCTGTTGGTTCTTCAATCCCAGTGTTTGCGCATTGTTGGCAAGCTGATCCTGGAACATCTCCATTTGCCTTTCCATTCTGGTCATTGCATCGTAACATTGCCTTCTGTCGGCTTGGGCATCTCGTGTTTGCTTGAGGATCCTTTCTCGAAGAGAGGCATTCGTTTCCCTTAATGTCCCGACGCTCAGTTCATACTCCCTTATGACTTGTTGCAGGCGCTGCCTCCGAGCCATCACACATTTTGCCCACTTGGTTCGCAATTTTGCCGTGCTGGCCCTGGCTTTTTCCAAATCTTCCTGGCATTCCGCAACCTGATCCTTTAACCCTGCTATCAATCTTTTATCTGCCTGGCTTCTTAGCTGGCTATTAGCCTCTTTTTTCATTCTCCGGATCTGAGCTTTGAGGATCTCGCCTTCTCTGATTAACTGGTTCTTTTCTCCCTTGTGGGCAGCAGACTGTAATTGGCACTCAAACTTCATATCCTGAACTTGTTGCTTCAGTTTGCCTGCTTTGACAAGATATTCCTGCTCTTTGGCCAACCAGCCCCACTGTTCTTGTGAAGATTTGGCAAATTCTTGCAGGTGAGGTCTTTTGGTCGGTCTTCCAGATGATGTCTCCCCTTTGTACCAGGCCTGATACCCGGGCGAAACTTCCCCTTTTGCCCGATTCGTTACACAAGTATTTGCTTCTAAGTATTGACATTGGCTCCAAATTTGACGAACCCTTGCTTCAGGAAACTGGCCGTCGGGACTGATCTCGATTACCTGGATGCTCAGATCCTCGTCTTTCGGCACTATCTGATACCTCCCAAGTTGCCTTAAAACCCGATGCGGCGCGTATGGTTGAATGCTCTTAAGTCCCATTAAGAGAAAATGGGGCCTGGCTGCTGGCATGTATATGACTTCGTCGATCGGTAACCATCCTAGCGCCCACTGTATTTGACTGGCGTTGAGGGTATGGAAATATGAGGTCCATGCTGTGACTCCTTCTGGTAGGTAGGTTTCATTAACTCTGGTATAGAACTCCTCTATGCAGGTCTTTCCAGCGGATCCATGGCTCAGAAACTGGGCTCGGTGACATAGGTGTTCGGTCATCCACATTTGCAACAACAAATTGCAACCCTCGAAAAAGCTTCCTCCGGCTTTGCAAGAAGTGAGTGCCCGGAATATATCAGATACTATCATGGGCGCCAACGTACTATCACTCTGTGTGAGCAACGTACTGACGACCCCTGCTATCTTTATGTCAATATTCCCGTCTTTTCTTGGGAATACTAGTAGTCCTAAGAAAGCTATCATGAAAGCAATCCGTCTATGTTCTTCCCACTTTTGGCGATTACCTTTGCTGCACAACTGGTTTTCTGGCTTGTCGAATCCTCCTATGTGACCATATCTTTGATATATGAAACTCATGCTGCAAAAACCTTTTGCCAAGTCAGGGTTATGGATTGTTCTGACTATCTTTAAGGAATCCAGGAACCGGTGTATTGCTACAGCTCTTGGAGCAATCAGATATTTGTGCCTCAAAGGAGTCTCAGCGCTGCCGATATACCCTGCTATTTCTTCTAAAGTTGGGGTAAGTTCAAAATCTGAGAAACGGAAGACATTGTGCGCAGGATCCCAGTGGGGGACTAGTGCCCTTATGATATCTCCTCGTGGCCTGATATCCAACAAACTCGTGAGGCCTTTCAGATACTTCTTGATTTCGTCATGACCTTCTTTGCCCAAATCATTCCACCAGAGCCGCAATTGGAGGGGAATTTTGCTCATGATTAAAAAGGGTTCATTCGGCATCGTGCTCATTCTGCACATTTATTAATAAGATTTTAACAAACGACACTTATCCTGATAAAAACAAAATATATGCGATTTTTTGTGAATTTTGAATTTTCGTATATATATATATATAAAAAAACTTTCTAAAGAAGTTAATAACGGAAAATATTTTGGATTTTTGTTTCGAAAACTGGGAGCCTGAAAGGACTTTTCTAGACCTTTAGCAAGACAAATACTTTTGCCACAAATAAAGATATATATACATTTTGAAGTAAAGAAAAACTTTTGAATTTTTCACTTATATATATACATATATTTGCAACAAATAATAAAAGTTAAGACAAAATAAGACTCTTTTTTTTACTATTATTTTCATAAGAAAAAAAAACCATTTTAAGAATAGGGTCTTTTTTTTTTTTAATTTTTAATTTTTTATGACAAGACAAACTATATATTTCTATTGATATTTTATTTTTTGAAAGACAGAACAACGACTTTTCAAAATTTTGGCAGAGTTTTGACAGTATTTGTTTTTTTTTTCTTTTTTTTTTTCAACAATAAACAATCAATTCCTAACCGTTATTTCCTTTTTTTTTCACAATATTCCAAATATTCAAACACCGGTCAGCATGCGGGCATGAGACAAATAAATGCACGGAAAACAATAGGATGCACCAGAATGGTCTTTTCATATCAGGTTGCTAGTCCTAGACGGACCCAACCCCTGTGTTGAGTCCCCTAAGTCATATGCAACGTGATGCAAATAAGCGTTCCTACTAGGGATCCGGCATGAAGTCACGTTATTCTATGTTCAAAACCTGGGTCGGTGTTCTAGACAGTGTACCCGAGCGGACAACTCGAGTTGAGGAAGGAGCTCCTTTCCGGGAACCAAAAGGCCAGCCGACTTAGAAACTTTCCGAGCCTCTTTTATTTAGGGTATGACACTAACAGAATAAGGAGTCTCAACCAGTGAGCACATCCCCGGAGGTAAGAAGAGAAAGGTTTCGGCACAGTTTATATACAGTTCAAATAATATCAAAGCGGTAACAGCAGCATTTAGCACATTAGTCTCAAAACATGTAATAATCAGATAATAAATAAAGCCAAATAATAACAATTATTCTAAGCTCGAATTCTTAACCCTGAACCATTGGTTCTGGGTTATATAGTCCCCAGCAGAGTCGCCAGAGCTGTCACACCTCCTTTTTCCGCGCCCGAGGGGCGCAGGGGAGTTTTTTCCAATTAAAGGACAATCGAAGCGGGATTGGTTTAATTATTTCAGAGTCGCCACTTGGGAGATTTAGGGTGTCCCAAGTCACCAATTTTAATCCCGAATCGAGGAAAATAATGACTCTATATTATAGTCTGCGTACCAGAAATCCGGATAAGGAATTCTGTTAACCCGGGAGAAGGTGTTAGGCATTCCCGAGTTCCGTGGTTCTAGCACGGTCGCTCAACTGTTATATTTGGCTTATTTATCTGATTTTAAATACAATATGAACTTGTGTGCAAATTTTATCTTTAAACCGCTTTTATCACTTTACTGTTTTTATCATGAATTGCAACGTTGTGAAAATGTATCTCGAACCGCGTTACAATCAATGTACCCGTGGTCGTCGACATACTTTGACTCCGTTGAGATTTGGATTTGGGTCACATCAATGCGCACCCGAGTTTAAAGAAATTGAATTATTAAAGACGCACCCTAAGCGACTAGCGTATTTATTTTGGGTAAGACCGTGGAATTTTACTAACGGTCCATCCCGAAGTCCAAATAATTTTTAAAGCAAATATTGACTGAGGGCCCCGCAATTTGTATGTTTTACTTGGCGAGGCTCATCTCGTTCTTTATTTTTTATGAATTTGCAACGTCATGGACATGCATCTCGAATCACGTCACAGTCAATGTACCCGTGATTAGAAACACATTTCGACTCCGTTGAGAATTGGATTTGGGTCGCATGAATGCGCACCCTAGTTTAAGAAGGTAAGATTTGTTAAGGCGTATCCTAAAGAGACTAACGTGTTGTTATTTTAGGAGGGTTGTGAGATTTGCTAAACAACCCGTCCTGGAAACTAAATGCTTCACTAATATACATTTAACAAGGGCCCCGCATCTGCGTTTTGCTTATTTTTATCGAGGCTCATCTCGTTGTTATTTTTAAAGGATATCCTATAGCACCTACGTTTCTTGTCGTGTTTGTCTCTATCAATTGAAAGCAGTAAATAGCCTTAGTCGATTATAAAACCGAATTTAAAATGCTTTTACAGAATAATAAAACGTGACTGCACTTATGGACAACTAGTCGCAAATTATGGGCCCAAACTAGCTCATGCGAGATGGCCAGACTTGGGCCCTGCCTTTCCGATACAGGCCTAGCTGATTCTTTCGATTTGGGCTCGGCCTTCCTGAGGTTGAGGCCTAGAACTGATTCTTTGTTCTTTATCAATTTATATGTGACAAACTAGCGAAAGGGGAAAGAACTTTAACTCATGTGGATAGTTTTCCTATTTTGGCCTACATTACAGCATATATGGCAAAGTAAACTAAATCTGAGATGCAAACTAATTTATTGAGAATACTTTTAACTAGCAGCATACGTATACAAACTGATATTCAATTACCATGCATTGACATCTACTAGGCGTGCAAGCTACTTCCAGCATCCAAACCAAAATAAAAATCATTCTACATTACATGATATTTAATGCAACAATCTACGTATAAAAGACATTCTTCAGGTTTTCTCATTTTTGTATTCATCCTCAATTTCCAATTACATCTGACAGTGTATTAGGTGTGTACCTGGTATAGAGAACAAAAGAAGAAAGGAATGATCAGCTAGGCAGTATGCAGTAAATGCAGCAGCAGCAGATACACAGCAACAACACAGCAACAACCAACTAAACCAAGTGTTTTCCACAGCCACAGATAACCAACAATATCTCCCAGAATACCAGGACTAGCAGATAGTCGAAACCAAGCCAGCAATCCCAGGAAAGAGTAAGGAAATAACAGCAGTAACTGAGGGTTCAAATGCAGTAAAACTAACAGTTCAACAACCACAAACAACTCAGCCAATGCAAGCAACAGAACTTGGCCAAGACAGCTTTGACCAATATGCACTCTTGTACAACTTTCAGGCAGTGTTTGGTTACAATGTCTATTGGAAACTACCTTGTGTTTACGCTATTGTGATTTGGGACTCACTAGACCTCTCTTCAGACTAAAGTTTTTTTTCTTTTCTGAAGACTCCAAAATCCAGCCCTCTTTAAGTTCTCAAATGGCCTCTTTATAGGCCAAATGCACTAGTGCAGCTGAGCTGCCTGCCCTTCCAATTGGCAGAATACCCATACCCTTTAAACCCATGCCTAAACATCTTTGGTGCCAGCCCATTTTGTTCCCCACGCCTGGTCTTGTTTAATCAGGAGTTATGGGCATCCCTTTTTTATTCAATTTAAGCCCCATACCCTTGTGTCTTGTTCCCCATTGGTATTAGTTTAATCCTAAATTAGTACCTTACTTGTCAGCTCATTTAAACTAATCATTTTTGTTCTTTTCAAACCCCAGACTACCCTTGCTAGCCCTTGATTATCACTGCCCTGCTCATTGCAGTATCAGGGCACTTTGGGCTTTGACCATTCAGAACTGCCCCAACCTGGCTTTTTAATTGTTTACAAGGTAGTTACAAGCTAATATTCAGGCAATGCCCAATTCAAATCACAATACAGGCCCATTCAGAATATTTGAACATTCAGTCGTAGGAGACTAATCGACGACATTTATCAAGTCGACTACACTAATTATAACGGGTAATAATCAGTCGTTCAAATAAACAACACATACAGGGACCTAAAGGGCATCAGACAATTTTTGTTCAATTACTGGGGCTATATGAATTAATTCGTTTGACGACTAATCTAATCGAACATGTACATCACAGAATACATTCAAATCATACACAGAAAACAATTGACCAAATAAAAGGTCTTTACAGAGATGAAAGAAATCCGAATGAAAAATAACAAAAAATAACAAACAAACACAACGAAACATGCTGACCACTTAATCAAAACTAACACAAAAGAAAGGAAAACTTACCGAAAATGTTTAAATCAAACAGACCCAAATCTGATTCAACTTCGAACTTTTGAGGCCGAACAAACTTTAATCAGGGTGTTCTCACATGAGAACACCTTGATTAAGGTCTATTAGACCTCAAACCCATGTCCAAACCGGCCGGATTCCCCAGGTGCATGTGTTCTAAAGTCTGGATTTCCAGATCTGATTTTTAGGGAGTTGTGGGTAGATTCGGACCAAACCAAGCTTGGTTTGGTCACGAGGAAGGTCAGGGGAGTGTCTGGTATGAAGATGGGGTGGTTTGGCATAGATCCGGGTTCGACTCAAATCTTCAAATGAAGATTCGAGACGAACGAAAGTGATTCGAGGCTCGTGGTTAGTGGATTCGTGTTCAGGACAGTGAGGTGGTCCTAGGGTGTTCAGGAGGCGGTCATCGGCGTTCATGCCGCCGGCTTTAATGGCGAGGGATACTGGGGCGGCTGCTAGGGTTCGAGGATGAGAAGGGGTTGTGTTTGGGACGAGGGTGTACAGTGGGGAAGGTGGGGTTTGGTTTGGGGGCGTGGGGTGTAATGGAGAGCTTATATATGTATTGAGGGTTTAGATCCTGGCCGTTGGATCAAGTGAGATCTATGGCCAGGATCCATCCACTTAGGAAAGACGGTGTCGTTTGGGCGTGATGGTGGGTGAGACCGGGTAAAGGGCATGGATCGGGTCATGTTGACGGGTTTAGAGGAGGGCCTGGATCCGTTGGATCAATGGGGTTGGACGGCTTAGATCATCTTGCCTGAAACGACGTCGTTGAGGCGAGTTGAACAGCCTGATCTGGACCGTTCGTTTGAATCAGATCAACGGCTTTGGTAGGGACGCCGATACGGCGTCGTTTGAGTCCGTGTTTGGGCAGGCTCGTCTTGGACTGGATCAGTACTTTGGTTTTGGGCCTTGTTTCGGGGCCCAAATCAGATTTTCCTTTTCCCTTCTCTTTTTTTTTCCAAATTAAACAAAAATTCCTAAAATAATGTAAAAATTAAAATAAACCTACACACATATTGAGTGATACCCACAACGATAAACACACATAAATGAAAAAATAAAATAAAAATAAAAATGGTTAGCTCACAGCTGAGAACGAACGATGCACACATACACATTTTTTGAATTTTCTTTTAACGACAGGCATTTTTGTATTTTTGTTTGATAATGCCTAGATGCAAAACGGACAGACCCATAAATGACTAACAACACATGTCACGGAAAACTCGAAAAATTGTACCGCGAAATCATTTGTCACTATTTTTATTTTCTTTTGGAGCGATTGCTCGTAAAGCAAAAATCACGTGCTTACAGCTGCCCCTCTTTGCCCGAAGACACGAAGGGTTTTCGCGCAAAGATAAAGCGAGCGATTTTTGCCCGTCCGAATACTCCGTGTGAAGCATTTTTTGAAAAAGATTTGACCGAACCTTTGCTTCAGAGGTTTCCTACATATCCTGGGCTGAACAGGAATCAGGTCAATGTAGTTCGGGAAATCTTTGGTAGCTGGGACTACCGTGTGACTGTAGTGTTTGCTGTTGTTGTGCGTTGTTGTATGCTGCTGTAGGATGCTACGGCTCAACCGATCTCCCTATTACATTGCTCTAAAAGGAAAACAAGAAGCTAAGCTAAACTGAGGATCCTGAAATCTCATCCATCTTCAACTTGTTCTTGTTGCCTTGCTTTCTTGTCGGCTAACGCTTTCCTCCGATGCCTTTATCTTGTGACTTTGGGAGATGATGTTGGTCCTTTGCTGACGTTTGAATGCCAGTTTTCATCACTTTGCTTGATCCGCTGGGGATACAACTTTCTTCTTTAAATCTTCCAATGGTTTCTTCAGTGGTATGTTTCTTCATCAGCATCGTTATACTGGGCATGCTACAACGTTCCCAAACTGCTTCTTTTGAGACGCGTTCCTTTTTCCTTTTGAATTGTGCGCTTGCCTCTGCAGTTGTCTGCTTCTTGGTGCTGGGATTTCATTGTTTCCCGTTTGGGGATCTCTGTTGTACCCTTCCGTCTTCAGGTGGGGTGACTGATTCCACAATCTAGAGCTGAATGTATTCCCGCATTATACTGGTGGGCGACCTAGAACTTAAATGTATTCCCGCATTATACTGGTGGGCGACCTAGAACTTAAAAGTATTCCCGCATTATACTGGTGGGCGACCTAGAACTTAAAAGTATTCCCGCATTATACTGGTGGGCGACCTAGAACTTAAAAGTATTCCCGCATTATACTGGTGGGCGACCTAGAACATAAAAGTATTCCCGCATTATACTGGTGGGCGACCTAGAACTTAAAAGTATTCCCGCATTATACTGGTGGGCGACCTAGAACTTAAAAGTATTCCCGCATTATACTGGTGGGCGACCTAGAACTTAAAAGTATTCCCGCATTATACTGGTGGGCGACCTAGAACTTAAAAGTATTCCCGCATTATACTGGTGGGCGACCTAGAACTTAAAAGTATTCCCGCATTATACTGGTGGGCGACCTAGAACTTAAAAGTATTCCCGCATTATACTGGTGGGCGACCTAGAACATAAATGTATTCCCGCATTATACTGGTGGGCGACCTAGAACTTAAAATGTATTCCCGCATTATACTGGTGGGCGACCTAGAACTTAAAATGTATTCCCGCATTATACTGGTGGGCGACCTAGAACTTAAAAGTATTCCCGCATTATACTGGTGGGCGACCTAGAACTTAAAAGTATTCCCGCATTATACTGGTGGGCGACCTAGAACTTAAAAGTATTCCTGCATTATACTGGTGGGCGACCTAGAACTGAAATGTATTCCCGCATTATACTGGTGGGCGACCTAGAACTTAAAAGTATTCCCGCATTATACTGGTGGGCGACCTAGAACTTAAAATGTATTCCCGCATTATACTGGTGGGCGACCTAGAACTGAAATGTATTCCCGCATTATACTGGTGGGCGACCTAGAACTGAAATGTATTCCCGCATTATACTGGTGGGCGACCTAGAACTTAAAAGTATTCCCGCATTATACTGGTGGGCGACCTAGAACTTAAAAGTATTCCCGCATTATACTGGTGGGCGACCTAGAACTTAAAAGTATTCCCGCATTATACTGGTGGGCGACCTAGAACTTAAAAGTATTCCCGCATTATACTGGTGGGCGATCTAGAACTTAAAAGTATTCCCGCATTATACTGGTGGGCGACCTAGAACTTAAAAGTATTCCCGCATTATACTGGTGGGCGACCTAGAACTTAAAAGTATTCCCGCATTATACTGGTGGGCGACCTAGAACTTAAAAGTATTCCCGCATTATACTGGTGGGCGACCTAGAATTTAAAAGTATTCCCGCATTATACTGGTGGGCGACCTAGAACTTAAAAGTATTCCCGCATTATACTGGTGGGCGACCTAGAACTTAAAAGTATTCCCGCATTATACTGGTGGGCGACCTAGAACTTAAAAGTATTCCCGCATTATACTGGTGGGCGACCTAGAACTTAAATGTATTCCCGCATTATACTGGTGGGCGACCTAGAACTTAAAATGTATTCCCGCATTATACTGGTGGGCGACCTAGAACTTAAATGTATTGAAATTGTTTCCCCGTTCTTCCGAGAAAATTTTCGACAATCGGCAGAAAATTTTCTGCCCCGGTTTTTGGTGACTTCCATGGCGTTGCATCTTGCTGCCCTCATCAATCCTCTGTTCCCCTGCAACAGACAAAAGGATTTGGTCAGTTTTAATCGTGGTGGTAGAGGGTGCCTTTCTGGCGAGCAATTTTTCTCTCTTCCTCTTTTCTTGCTCTTTGTCCCCATAATTGGTTGGCGGGCAAAGTTGCCTGTTGGGGGTCTCTAGCCTGCTGGGGATTGGTTTTCAATTTATCCCCTTTTCTGCTTTCTTTTTAAAACACATGATGTGGGAGTCTGCTTCTAACTCCCGAAACCACTCCCTTTTGGAGCTTACTTCTTCCAAAATTTCCGGGCACAATCACTGCATTGCCCGGGACCGGCCTTTAAGACTGTTTGTATTATCCTGCACTGGATGAATTCCCCTTTGGTTCCTGGTAGTAAGCTTTTTAAAAATCCTTTCAAGACACATTTTAGGAAAAGAAATAAAAGATATGGAAAGGAGAAAATATTTCTGAACCAATATTTTTTGTGGGAGGAGACAATCAAAAGAACTTATCTGGAGGACACAACTGGTCCCTGTGATCATGGCGTGCACCAAAGATTCCTGACCCAGTCTATTTGTATCAATTGATTTGCCCGATGGTTTGACTTGCTGGGGATGATAAAGGAGTGTTCCTTCCGTTTCGAATGTGGTAGTTTCGCTGATCTGTCTCGTCGCCTCATAGTGCCCTTCGAGGGGTTTTCACTAATGAGACTCTCTCTTTTCTCTCATCTCCCGGCGCCTTATGGTGCCTGTGAGGGTTTTCACCAATAAGACTCTCTCATTTCATATCCCTCATCTTACATCGCCTCTCGGTGCCTGCGAAGGTTTTCACCGATGAGACTCTCTCATTTTATTTCTTTCGAGGAATCGGGGCGTTGTAGATACGACCCTCTCTTCTGGAGATTCCTTCGACTATCAATTCATTTCCAGTCTTACGATCCTCTTCTTTGCTGGGGATTGGTGTATTATTCTCGGTCTTATTTGCCTGACTTGACATCTCTTGAACATTGATCGGGAGGTCTTTGGGACGTTGATGTTGGTTTTGGTGTGGAGTTAAAGAAAGGCTATGAAAAATGAAAATAATTTGATGGGTGATGTGCTACAACTTTTGGAATCAAACCATAACTTCTGCCCCAGTTTTCTTACTTGGGGAATTTATTTTTTACTCTTATGTTGTGCTATGTGCGTTACGCACGCTGTGCCTATTATGCACACTATGTACATTATGCATCCTATATTTGCTATGATGCATACTATGACCGAGCCGTGAGGTGCCTACGTATCCTCTTTGAGGAATCAGGTCAAACGTAGTTCCCACGGTTTTGTATTTCTTGTGATTTTATCTTCTTTTTTTTTTCTTTTTCATGTCTTTCCCATTATTGATTCCAAAAGAGGGGTATTGAAAGAATTTGCTTAAGGCTCAAAGGGGGAAGCGAGGGTTAAGAGTGTTTGGATAGAAGAAAGAATTGCCTCCGTCATCTCATTATTCAACAAATGCCAAATACAAACAAATAAACCAAAATTGCCATAATTTAAAGAAATTACGCATAATATCTCTTGACTGCATCTGAATTGATAGCCATGTCGACACATCTACCTTCGACATCTGTCAAACACAAAGCACCATTGGCCAAGACTCTGGTCACGATATAAGGCCCTTGCCAATTTGGGGCGAATTTGCCTTTTGCCTCGACCTGATGTGGGAGGATCTTCTTCAATACCTGCTGCCCTACTTCAAACTTCCTGGGGCGCACCTTTTTATTATACGCTCTTGCCATTCTCTTCTGGTACAGCTGACCATGGCACACTGCTGCCAATCTTTTCTCATCTATCAGGCTCAACTGTTCCAAGCGAGCTTTGATCCATTCATCATCATCAATTCCGGCTTCAGCGACAATTCGGAGGGACGGAATTTCGACCTCCGCTGGTATCACGGCCTCAGTTCCATACACCAACAAATAAGGAGTTGTGCCTATGGAAGTCCGGACGGTAGTGCGGTAACCCAACAAAGCAAAGGGTAATTTCTCGTGCCATTGTCTGGACCCTTCCACCATTTTTCGCAGTATCTTCTTGATATTCTTATTGGCTGCTTCGACTGCTCCATTTGCCTTAGGACGATATGGGGTGGAATTGCGGTGCGTAATCTTGAATTGTTGGCATACCTCTCTCATCAAGCTGCTATTAAGATTCGCACCGTTATCCGTGATGATCACTTTTGGGATCCCAAATCTGCAGATGATATGGGAGTGAACAAAGTCCACCACTGCCTTCTTAGTTACTGATTTGAAGGTTTTAGCCTCAACCCATTTGGTGAAGTAATCAATGGTCACTAGAATGAACCTATGACCGTTGGACGCTGCTGGCTCGATGGGCCCAATGACATCCATGCCCCATGCTACAAACGGCCAGGGTGCTGACATCGTATGTAACTCTGTTGGCGGAGAGTGAATCAAGTCTCCATGTATCTGGCACTGATGGCATTTCCTCACGAAAGTGATACAGTCGTGTTCCATGGTGAGCCAATAACACCCTGTTCGAAGGATTTTTCTTGCCAATACATATCCACTCATGTGTGGCCCACAAACTCCAGCATGTACTTCTGCCATAACCGTTGTTGCCTGCCTGGCATCTATGCATCTCAACAATCCCAGATCCGGGGTTCTTTTGTACAATATTCCCCCACTGAGGAAGAAACCATTCGACAAACGCCGAAGGGCTCTTTTTTGGTCTCCAGAGGCATGTTCTGGATATATCCCCATCCTGAGGTATTCCTTGATATCATGAAACCAGGGTTCGCCATCCGCTTCTTCTTCTATGGCATTGCAGTAGGCGTGCTGATCACGGACTTGGATGTGCAGAGGATCAACATACATTTTGTCAGGGTGGTGCAGCATTGATGCTAAGGTGGCTAAGGCATCCGCAACCTCATTGTGAACTCTCGGGATGTGTTTGAACTTTACCGATCGAAATTGCTTGCTCAGATCATGCAAGCATTGTCGGTATGGTACGAGTTTTAGATCTCGTGTTTCCCATTCTCCCTGAATTTGATGTATCAAGAGGTCCGAGTCTCCCAAGACCAAGACGTCTTGGACATCCATGTCAGCAGCCAGGCGCAGACCCAGAATGCAAGCCTCATACTCGGCCATATTGTTGGTGCAATAGAAGCGTAGTTGAGCCGTAACAGGATAATGCCGTCCTGTTTCAGAAATGAGTACTGCTCCTATTCCAACCCCCTTTTGCGTTTGCAGCTCCATCGAAGAAAAGCTTCCAACCCGGTTCCTCGGGTAATTCCAACTCATTCGTATGCATCACCTCTTCGTCAGGAAAATACGTTCTTAAGGGCTCGTATTTTTCATCAACGGGATTCTCTGCCAAATGGTCTGCCAGTGCCTGGGCTTTCATGGTTGTCCTCGTCACATAGACGATATCAAACTCGGTGAGCAGAATTTGCCATTTTGCCAACCTTCCCGTGGGCATAGGTTTCTGAAATATATATTTCAATGGGTCCAAACGGGATATGAGATACGTAGTATATGAAGACAGGTAGTGCTTCAATTTCTGAGCTACCCAAGTTAGGGCGCAGCATGTTTTCTCGAGTTGAGTGTACTTGACCTCATGCACTGTAAATTTCTTACTGAGATAGTAGATGGCCTGCTCCTTCCTTCCTGTGTCATCATGTTGCCCCAGTACACAACCAAATGAATTTTCCAAGACCGTCAGGTAAAGGATTAGGGGTTTCCCGGGCTTAGGCGGGACCAATACGGGTGGATTAGACAGATACCCTTTGATTTGGTCGAAGGCCTCCTGACACTCTGCTGTCCAACCTACTGCAGCATCCTTTCTCAGCAACCGAAATATGGGTTCACAAGTTGCTGTGAGTTGAGCGATGAACCTGCTGATGTAATTGAGTCTACCCAGCAAACTCATTACCTCTGTTTTGTTCCTTGGCGGTGGCAAATCTCGGATGGATTCAATTTTGGATGGGTCTAACTCAATCCCCCGTCGACTGACGATGAATCCTAGCAACTTTCCTGATGGAACCCCGAATGCGCATTTGGCCGGGTTAAGCTTGATATCATACCTCCGGAGTCTTTGGAAAAATCTCCTTAGGTCTGCTACATGGTCCTCCTGACGCCAAGATTTGATGATCACGTCGTCGACGTACACCTCAATCTCTTTGTGTATCATGTCATGAAACACAGCAGTCATTGCTCGCATGTACGTTGCCCCGGCGTTCTTTAACCCGAACGGCATTACCCGATAGCAGTAGGTTCCCCATGGCGTAATAAACGCTGTCTTCTCAGCATCCTCCTCATCCATTAGGATCTGATGATAACCTGCATAGCAATCCACAAAGGATCCAATCTCGCGCCCTGCGCAATTGTCGATCAGGATATGAATGTTGGGCAGCGGGAAATTGTCCTTGGGACTTGCTTTGTTGAGGTTGCGGTAATCAACGCATACCCTGATTTTTCCATCCTTCTTTGGGACTGGTACCACATTGGCCAACCACTCGGGATACCGAGTGACCCGAATGACCTTCGATTGTAATTGCTTAATCACTTCTTCTTTGATCTTTACACTCATTTCTGTTTTAAATTTCCTTAGTTTTTGCTTGACCGGAGGGTATGCCGGGTCAGTGGGCAATTTGTGAACCACTAAATTGGTGCTTAATCCAGGCATATCATCATAGGACCAGGCAAAAACATCTTTGAATTCCCTGAGAGTTTTGATCAATTCTGTTCTGACATTCGGCTCAATGTGGATGCTAATTTTGGTCTCTTGGACGTTATCAGCGTCTCCTAGATTCACAGCCTCGGTGTCATTTAAGTTAGGCTTGGGTTTCTCTTCAAATTGGCACAGTTCTCTGTTTATTTCTTCGAAGGCTTCACCTTCGTCACATTCAGATTCATCGTCACAAACGACCTTTTGCATCATTGAGTCGGTTTCAGATTGATTTATTAGACTAGGTCGAAGATCCGCTGTGCATGCCATGTCATTAGGACCAGTAAAAAGAGAACTGTTCAGAAAGAACAAAACAAGAAATTAAAATGGGACAAAAGAAAAGAACTTTATTAAATTTGCAGGATAAAAAGGGTTCACACTTTTACAAAACGAAAGTAAAATTGGGATTACACCCTTGAATAATCCGATCAAACAAACAAACAAACAAAACATTAATCAAAGCCTACTACCAAGACTCCCCTCGGACAGGAAGAGGAGTAACCGTCCAATTGTTGGTCTTGGCCTCAGGCCCCACAAATTGTATCTCTGCTCTGCTGGAACCTTCTCCAGCTTCCACCATACTGACATCCGCAAATAGCCTCTCAAAACTCTGATTCAGGTCTTCATTTATACCGATCAAAGGTCCTCGAATCTTTGGGATCGCTGACCCCTTGGCACTAGCTTTAACAAAAGACCTTGAGAGGCGTGGCACTGGTTTAGGCAGAGACCAGACCCTCTTCTTCATTTTTCGCGCTTGCTTCCTGTCTGCTGTGGTTGGTTTGAACCCCAACCCGAAAGTTTCCAGATTCTTAGGAAGGGAGACAGGTTGGACTATCCCTTGAAGTTCAACTCCCAGGCCTTTTCCCGGCACAAACCCATTACCCAGCATTTCTGATACCATCATGACTGTTGCGGCAGCCACCCTAGGGTGCGGGATGATTTCTCCTTCAGAAATTTTGTTGGCCGACCCTGTATCGAGAATCTGGTAGACCCAGGGACCCTTGTCATCAGTGGTCTCTATGAAAGGCACAATGGTTCCGCCCATGGTGCATGTTGTATCCTCGCCGTGCAACACGACCTCTTGTCTTTCCCACTCGAACTTCACTGTCTGATGTAGGGTGGAAGGCACCGCTTTAGCTGCATGAATCCAAGGTCGTCCTAACAGCAAGTTGTAAGATACCGTGGCGTCCAACACCTGGAATTCCATGGTAAATAGGACCGGACCAATGGTTAATTCAAGTACAACATCCCCCACAGTGGCGGTTCCGTTTCCGTCAAACCCCCGGACACAGATGCTATTCTCCCGGATTCTTCCACGGTCAATCTTTAACTGGTCCAGGGTGGATAATGGACAAATATTGGCGCTTGAGCCGTTATCCACCAATACTCGAGTTACCACCGAGTCTTCACATTTGACAGCTAGGTATAGAGCTTTGTTATGCTCCGTACCTTCCACCGGCAGGTCATCATCTGAGAATGTTACCCTGTTCACCTCGAAAATCTTGCTGGCGATGGTTTCCAGGTGGTTTACAGAAATCTCACTGGGTACATGGGCCTCGTTCAATATCTTTAACAGGGCCCGACGATGTTCCTCGGAATGGAGGAGTAATGACAATAGTGAGATCTGGGCAGGTGTTTTTCTCAGCTGCTCAACCACAGAATAGTCTTGTACTTTCATCTTCCTCAGGAAGTCTTCAGCCTCTTCTTCTGACACTGGCTTCTTGGTTGCCACTGGGTTGGTTTTTCTTAACTCCACCGGAGCAAAACATCGACCTGATCGAGTCAGCCCTTGCGCTTCACAACTGACTTCTTCCACCTGTTTTCCTTGGTACGTCACCACTGCTTTTTCATATTTCCAGGGCACAGCCCTGCTGTCAAGCATTGGCAGTTGGACCACCGGCTTTATGGTCACCCGTTCTCCACATACCCCTTTCAACATGACTGCCGGTGTGGGCAGGATCCCTGGTATTACCAACTTGCTTGGCTCGGGTTTGCTTGCTATGACGGACGGGCTCTTCCCCCATATTACTACCGGCTTGACGCCTTCTCCCTGCGACTGTACATTTGTTCCTCCACTGGTTAAGACTTCTTTTGGGGCAGCTTGGATCATCATCACTGTTTGTGAGGGTTTTCTTAATTCTCCTCCCTCACACACCAACTCAATCATGTGAGTTTCGTGGTGCGCTGGCAGTGGGTTTTGGTTGATGTTAGGAGCCTCCGGTGTCTGGACCTCGATCTTATTGGTGTCAATAAGATCCTGTATGGCATGCCTTAACTTCCAGCACTTCTCGGTATCGTGCCCGAGCATCCCTGAACAGTATTCACAACTGATTGAACGATCCAAATTCTGAGGCGGGGGATTTGGTTCCCGAGTATGGACAGGACTAACCAAACCCAATTGCCGCAGCTTGTGGAACACAGCGGTGTAGGTTTCTCCCAGTTCGGTGAAGGTTCTTTGCTTCCGCAACCTGTCATTTCTGGCATCTGGATTTCCCCGGAAACCTGCCCCTGAAGGATTTCTATATGCCCTTGGTGGAGGGTAAGTGTTTTGTGGTGGTGCATATATGTTCTGGGGAGCCGGTGCGCGCCATTGTGGGCGAACCGGAGGCTGAGTGTATACCTGGGCTTGGTGTACGGAACAATGTGGTTCTCGAGGTGGATAGAAATTTTGTGGTGGGTTGTATGGGTAGTTTGACCTGTGAGGCCTGGGTTGGTTGTAGTGCGGCCTGCCAGCCCTGGACCAACTGCCTGCCTCGATCGTGGCAACCTCTTCTTTCTTTCTTCTTAGCGCACCTCCCGTGCCGCTTTGAATAGCCTGGGTTGTGGCCTTAAGTGCCGAATAGTTTAAGATCTTGTCCGACCTCAAACCTTCTTCTATCATGACCCCTATTTTGACCACCTCGTTGAAAGATTTTCCAACCGTTGTCACCAAGTGACCAAAGTAGGTTGGATCCAATGTCTGCAAAAAGTAGTCTACCATCTCTCCCTCTCTCATGGGAGGATCGACCCTAGCTGCTTGTTCTCTCCAGCGGAACCCGAACTCGCGAAAACTTTCCCCGGGTTTCTTCCCAGTTCTCAATAACGTGAGACGGTCAGGGACTATCTCCAGGTTGTACTGGAAATGACCTGTAAAAGCCTGCGCCAGATCATCCCACGTGTACCACCTGCTGAAATCTTGCCTGGTATACCATTCCAGTGCAGATCCACTCAGACTTTGGCCGAAATAAGCTATCAAAAGCTCATCCTTGCCTCCTGCCCCTCTCATTTTGCTACAGAATCCCCGCAAATGTGCCATGGGATCACCGTGCCCTTCATATAAATCAAACTTGGGCATCTTGAACCCAGCCGGGAGTTGGACATCTGGGAAAGGGCACAGATCTTTGTATGCCACGCTGACTTGATTGCCCAGCCCGTGCAAGTTCCTGAAGGATTGCTCCAGGCTTTTGAACTTTCTTAACACTTCATCCTGTTCAGGGGCCTTAACCGGCTTCTCAACCTCTGCCGGTACTTCCAGATGGGGATTGTAAGCCTGTGGTTCGGGTGAATGGAATGTAGGCTCAGGGGGATAGTATTGTGTATTGTGAGCCTGAAACAATGGCTCACTGGTCGTTTGCTGCAAAGGGGCTGATGTAGGTCCCACAAAAATGGGAATATTGGGTGTTGGGAGAGGTTGATGGGGTGGTGGAGCTTGGGAATCATGAGGGCTTCTTTCTTGATGATAGAGGGGATTTGGGCGGCTTGTGGAAGGGCCAGAGTGAGGGTACTCCGGCATGTGTCCCAGTGTCTCAGGGCTCTTTTGTGTTTTGGCCAGGGCTAGCTGCATTGCATGCATCTCTAGTCCCATCCTTTCAATTTTTTCCATTGCTTCTTTTAGCAACTGGCTCATCGACCTTTCTTCCTCATTACTATTCTCTGAAGTTGTCATGCTTGTTGCTACCGGTCCTTTGGATCTGGTTTGGTATGAATGTGTTGCCAGAATTCTTTAACAACTAACTGTCTGGTATCAGACAACAACAAACTTTGTTAGTGTTAGAGCTTAACAGATTTGATCATAACACATAGAGGATGCAATGCACCTAGGCAGTTAACCGTTTCTACATGCTTTGCTTCAAACCACATGCGTCATCCCGGTTTGTTCGTTCGTCTCTTTTAAAGTATTTTGCGAAACCCTGCGTTTTATTTTATTTACATTTTCTTTTCTTTATTTATTAAAAGCGGTCGAATCTTATGGGGATTGCCTACGTATCACGTCCCCGCGTGAATCAGACCAGGCGTAGTTCTGCCTCAAAGTAAAGAAACACACAATTCTTGTGAAATCATTAAATTCATTCTCAAAATTTTGCTATTACAAATTACATCAAGCGAGGAATAGCAATAGTACAGACTCCACAGTTCTTAACCCGTTTTGACTAAAAGAAAGGAAAACAGCATATGGAAAAGCGACAAAGCCAAATAAACAGGACTCAACCAAAGATTAATTTTCCAACTTAGGGACCCGCGAGGCATCATTCGGCCTTTCCGCGGCCCTTGGTGTGAGGTCCCTCTGCAGGTTTTTCAACTCATTCATGATTCGGTGGACGCAACCCATGATGGAAACAAGGAGGGTCTTTCGAGGCTTTTGCTCGCATGCCAGGCATCTCATGTAGATGTAATGCCCAATCTCGTCGATCTTTCCCCGGATGTTGTCCCTTTCTGTGAACAAATGCCTTATCTGTTGGTTCTTCAATCCCAGTGTTTGCGCATTGTTGGCAAGCTGATCCTGGAACATCTCCATTTGCCTTTCCATTCTGGTCATTGCATCGTAACATTGCCTTCTGTCGGCTTGGGCATCTCGTGTTTGCTTGAGGATCCTTTCTCGAAGAGAGGCATTCGTTTCCCTTAATGTCCCGACGCTCAGTTCATACTCCCTTATGACTCGTTGCAGGCGCTGCCTCCGAGCTATCACACCTTTTGCCCACTTGGTTCGCAATTTTGCCGTGCTGGCCCTGGTTTTTTCCAAATCTTCCTGGCATTCCGCAACCTGATCCTTTAACCCTGCTATCAATCTTTTATCTGCCTGGCTTCTTAGCTGGCTATTAGCCTCTTTTTTCATTCTCCGGATCTGAGCTTTGAGGATCTCGCCTTCTCTGATTAACTGGTTCTTTTCTCCCTTGTGGGCAGCAGACTGTAATTGGCACTCAAACTTCATATCCTGAACTTGTTGCTTCAGTTTGCCTGCTTTGACAAGATATTCCTGCTCTTTGGCCAACCAGCCCCACTGTTCTTGTGAAGATTTGGCAAATTCTTGCAGGTGAGGTCTTTTGGTCGGTCTTCCAGATGATGTCTCCCCTTTGTACCAGGCCTGATACCCGGGCGAAACTTCCCCTTTTGCCCGATTCATTACACAAGTATTTGCTTCTAAGTATTGACATTGGCTCCAAATTTGACGAACCCTTGCTTCAGGAAACTGGCCGTCGGGACTGATCTCGATTACCTGGATGCTCAGATCCTCGTCTTTCGGCACTATCTGATACCTCCCAAGTTGCCTTAAAACCCGATGCGGCGCGTATGGTTGAATGCTCTTAAGTCCCATTAAGAGAAAATGGGGCCTGGCTGCTGGCATGTATATGACTTCGTCGATCGGTAACCATCCTAGCGCCCACTGTATTTGACTGGCGTTGAGGGTATGGAAATATGAGGTCCATGCTGTGACTCCTTCTGGTAGGTAGGTTTCATTAACTCTGGTATAGAACTCCTCTATGCAGGTCTTTCCAGCGGATCCATGGCTCAGAAACTGGGCTCGGTGACATAGGTGTTCGGTCATCCACATTTGCAACAACAAATTGCAACCCTCGAAAAAGCTTCCTCCGGCTTTGCAAGAAGTGAGTGCCCGGAATATATCAGATACTATCATGGGCGCCAACGTACTATCACTCTGTGTGAGCAACGTACTGACGACCCCTGCTATCTTTATGTCAATATTCCCGTCTTTTCTTGGGAATACTAGTAGTCCTAAGAAAGCTATCATGAAAGCAATCCGTCTATGTTCTTCCCACTTTTGGCGATTACCTTTGCTGCACAACTGGTTTTCTGGCTTGTCGAATCCTCCTATGTGACCATATCTTTGATATATGAAACTCATGCTGCAAAAACCTTTTGCCAAGTCAGGGTTATGGATTGTTCTGACTATCTTTAAGGAATCCAGGAACCGGTGTATTGCTACAGCTCTTGGAGCAATCAGATATTTGTGCCTCAAAGGAGTCTCAGCGCTGCCGATATACCCTGCTATTTCTTCTAAAGTTGGGGTAAGTTCAAAATCTGAGAAACGGAAGACATTGTGCGCAGGATCCCAGTGGGGGACTAGTGCCCTTATGATATCTCCTCGTGGCCTGATATCCAACAAACTCGTGAGGCCTTTCAGATACTTCTTGATTTCGTCATGACCTTCTTTGCCCAAATCATTCCACCAGAGCCGCAATTGGAGGGGAATTTTGCTCATGATTAAAAAGGGTTCATTCGGCATCGTGCTCATTCTGCACATTTATTAATAAGATTTTAACAAACGACACTTATCCTGATAAAAACAAAATATATGCGATTTTTTGTGAATTTTGAATTTTCGTATATATATATATATAAAAAACTTTCTAAAGAAGTTAATAACGGAAAATATTTTGGATTTTTGTTTCGAAAACTGGGAGCCTGAAAGGACTTTTCTAGACCTTTAGCAAGACAAATACTTTTGCCACAAATAAAGATATATATACATTTTGAAGTAAAGAAAAACTTTTGAATTTTTCACTTATATATATACATATATTTGCAACAAATAATAAAAGTTAAGACAAAATAAGACTCTTTTTTTTTTTACTATTATGAAAACAATAGGATGCACCAGAATGGTCTTTTCATATCAGGTTGCTAGTCCTAGACGGACCCAACCCCTGTGTTGAGTCCCCTAAGTCATATGCAACGTGATGCAAATAAGCGTTCCTACTAGGGATCCGGCATGAAGTCACGTTATTCTATGTTCAAAACCTGGGTCGGTGTTCTAGACAGTGTACCCGAGCGGACAACTCGAGTTGAGGAAGGAGCTCCTTTCCGGGAACCAAAAGGCCAGCCGACTTAGAAACTTTCCGAGCCTCTTTTATTTAGGGTATGACACTAACAGAATAAGGAGTCTCAACCAGTGAGCACATCCCCGGAGGTAAGAAGAGAAAGGTTTCGGCACAGTTTATATACAGTTCAAATAATATCAAAGCGGTAACAGCAGCATTTAGCACATTAGTCTCAAAACATGTAATAATAAGATAATAAATAAAGCCAAATAATAACAATTATTCTAAGCTCGAATTCTTAACCCTGAACCATTGGTTCTGGGTTATATAGTCCCCAGCAGAGTCGCCAGAGCTGTCACACCTCCTTTTTCCGCGCCCGAGGGGCGCAAGGGAGTTTTTTCCAATTAAAGGACAATCGAAACGGGATTGGTTTAATTATTTCAGAGTCGCCACTTGGGAGATTTAGGGTGTCCCAAGTCACCAATTTTAATCCCGAATCGAGGAAAATAATGACTCTATATTATAGTCTGCGTACCAGAAATCCGGATAAGGAATTCTGTTAACCCGGGAGAAGGTGTTAGGCATTCCCGAGTTCCGTGGTTCTAGCACGGTCGCTCAACTGTTATATTTGGCTTATTTATCTGATTTTAAATACAATATGAACTTGTGTGCAAATTTTATCTTTAAACCGCTTTTATCACTTTACTGTTTTTATCATGAATTGCAACGTTGTGAAAATGTATCTCGAACCGCGTTACAATCAATGTACCCGTGGTCGTTGACATACTTTGACTCCGTTGAGATTTGGATTTGGGTCACATCAATGCGCACCCGAGTTTAAAGAAATTGAATTATTAAAGACGCACCCTAAGCGACTAGCGTATTTATTTTGGGTAAGACCGTGAAATTTTACTAACGGTCCATCCCGAAGTCCAAATAATTTTTAAAGCAAATATTGACTGAGGGCCCCGCAATTTGTATGTTTTACTTGGCGAGGCTCATCTCGTTCTTTATTTTTTATGAATTTGCAACGTCATGGACATGCATCTCGAATCACGTCACAGTCAATGTACCCGTGATTAGAAACACATTTCGACTCCGTTGAGAATTGGATTTGGGTCGCATGAATGCGCACCCTAGTTTAAGAAGGTAAGATTTGTTAAGGCGTATCCTAAAGAGACTAACGTGTTGTTATTTTAGGAGGGTTGTGAGATTTGCTAAACAACCCGTCCTGGAAACTAAATGCTTCACTAATATACATTTAACAAGGGCCCCGCATCTGCGTTTTGCTTATTTTTATCGAGGCTCATCTCGTTGTTATTTTTAAAGGATATCCTATAGCACCTACGTTTCTTGTCGTGTTTGTCTCTATCAATTGAAAGCAGTAAATAGCCTTAGTCGATTATAAAACCGGATTTAAAATGCTTTTACAGAATAATAAAACGTGACTGCACTTATGGACAACTAGTCGCAAATTATGGGCCCAAACTAGCTCATGCGAGATGGCCAGACTTGGGCCCTGCCTTTCCGATACAGGCCTAGCTGATTCTTTCGATTTGGGCTCGGCCTTCCTGAGGTTGAGGCCTAGAACTGATTCTTTGTTCTTTATCAATTTATATGTGACAAACTAGCGAAAGGGGAAAGAACTTTAACTCATGTGGATAGTTTTCCTATTTTGGCCTACATTACAGCATATATGGCAAAGTAAACTAAATCTGAGATGCAAACTAATTTATTGAGAATACTTTTAACTAGCAGCATACGTATACAAACTGATATTCAATTACCATGCATTGACATCTACTAGGCGTGCAAGCTACTTCCAGCATCCAAACCAAAATAAAAATCATTCTACATTACATGATATTTAATGCAACAATCTACGTATAAAAGACATTCTTCAGGTTTTCTCATTTTTGTATTCATCCTCAATTTCCAATTACATCTGACAGTGTATTAGGTGTGTACCTGGTATAGAGAACAAAAGAAGAAATGAATGATCAGCTGGGCAGTATGCAGTAAATGCAGCAGCAGCAGACACACAGCAACAACACAGCAACAACCAACTAAACCAAGTGTTTTCCACAGCCACAGATAACCAACAATATCTCCCAGAATACCAGGACTAGAAGATAGTCGAAACCAAGCTAGCAATCCCAGGAAAGAGTAAGGGAATAACAACAGTAACTGAGGGTTCAAATGCAGTAAAACTAACAGTTCAACAACCACAAACAACTCAGCCAATGCAAGCAACAGAACTTGGCCAAGACAGCTTTGACCAATATGCACTCTTGTACAACTTTCAGGCAGTGTTTGGTTACAATGTCTATTGGAAACTACCTTGTGTTTACGCTATTGTGATTTGGGACTCACTAGACCTCTCTTCAGACTAAAGTTTTTTTTCTTTTCTGAAGACTCCAAAATCCAGCCCTCTTTAAGTTCTCAAATGGCCTCTTTATAGGCCAAATGCACTAGTGCAGCTGAGCTGCCTGCCCTGCCAATTGGCAGAATACCCATACCCTTTAAACCCATGCCTAAACATCTTTGGTGCCAGCCCATTTTGTTCCCCACGCCTGGTCTTGTTTAATCAGGAGTTATGGGCATCCCTTTTTTATTCAATTTAAGCCCCATACCCTTGTGTCTTGTTCCCCATTGGTATTAGTTTAATCCTAAATTAGTACCTTACTTGTCAGCTCATTTAAACTAATCATTTTTGTTCTTTTCAAACCCCAGACTACCCTTGCTAGCCCTTGATTATCACTGCCCTGCTCATTGCAGTATCAGGGCACTTTGGGCTTTGACCATTCAGAACTGCCCCAACCTGGCTTTTTAATTGTTTACAAGGTAGTTACAAGCTAATATTCAGGCAATGCCCAATTCAAATCACAATACAGGCCCATTCAGAATATTTGAACATTCAGTCGTAGGAGACTAATCGACGACATTTATCAAGTCGACTACACTAATTATAACGGGTAATAATCAGTCGTTCAAATAAACAACACATACAGGGACCTAAAGGGCATCAGACAATTTTTGTTCAATTACTGGGGCTATATGAATTAATTCGTTTGACGACTAATCTAATCGAACATGTACATCACAGAATACATTCAAATCATACACAGAAAACAATTGACCAAATAAAAGGTCTTTACAGAGATGAAAGAAATCCGAATGAAAGATAACAAAAAATAACAAACAAACACAACGAAACATGATGACCACTTAATCAAAACTAACACAAAAGAAAGGAAAACTTACCGAAAATGTTTAAATCAAACAGACCCAAATCTGATTCAACTTCGAACTGTTGAGGCCGAACAAACTTTAATCAGGGTGTTCTCACATGAGAACACCTTGATTAAGGTCTATTAGACCTCAAACCCATGTCCAAACCGGCCGGATTCCCCAGGTGCATATGTTCTAAAGTCTGGATTTCCAGATCTGATTTTAAGGGAGTTGTGGGTAGATTCGGACCAAACCAAGCTTGGTTTGGTCACGAGGAAGGTCAGGGGAGTGTCTGGTATGAAGATGGGGTGGTTTGGCATAGATCCGGGTTCGACTCAAATCTTCAAATGAAGATTCGAGACGAACGAAAGTGATTCGAGGCTCGTGGTTAGTGGATTCGTGTTCAGGACAGTGAGGTGGTCCTAGGGTGTTCAGGAGGCGGTCATCGGCGTTCATGCCGCCGGCTTTAATGGCGAGGGATACTGGGGCGGCTGCTAGGGTTCGAGGATGAGAAGGGGTTGTGTTTGGGACGAGGGTGTACAGTGGGGAAGGTGGGGTTTGGTTTGGGGGGCGTGGGGTGTAATGGAGAGCTTATATATGTATTGAGGGTTTAGATCCTGGCCGTTGGATCAAGTGAGATCTATGGCCAGGATCCATCCACTTAGGAAAGACGGTGTCGTTTGGGCGTGATGGTGGGTGAGACCGGGTAAAGGGCATGGATCGGGTCATGTTGACGGGTTTAGAGGAGGGCCTGGATCCGTTGGATCAATGGGGTTGGACGGCTTAGATCATCTTGCCTGAAACGACGTCGTTGAGGCGAGTTGAACAGCCTGATCTGGACCGTTCGTTTGAATCAGATCAACGGCTTTGGTAGGGACGCCGATACGGCGTCGTTTGAGTCCGTGTTTGGGCAGGCTCGTCTTGGACTGGATCAGTACTTTGGTTTTGGGCCTTGTTTCGGGGCCCAAATCAGATTTTCCTTTTCCCTTCTCTTTTTTTTTTCAAATTAAACAAAAAATTCCTAAAACAATGTAAAAATTAAAATAAACCTACACACATATTGAGTGATACCCACAACGATAAACACACATAAATGAAAAAATAAAATAAAAATAAAAATGGTTAGCTCACAGCTGAGAACGAACGATGCACACATACACATTTTTTGAATTTTCTTTTAACGACAGGCATTTTTGTATTTTTGTTTGATAATGCCTAGATGCAAAACGGACAGACCCATAAATGACTAACAACACATGTCACGGAAAACTCGAAAAATTGTACCGCGAAATCATTTGTCACTATTTTTATTTTCTTTTGGAGCGATTGTTCGTAAAGCAAAAATCACGTGCTTACAAGCCTGATGTCAGTTTTTAAGCATTGATGCATTTTTCAACAAGTCGTAAAAAGAGTTCAAAAAATGGCTTTGTATTACACATAGTTAATTCCAATAGTCCAATTCATCTAATAAAACTAAAGTTGAACTGGATCGAAATGGTAGCTGGTTTGTTAATATTTACAACGGCAGGCGGCGGATCTTAAGTTAGGTAGCGGGTTCAAACTAGAAGGTGTTTCCTTTTGTTTGGACCCGGACTTGAACTTGAAGCCCGAACTTTTAATGCTAATTGATTAGGATTTTTCTTTATTCTTAGAGACAAATAAATAGAAAATCATAGTTGCTTTAGGATATCCTTGAATAAAAATGAGATGAGCCTCGCCAAATAAAAATGCAACTTTGCGGGGCCCTCAATAAATGGGTAAAATAAAACATTTAGAATTCGGGACGGGCCATTTAGTGAATTTTACGGCCTTCCCCAAAATAATAATGCGTTAGTCTCTTTAGGCGCGTATTTTAATAACACTACCTTCCTAAACTCGGGTGCACATTTATGTGACCCAAATTCAATTCTCAACGGAGTCGAGATGTGTCAACAACCACAGGTACATTGATGTGACGTGGTTCGAGACGCGCTTTTACGACATTGCAATTCTCTTTTAAAATAATAATAAAGCGGTAAAAAGTTAAAATTTGCACATAGGTTCAACATGTATTAAAATAAGATAAATAAGCTGAATATGACAGTTGAGCGACCGTGCTAGAACCACGGAACTCGGGAATGCCCAACACCTTTTCCCGGGTTAACATAATTCCTTACTCGGATTTTTGGTTCGCGGACTGTAATACAGAGTCGATCTTTTCCTCGATTCGGGATTTAACCGGTGACTTGGGACACCATAAATCTCCCAAGTGGCGACTCTGAATCTTTAAATAAAATCCCGTTTCGATTTGTCCTTTAATTGGAAAAACTCCTTTACGCCCCTGCGGGCATAGGCAAAAAGAAGGTGTGACAGCTCTGGCAACTCTGCTGGGGACAACACCCAGAATCTCTGGTTCAGGGTTTAAGAATTCGAGCTTAGAATAATTGTTATGTTTGGCTTTATCTGATTTTGCTACATATTTCACGCTAAATGTGCTAAATGTTTTATCGCTTTGATATTATCTGAACTGTATATAAACTGTGCCGAAACCCTTCTCTTCTCACCTCCGGGGATGTGCTTACTGGTTGAGACTCCCTATTTTGTTAGTGTCATATCCTGAAATAAGAAAGAGGTCGGACAAGTTACAAAGCCGGACGATCTCGCGGGTCCCCGGTACGTTGCCCCCTCCTCGACTCGAGTCTTTCGCTCGGGTACACAGTCTATAACAAATACCTAGGCTTTGAACCTAGAATAACGTGACTTCATGCCGGATCCCTAGTAGGAACGCTTATTTGCATCATGTTGCATTTGACTTAGGAGACTCAACACAGGGGTTGGGTCCGTCTAGGACTAGCAACCTGAAATGAAAAAGACCATCCTGATGCATCTTACTTGCTACTTGTGCATTTATTTGCTTCGAACTTGCATGCTGACCGGCTTTTTGAAAAGTTGAGGAAAGAGAAATAACAATATGAGGGTAAAGAGAATTAATCACCTGTTTTGAAAATGGTGTTGAAACTCTACCAAATTTTTGAGAAAGTGAAAAAAAGAAAAAAAGAAAAAGGGGTTTTTGTTCACAAAAATAGTTTGTTTTATTTGCCAATAAAATAAAAAAAAGGGAAAAAGAGTCTTGTTTTCAAAAATAGTTTGTTTTATCAGCCCGAACTACGCTGGTTTGATTCTCACAGGGCGTGAGATACGTAGGCAACCCTCATCGGGTCCAACCTCTCCCTTTTGCAAAAATAGCCAAAACAAATGTGTCAAAATTTTAAATCTTTCGTCATAAATAAGTCAGGTGATGCCATTCTTGTAAAAAATAGCCGAATGTCCCTAAAATGACGCCAGAAGGCTGTTTTTACGAGAACAGTCACCTTTGGTCATTTTCAAGGTTTTTGTTTGACACAGCCTTTAAATCCTCTTTGAAGTGCTGAAAGGCCGTAATATCAAGACCAGAGTTTTATTTAAAGGTGTGTCAATTTTAGTTTATTCTTTCTTTGAGTCCAATGAGTCTTAATCACCCTAAACAAACATGCAGAATGAGCACGAGTCCAAGTCTGCCGGTAACAGTTAGGAGCAAGATCCCTTTAGAGTTGCGCTTGTGGCGGGAGGATTTGGAAAAATCAGAGCGAGATAAGATCAAACTACATCTGGGAGGTCTCACCAGTTTGTTAATCATCAGACCCAGATGTGACATCATAAAGTCTTTGGTTATATTTTGGGACCCGGCCCACAATTTATTCCACTTCTCAGAATTTGAACTCACCCCAACCTTAGAAGAGGTAGTAGGTTATATGGACATTACTGTGGGGCTAAGGCACAAATATCTGATTGCTCCAAGAGCCGTCAATGCGCACAAGTTCATGGATCTATTGAAGATAAGCAAGGGAGTCCCGTACTCTGAGTTTGATAGGGGTTTTTCTACTCTGCAGTTCATATACCAGAGGTATGGGCATATAGGAGGGTTCGACGGTCCAAAAAGCGGAGTTTGCAGCAAAGGGAATCAGACAAAATGGAATGAACATAGGCGGTTCGCCTTCATGGTAGCGTTCTTGGGCATTGTGGTGTTTCCCTGGAAAGACAGAAAATGGGCCAAGAAAATGGGGCGCTGAAGTCCCAAATCCGACAAATAAGAAAAGATGCTGACAACCAACAAAGGAGTCGGTCGGACGAAAGGTTGATAAAAGGGCTAAAAAATCAAATCACCGAATGTCAAAAAGGTTTAGAAAGATCGAAAGCTAGCGTGGCGAGAATCCGAGCCAAATGGGCAAGGGGTACAGAAGCGCGAGCAAAGCATATGCGGCAAATAAAGAGGGACTACGAAGGGAACATCGCTATATTGAGAGAAACAATATCCACTCTCAAAGAGAGGATCTTCAGACAAGCCTGATATGCCAGAACAGATAGGAAGCGCTGCTATGATCTGATGGCCCGAATGGAGAAACAGATGAATGAGTTTCAAGATCAACTCTTTTACAACGCTCAAGTGCTGGGGACGCGGAACCAACAAATAGAGCGATTGCTTATGGAAAGGGACAGAATTAAGGGAAGAATCGACGGTATTGGTCACTACATCACCATAAAGTGCCTAGCTTGTGAGGATATGTCTCGTACCACCTTCTTTGCTTCAATAATGATTTATGTCCACCAGATCATGGAAGATTTGAAAGATCTGCAGAGGGGCCTTGCACCAAAGCCCGCGGCGAGGCCGAACGACGCCCCGCGGGCACCAAAATTCAAAACTCTGAGACATTCATAGTTTGAGTCTGTATTTTCCTTGTCTTCAAAGTCTGTTGTTCGTTGGAGTTTGTATTTCCCTTTTTGTATAAAGTCTGTAGTCTGTATCAAGTCTGTCAGTTTCCTTTCAAAATGTTTTGCCTTGTAATAGAACGTTTTGCTAATGAAGATTGAAAAATCCAAAAATGGTGTCTTTATTTTTCGCACTTGTGGTCAGAACTACGCACTGTCTGATTCATGCGGGGACATGATACGTAGGCAATCCACATAAGATTCGACCACCATCAAAATATATATATATATATATATATATATATATATATATATATATATATATATAGAAAAGAGAAAAAATGAGAAAACAAAGAAAATAAAGGAAGGCGTTCAAAAGGAGCACAATTATAAGAAGCCGGAATGACGCACGTAACTGAAGCAAATGCATGATAGAAAGGGTTAACTGCCTAGTTGCATTGCATCCTCAATGTGTGTTTTCCTATCTGTTGAAAACCCTAACGCTAACAGGTTGCTCCCATTTTTTTCTCTTTCAATCTCCAGAAAGGTAGTTGGTTGTGGTTCTAAAGTAACGCTTCCCTGCAACATAAAGGCAAAAGACTATGGCAGAGAACAACAGAACTGAGTGGGTTAGTACCGATACCTGAAAACAGCTGGTTGAACAGGACTACGGGTTGGTAGAAGAGGTAAAAATGTTGAGACAGCATGTGACAGACATGTATCGGGCATGGATGACTAGGAAAGCACCACCCCCGCCACCGCCTAGCTTCCTGAACTCTGTCCTTACCCAAACACCTAACACAATAACGGATGATCCTCCATACTCTCCATATCTACCCACTTATGACAACTTTCCCAGCCACCCGAGTAGCTCCATCACTCGTCGTCCAACTATATTTTCCCAACGCTACTCCCCTCCCCAACGCTACTTCTCTCCACGGGACTCCCAAAGACATGCTTCACTTTCCAAGTACCCAGCTCCACAAAATGTCTATCCACCCCCACGAGCATACCAGAAACCCTCTGGATCAGGTTTTAGGCCAAATCAGGCATTTAGGAACGAGAGGTTGCTGAAACGAGAAAAGGCTCTCACCCCTATCAGAGAATCTTATGCAAGTCTGTTTGAAAGGCTAAAGCATGCTGGCCTGATTGAGCCGCTCCCCGGATATACTCCAGATCCACGTGCAAGAAGCTTTGATCCTACTGCACGATGCACATACCACTCCAATGTCCCAGGGCATAGCATTGAGAGTTGTCGTTCGTTGAAAAGGGAAATAGAAAGAATGATTCACGAAGGAGTGATTACGATCGACGACAGTAATAAAGAGCATGTGAACCCTCTTCGAATATTGACTAAAGCTGAAGATGTTGAAGCGGATAGTGGTCTTGGCAATATTGATGCGACACTCAGTGGCTAAGATGTTGTGCTTGGTAATTGGGAAGACGCTCCATTCCTTGGTCGGTTTATTTTGTTGTCGTTTATGTTATCCGGGTTATTCTAGGGTTGTGATACGGATATTGTCTTGTGTCAAACCCTCTTATCCTTCCATTTTGTCAAAGCGGTTTGTTTAGTTTTGTCCAGGTTTGTTTCAGGTTTGTTCCAAGATTGTACTCTAGTTGCTTTACTTGTCTTGTTGTGCGAACCATTTCACCGATTGTCTAATGCAAATTCTGGTCTTTTGTTACCTCCAGTCATCTTCTTTGTTTAGTTCTTTTTTATCCTTTTGTGTTTTCTTTTGTTCAAACGTCGATTCTAGTGACATGACATGTGCGCACAGTTTAGGCCTAATCTTAAAAGTTAATTATAAAGCCATTGAGAGATGATCGGGACACTTAAGGGAAATAGGAACAGCTTGAGATCATTTGAAGCCCGAGCCGCGTGAAACTGAGGCAAGTAAAACATAAAGAAAACCATAAAAGCAAGTTAGCCATATTGACAAGAGGGCCGTTCGTGGTAACGAAAGTGAGAGTGTTGCCCAACGGTGCTTTAAAAAACAAATGAAAAGGCGAATGTGTGGATATGGTTATCAAGTCTGGCACAATCATAAGAAAGTGGCGAATGTTTAATTGTGTTGTTTGTGTTTGGCATGTTTTGAAGATTGGAATGACAAAGGCATTTTATTCTTCTCTCTAAACACTTTATCTTTCGTTAACCCTTTGAGCCTTATTGATTTTCTTTCATACCCCTTGTTCGGAATCAGTAGCAAAAATTAGAAAACACAAGCATGAAAGATAAAGAAAAAGAAAAAAAAGGAAAAGAAAACAACAGAAACAACAAAACAACAAAAGAGAAAGGAGAAATGAGAAAAGAAAAGAAAATAATAAATAAGTGAAAAGGAAAACAAAAAAGGAATTGGGAACTACGTTTGACCTGATTCCTCAAAGAGGATACGTAGGCGCTTCACGACTCGGTCATAGTGTAACAAAAAAATAAAAAATCCCCAAGCAAGAAACTGGGGCAGAAGTTGTGTTTAATGTAAAGAAATCGGGTTCTGAAGGTTGTAAATTTTGAACCCAAATTGATTCGTTTTGAGCCGCTAATACCCTTTCTTTCTAGCCCTATCCAAAATCCCACGTTACGGTCCAAAGAAAGGCCTTTTGACCAGTCTTCGAAAGATGCCAAGTCATACAAATGGAAGTCGAGAATAACACTCTGATCCCCAGCAGAAAAGTAATAAAATGAGAGAGTCTTATCGGTGAAAACCTTCACGGGCACCTTGAGGCGGCTATAAGTTAAGAGAAAAGCCAAAATGAGAGAGGCTTGATAGTGAAAACCCTTCGGGCACTACAAGTCGAATAAAGATTGAGAATCAGATAGGAAAGCACCAGACGAAGATTGTAAAAGGCGATTAACGACGAAGGATAGGCCACATGTGCATGTCATGGCTAATAGAGTTGGTATCCACATCTGATAGGTTTTAATTTGTAGTTTTTTTGTTAGGAGTCATCTCTTTCTTTTGTCTTTTACTCCGTTCCTTTTACCCTTGTCATTTCCTCTTCTTAAGTCTCTTTGGTCAGAACAAGTGAGAAATGATTTCAAAATTTGCCATCAGTTTTCCAATTATACAAGACGAGATCTGACTAGTACATCAAAGTGGTATAAGTCAGGAAAGAACAAGCGGAATGAGCTGGTAATAGTCAACATGCTTTGAGGTTCGCGCAAAATACCCCAAGATTGGTCCATATCAATTCAGGGACAGTGCAACAAAAGGAGGGCCAGGGTGATTGAACCAAGGGTATATTCGAGGATGAGATTGACAAAAGGGTGGATCAGTGTCAAGAAGGATATCCCTAGCAGAAATCGAAGGTTATAAGGCCAAGGCCAGTGGAAAAATCAAGAAAGAACAACGTGGAGAGCGATGGACATAATTTGGAAATTCACAGGAGACTCAAAGGTTGGGGAAATGCCAGTTCACGAACATTACCACAAAAGAAGATATTGGGTCTGCATGGGAAAAAGGTATTTCAGTAACACAGACGATGGAGAAAGTGGTTAATCAATAAACATGCAAGATCTTCAAGTGAAATCAGCTATCATGGAAAATACATGGGGTCAGATAAGAAGACTGAGAAAATGGTTGAGAGGTTTGTGAATAAGGAATCGTTAAGAAGGTCGGAATGTATCAGCCAAGTTTCAAGATGGTCAGACAACGCATAGCATGGAAAAAAAAGGAACACTATCCCCAGCAGGAGTATCACAACCAACCATCACGTTTTAAACTAACAAATTCTCTTTGATTTTAAGTAGGGACAGGAAATGTAATTGATGACAGAAAGACATGCCACAAGAAAGATTGTCAAACTGGGGCAGAAAATTTTCTGGAAGTCAGGTACCCACTTGGGGAGGAATGAAGTAACACAAGTTTGGATAAAAGTGGTATCCCCAGTAGTTTTCGGAAGAAGGCAAAACAAGTTTTAAAGAAAGTAATTTCGGGAGAAAGATAACATATTTTGAAAAAAAAAAACAATGTTATCCCAGCAATTTGCGGAGGAATGAAACACCAGTTTTGAGAAAAGTAGTTTTGAAGAAGGAAGACAATACAAGTTTTGAGGGAAGCAATTCTGAAGAAAGATAATTCAAGTTAGAAGGAAAATGGTTCTGGAGAACAAGGGAAAACAAATCAGGTTTCAAGGAAGATTGGCACAAGCATTGGTAATCAGGCGTTCACCTGGAGGAACGAGGGAGAACAAGTCAAAGAAGAGCAGTTTCAAGAAGAAGGTGGACCAAGTTTCAGAAATCAGGAGTCCGCCTGGAGATCGGAATGGCGTTATATTTCTAAAGTTGTTGTCGAAGTCAGGAGCCCGCCTGAAGAGAGGAATGACATTTTATTTTCTAAGTTGTTGTTGAAGTCAGGAGCCCGCCTGAAGAGAGGAATGGCGTTTTATTTTCGAAGTTGTTGTTGAAGCTAGGAGCCCGCCTGAAGAGAGGAATGACATTTTATTTTCAAAGTTGTTGTCGAAGTCAGGAGCCCGCCTAAAGAGGGGAATGGCATTTTGTTTTCTAAGTTGTTGGTTGAAGTCAGGATCCCGCCTGAAGAGAGGAATGCCATTTTATTTTCGAAGTTGTTGTTGAAGTCAGGAGCCCGCCTGAAAAGAGGAATGATGTTTTATTTTCGAAGTTGTTATTGAAGTCAGGAGCCAGCCTGAAGAGAGGAATGACGTTTTATTTTTGAAGTTGTTGTTGAAGTCAGGAGCCCGCCTGAAGAGAGGAATCACGTTTCATTTTCAAAGTTGTTGTTGAAGTCAGGAGCCCGCCTGAAGAGAGGAATGACGTTATATTTCTAAGTTGTTGTTGAAGTCAGGAGCCCGCCTGAAGAGAGGAATGATGTTATATTTTCTAAGTTGTTGGTTGAGGTGAGGAGCCCGCCTGAAGAGAGGAATGACGTTTTATTTTCTAAGTTGTTGTTGAAGTCAGGTGTCCGCCTGAAGAGAGGAATGACGTTTTATTTTTAAGTTGTTGTTGAAGTCAGGAGCCCGTCTGAAGAGAGGAATGGCATTTTATTTTTTAGTCTTGAAGTTGGGAGCCCGCCCATATAACAGAGGAATACATTTCAGTCTTTACATTTCAAGTTTGGAAGTTGGGAGCCTGCCCGTATAACAGAGGAATACATTGAAGTTTGAAGTCAGTAAAGCGGAGGGTTACAACAAAAAAAAAAAATCCCCAGCATAAATTAAAGTTCAGAAGTCGGAAGGAAGGCAACACTAGTCAGAAGAAGGCAGTTCAAGCTTCGAAGGAAAAATAATTCGAAGTTCACAAGAACGAAATAAGCAGTTCGAGTTCGGCAATCAAGAGAGAATACAAGTCAAGTCAGAAGTAAAGAAACATCAGAGGAAACACAAGGCAACAAGACAGCGAGGCAACAAGGCAACAACAGTCACATGACCAAGTTTGAGAATAAATCTTTGTAATTCATAAACTATAACTTAGTATAACTTCTTTATTTTTTATCAAGGTGTAATAAGGAGGTCAGTAAGCAGTAGCAGCAGCAACAACAGTAGTAACAATAAAACCACAGCTTCATGGTAGTCCCAGCTACCAAAACTTCCCGACCAAGAATCAGCCGCAACTCCAGCTCCATCTGCTGCCCCTCCCTTTCCTTCTAATTGCTAAAACCTCTGTCTACCCACTCACCTGCCAACAATCGGCCATCATTTGCTAGTGCTTCCCTTCTAGGTGATACACATGGTCAATCCTTTAGTTTTCTTTTGTAAGTGTTGTTTGTCTGACTTTTTTTCCCCCGCTTTCCTTAATGTTTGCTTTTGGTCACTTGTATTTGTACTTTGTATTATGTGATTGTTTAAATGATTAAAAGCTAAAATATTGATGCGTATTTCTTTGTCTTGAGTTGGTATTATACAGATTGGGTCACTTTCACATGTTGCTTTTTTTATTTACCATTTATCAAACAAGTATCCCTGGAAGATTGGAGATTATGTGTTTCTTTTGTAGTTTTCTTGATTTTAAATTTGTATATTGATTTTGAGTTTGTAGTTTTTTCCCCAAAGTGAAACAGAAAAATGTTTCAAGTTTCTTACTTTTTTTTTCCTTTATTTAATTCTTTGCTTAGACAACTGATAATTGTTTAGTATGTCACATTGGGACTTCTTGTATGTTTACTTGTACCACTAATAATCTCAAAGTAAGATAAATAATTCATATAAATACTCGTATTTTGCTTTACGTACGATTAATAAATTATCGTGGCCATGGGTACGGTTCCCGTGGTATGGTCACAGTACGTAAATCTCAATTCGAGTGTACATTTCATGTGACCCGATCATAATTTCGAGCAATAATAAAATGAAACATATTGTAGATCGTGGGTACGGTTTCCGTGACACGATTTGCAATGTGTACCAAACATATGAGTGTGCGACATCGCGACTTGTTCCAACCAATTCATAAATAATTAAAAGCAGTTTAAAAGGTTAGGAATGCACAATAATTTTAAAGCATGTAATAAATCAGATAATTAGGCCAATTATTAATAGTTGAGCGACCATGCTAAAACCAGGGAACTCGGGAATGCCAAACACCTTCTCCCGGATTAACATAATTCCTTACCCGGTCTTCTGTGTTCGCATACCATAAATAAGAGTCAAACTTCCTTGATTCGGGATTTTAAACCGCTGACTTGGGATACCATAAATTATCTCAAGTGGCGACTCTGAATTTGAATAAATAATCCCGTTTCGATTATTGTCACTTTAATTGAAAAAATACCCCTATACCCCTTTCGGGTGGAAAAAGGAGGTGTGACAGTTCTGGCGAGTCTGTTGGGGAAAAGAACCCAGAACTTCTGGTTCAGGGTTCAAGAATTCGAGCTTAGAATAATTTTTATAGTTGGCTTTGTTTATTATCTGATTTTACGTGTTTGGGCCTAATATGCTAAATGTCGCTTTTTACCGCTTTGATATTATTTGAACTATATATAAACTACTGTGAAACCTCTCTCTTCCAATTTTCTGGGAAGTGCACACTGTCGTGACTTTTTTTCTGTTAGTGTCATACCCTAATTTAGAACGAGGATCGAATCAGTTGCAAAACCAGATGTCCTTTTGGTTACCAGTACGTTGCCCCCTGGCTCGAGTAAGCCAGGTCTAGAACAATACACCCAGGTTTTAAACCTAGAATAATATAGCCTCATGTCAGATCTCTAGTAGGAACGCTTGTTTGCATCACATGCATTTGACTTTGGGGATTCAACACAGGGGTTGGGTCCGTCTAGGACATGCGTACCCAAATTAAAAGACCATCTTGATGCATCTTACGTGCTACTTGCGTATCTATCTGTTTCGGCTTGCATGTTGTCTGGCTTCTAGAATCGGGAAAGAAAATGAAAAAAAATAAAAAATAGTGAGAGGTAGATATTTGAAATATCCTGAAACTCTACGAAATTTTGAAAAAAAAGAAGAGGAAAAGTCATTTCAAAATAAGTCAACTTCTGTTTCGTCAAAACTAGCCGAATTACGCAGGTCTGATTCTCACCAGATGTGAGATAGGTAGGCAAACTTCATCGCTTCCGACCCCAATTTTCAAAAATCCAAAAATATTTTCCTTTAGTTCCTTCTTTAGAAATTTTTTCTTAGAAAATCCAAAAAAAAATATTTAAACTCAAAAAAATAAAGAGTCTCCTTCTTTCTGAAGTCTTTCATGCTGGAAAAAAAAGAAACAAAAATCCAGAAAAACATTCTTTTCTTCTTAGAGTCATCCTTTTGTAAACGTCATAAAAAAATTGAGAAATAAAAGTCCAAAAAATATTTTCGCTTTTCTTTAAAAGTACTTTCGTAAATTAAAAAAGAGAAACAAAAGAAGAAGAGAAACTTAGAAATCCGAAATGATTTCTTAAAAGTCCTTCTTTCGAAAATCCGTAAGTCAAATCAAAATTAAAAAAAAAAAAGAATTCTACCTTTTTAAGAATTTTTTCCCGAAAATTCAAAAAAAAAAATCAAAAAAGAAAGAAAAAAAACAATTCCTTTCCTTTTTTAAAAGTCTTTCTTTCAAAAAAAAAAATTTTAAAAATTGAAGTCCAAAAATATTTTCGTTAGAAGTACTTTTGTAAATAAATTAAAAAACTCAGAAATCCAAAATATTTTTTTAAAAGTCCCTATTTTGAAAATTAAGAGGCAACATCCAAAATCCAAAAATATTTTCTTTCGAAATTTCCTAAAAAAAGATGTACATATTTTCTTTTTTCTTTAGAAGTCTTTCTTTTAAAAAAAAATTGAAATCCAAAAATATTTTCTTTCTTCTTTATAAGTCTTTCTTTCGAAATTTTTTTTTAAAAAAAATTCAAAATCCAAAAAAAAAGTTAGTTTATTTACTTTATTCCTGATCTTCCCGAACTACGCAAGATCTGATTCATGTTCCCATATGATATGTAAGCAACCCAGATCAGGTTCGATCGAATGGTTAAAAAAACAGAGAAAAGAAAGAAAAAGAAAAAAGAGAAAAGGAAAAAAAGAGAGAGTGTTTATTCTAACATGCTTGTTGTTTTAGAATAAAAGGTAGTCAAGGGTGGTCGGTTTGTTGGTTTGCAATGGCATGTCACAAAAACAACCCAAGATCTCTCAAAAATAAATGCATCTTCTCAACCAATGGAACAAGCACCATTGTTGTTGATCCAAGGTCACAAAAAGGCAAGCAAGCAAGTTGGCCGTAAAAAATAAAAAATGGAGGCAAATGTGGGGTTGACTTTACCCGATTTGAGCAATAGGACATGGGCTGCTCGGGATGATTGTCAAAATTTGACTGTTGAATCCAAAGCAATTAAAATGATCAAATATCGTAGTAATGTTGCTGTGCGAATGTGTGGCTAGGATATCGCTTAGTAACTGGAAAGTCGCTCCTCCTTTAGCCATGGTAGCTTATTTTGTCGTCTTTCCTTCTTCTTTTTGTGTTATCGGACCTTGCTACCCTTTATTCAATAAAAAGCAGTCAGTCATTTTGTGTCCATTTTGTGCATAGTTCTTTTCACGCTAGTTTTCGTGATATGACATACATGCGAATTTTTTTGCGAGATCTTAGAAAATTGATTTAAGCTTGAATTGGACAACCGAGGAAAAGGCACTTTTGAGGATGAAAAATAGTTGAAATGCCTTAGAAGTAAGCCCGAGTAAAATTCAAGTGGAACTAGAATAGTCAGACCCGTGAAGGTTAAGAAAATTCACCTTCAAATCATTTTGAAGATCGGGCTTGAGGATGTTTAATCAATTGAAGTTTGTTGGAAAGTTTGACACTAAGGGATGAAAAGTGTCTTGTAACCACGACACACTAAGAAGACAGACATGTTCGTAAATGCTGTGATCGTGAAAAGATACTATGTTTGGCGTTCTCGAGGTTGGGAGACCCTTTTCAGTTATCCAAACACTTTATACCCTTTGTTACCCTTTTGATCATGTGTTATTTTCTTTGACCACCCTCTTTTGGAATCAGGTTTAGAGTCAAAAGTCAAAAAAAAAATAACAATAAGGATATATGCCACAAGAGTACTTTCTGGGGCAATTCTTTGAAAAAAAAAGTTCAAGTAAGAAGAAGAAGAAGAAGAAGAAGAAGAAAAAGAAGAGAACAGTCGAAAGTCCATGCCCTGAGAAGATAGAAGTTGGGGTGAACAAAAAGAAAAAAAAGAGAAAAAAAAGAAAAATGAGAAAAAAAAGGAAAAAAGACAGAGGAACAAAAAGAAAAATTATAGTTAGGTCAGATATATGAACTATGTTAGACCTGATTCCTTAAAAAGAAAAGGATACATAGGCAACATTACACAGTTCGGTCCAACCAAATAAGAATCTAGAAGAAAGAAACAAATAAATAAATAAATAAAAAATCCCCAGTATCTGAAACTCGGGCAAAGATTTTATTTCACTTTTGAAAGAGTCGATTCCAAGAGTTGTAAGTCTACAACCCCCTCATGTTGAATCTACTTTGAGCCTAATGCCATCCCTTCTTTCCAACCCTATCAAAAAATCTTCCAAATAAAGACCTCATAATATGACTTCAAGAATGCCAAGAAAAACATGCAATGATCGATGTTGTCACGCGACATAGAACATTGTCAAGTTGCTCAAAAAAAATGAAAAAAAAATGAAAGAGTCTTACTAGTGAAAACCTCCACGGGCACTGTAAGGCGACGGTAAGTAGAGATAAATAAATGAGAGAAACTTGTTGGTGAAAACCCCTCGGGGCACCACTAGTCTAAAGTGAGTCATGAAACTGATGCAAAGGATTGACACGAACAAGCCCGACTTCAAAGGTCATAAGAATAGTAAAAGGGAAGATTGGATCAATTTGATAGATTGGCCGTTGAGTCCAAAATGCATGTCATGATCATTAAGGCTAGTTATTGAAAAAAAACTCTTCCTTTTGTCCTTCCGACATGGGCATTTCTTGTTAATACTTGTTTCTTTGCATCATTGTTTCCTTCACTCTGAGTCAGTCCTTGTCAAAACAAGCAAGAAAAGATTTTAAAATCTGCTACCAGCTTTTTAGTTGCACAAAGTAAATTTGGCCAGCACACTCAGTTGTTAATGTCAACATGCCTTGAGGATTCATGCAAAGACTCCCCCAAGAAGACCCTTGTCAGCCTACTTGGTGCAAGCAAAGATAACTGGTGATTCTCTCTGACAAACAAATTGCTCAAAAGTAGGAAGTCATTCAAAATATTTGAAAGGTCACCTAAGCAAGGATCTCCAGTTGGGATAAGGCTGATTGAACCGCAAATACAAATTGTACTGTGTCTGAAACAATCAAAGTTAGTGCTGAACAAAAGTCTCTTGAGACCAATTCAAACTAATCGAGCAAAAGTCAAGCTGCTCAAGACTCAAGGCCACAAACCGACCACCACTTTTAAAAACTGACAAAATTTTCTTTGTTTGAACAGGAACAAAGCAGTACAAGGAAAGTGGTTAAAAAAAAAGAGAAAAAAAGAGAGAAAACAAAGAAAAGAAGAGAAGAGCCGACAAAGGGAAGTTTCTCAAATTTTTGCCTTTGTTTGTCTTGTTATTGTACATAAAATCTTGCCGTTGATCTTCACATTTTTTCCTCCTAGGATAAAAGTCCTAGTTTGATGGATTTTCCTCCCAATAGAAATCTTAGTCTGATGAACTTTCTCCTAAGATAAGAAAACCTTGTCTGATGAGTCTTTCTCCTAGGATAAATGTTTTAGTCTGATAAATTTTCTCCTAAGATAAAACCTAGTCTGATGAATTTTCTCCTAGGATAGAAATCTTAGTCTGATGAATATTTCTCATAAGATAACAAAAATAGACCTAGTTTGATAAATTTTCTCCTAGGATCAAACTCTTAGTCTGATGAATCTTTCTCCTAAGATAGAAGACCTAGTCTGATGAACTTTCTCCTAGGATCGAAGTCTTAGTCTGATGAATCTTTCTCCTACGATACAAATAAAAGAGACCTAGTCTGATGCACTTTCTCCTAGGATCAAATTCTTAGTCTGATGAATCTTTCTCATAAGATAACAAAAATAGACCTAGTCTGATAAATTTTCTCCTAGGATCAAACTCTTAGTCTGGTGAATCTTTCTCCTAAGATAGAAGACCTAGTCTGATGAACTTTCTCCTAGGATCGAAGTCTTAGTCTGATGAATCTTTCTCCTACGATACAAATAAAAGAGACCTAGTCTGATGCACTTTCTCCTAGGATCAAAATCTTAGTCTGATGAATTTTTCTTCTAAGATAGAAGACCTAGTCTAATGAATTTTCTCCTAGGATCAAAATCCTAGTCTGATGAATTTTCTCCTAGGATAAATGTTTTAGTCGGATGAATCTTTCTCCTAAGATACCAAAAAAATAACAAAAAAAAGAGAAAAAAGACCTAGTCTGATGAATTTTCTCCTAGAATAAACGTCTTAGTCTGATGGATCTTTCTCCTAAGATAGAAAACCTAGTCTGACGAATTTTCCCCTAGGATAATTTGAAAAAAAGAAGTCTGGATTTGAAAAAAAGAAGAAAAAAAGGGGTCAATTTTAGTTTTCTTAAGTTATCAATCTTTAGTTGTCTTGAAATCAGGACCCTCCTGGATAATGGGATTTAATTTTATAATTTTTCAGGACCCTCCTGGATAATAGGATGTAGTTTTAAGTTTTCAGGACCCTCATAGATAATGAGATTTAGCGTAAGTTTTACCTTTAGGAAATAGAATTTAGCTTTCAAATTTTCACTCTTAAGATGGGATGTAGTTTTAAGTTTTCAGACCCCTCCTAGATAATGGTATTTAGCTTTTAAATTTATAGAACTCTTTTGGATAACAGGATTCGATTAACACTCACAGATGTTCCCGGTACCAAACTAGGGTAGAAAAGCTTCTTTTGTTTTATCTGTTTTGTTGTAGTAGCAGGCGCCCACCTGGAGAACAAGGGAAGTTATTTCAGAATTCAACTCAAGTTAGAAGTAGCAGAAGCTCGCGACAAGAATGCGAGTCAACAATCCGAGATGACCAACAAAAGTAGTCTCAATCCAAAAAAAGAGAAAAAAAAAAAGTGAATCCGAAATGCAGAAGCAGTAGAAAGATGTGAACTGCTCAAGACGTGGTTGAGGTCACGAGTGTTACATGTACGGTCTTGATCCAAAAGTTGATGAAGAATGAACTAGCACCTGCAACTAGCAAGCGCCAAGGTTCAAATCTAAAGTCCGTATGAATAACCATTCAAGACTCAAGATCAAGCTTCAAAAGACTCATAGATAGGAATCTTGTAACTCGTAGCTGATAGGTTTAGTTAGCCTTTTCAATTTTAATTTTTGATGTAATAATAGGACCGCAGACCGGAACCTCGACGGAACGAAACCTCAATCGGCTCTCCACCTCGGTACTCCATCATTCTTCCTAATTCTGAACTACACGTGGCCTGATTCCTTTATAGCCAAGGATATGTAGGCAGCTCAGATACCAGGGCTCGGTCACATTCTCCTTTCTCTTAGTTTTTGGTCTCTCTAAATAAGGGTCGGGTCAAAAAACCTGTCTCGTCGTTCTTTGTCTGAAAACTCTTCGCGTTTCCAGTCAAAGAGGGGCAGTTGTAGACATGTAATTTTTGACCCTCCCCAAAATTTTACACATTTTAGCGTAAATATTTAATTTAGGTTTAGTATCGCTATTCTAAATAGTTTTGACTCTTTTACTTTATTTTTATCACAAAAATAAAAATTACAATTTTTTTTATATATTTTCATCTTTAGGTTAAAGTAAGTTAGTACATTTATATTTATAGTATTATAACATTTGAAAATACAAAAATTAGTTTCACTTTTAGTATTTAGTTTTATATTAGTTTATTTTAGTTTAGAGTGATTTTTACATTTTATAGATACATACTATTTGGTCTTCCTAGCCTAGATTCAAACCCAAAAGACATGGTCTAACCCAATTCCCTAAATCCAAACCCAATTACCCTTAGCCCATAGATCCAAGCCCAATACCCATAAAACCCTAACACTTTAAAAGGACTTCTTCACAACTTAGACCTAGCTAAGAAAAATTTCTAATTCCAAAAAGCTAGAGAACGACAGCTCCTAGGACGACCAAGAATCAGCCGCAACTCCAGCTCCATCTGTCGCCCCTCCCTTTCCCTCTAATTGCTAAAACCTCTGTCTACCCACTCACCTGCCAACAATCAGCCATCATTTGCTAGTGTTTCCCTTCTAGGTGATATACATGGTCAATCCTTTAGTTTCCTTTTATAAGTGTTGTTTGTCTCACTTTTTTCCCCACTTTCCTTAATGTTTGCTTTTGGTCACTTGTATTTATCCTTTGTCTTATGTGATTGTTTAAATGATTTAAAGCTAAAATATTGATGTTTATTTCTTTGTCTTGAGTTGGTATTATGCAGATTGAGTCACTTTCACAAGTTTTTTTTTTTACCATTTATCAAACGAGTATCCCTGGAAAATTAGAGATTATGTGTTTCTTTTGTTGTTTTCTTGATTTTAAATTTGTATATTGATTTTGAGTTTGTAGTTTTTTTCCCAAAGTGAAACAGAAAAATGTTTCAAGTTTCTTACTTCTTTTTCCTTTATTTAATTCTTTGCTTAGACAACTGATAATTGTTTAGTATGTCACACTGGGACTTCTTGTATGTTTACTTGTACCACTAATAATCTCAAAGTAAGATAAATAATTCATATAAATACTCGTATTTTGCTTTACGCACGATTAATAAATTATCGTGGCCATGCGAACGGTTCCCGTGGCATGGTCACAGTACGTAAATCTCAATTCGGGTGTGCATTTCATGTGACCCGATCATAATTTCGAGCAATAATAAAATGAAACATGTTGTAGATCGTGGGTACGGTTCCCGTGACGTGATTCACAATGTGTACCAAACAAACGAGTGTGCGACATCGCAACTTGTTCCAACCAATTCCATAAATAATTAAAAGCAGTTTAAAAGGTTAGGAATGCACAATAGTTTTAAAGCATGTAATAAATCAGATAATTAGGCCAATTATTAATAGTTGAGCGACCGTGCTAAAACCACGGAACTCAAAAATGCCTAACACCTTCTCCCAAATTAATAGAATTCCTTACCCCGGTCTTCTGTGTTCGCAGACCATAAATAAGAGTCAAACTTCCTCGATTCGGGATTTTAAACCGGTGACTTGAGACACCATAAATTATCCCAAGTGGCGACTCTGAATTTGAATAAATAATTCCTTTTCAAATATTATCACTTTAATTAGAAAAACTCCCCTATACCCTTTTCGGGTAGAAAAAGGAGGTGTGACAGTAAGCACACATCTCCACAAGTAGCCTTTATTGCTCAGATTGATACTTCTATTGCTGGTAATTTTTTTGTTTGTGTTTCCCAGTCTAGTAGTCTTGGACCATGGGTCATGGACTCAAGCGTTTCTGATTATATCTCTGGTAATAAATTACTTTTATCAAATATTGTGTATTCACAATCTCTTCCCATTGTTACTTTAGCTAATGGGTTTCAAACTAAAGCAAAAGCAGTTGTACAAGCTAATCCCCTATCTTCTGTCACTTTGAATTTTGTTCTTTATGTCCCTGGCTGTCCCTTTAGTCTTGCATATGTTAGTTGTTTGACTCGTGTCCTCCATTATGGTATATACTTTATTGATGATTCTTTTATTATGCAAGACCGCAGTACGGGACAGACGATTGACACATGGCGTGAATAAGAAGGACTTTACTACCTTAACGCACTTAAAGCCTCCAAGGCATGTCTAGTTACAGATCCTCCAGATTAATTCACAGACATTTAGGACATATAAGTTTATCCAAGCTTCAGAATATGGTGCCTAGTTTGTCTAGTTTATCTACATTAGATTGTGAGTCGTGTTAGTTTGGGAAACATACCCGAGCCTCCTTTTCTCGTAGTGTTGAGAGTCATGCATAGTCTTTTTTTCTTTAAATTATTCTGATATATGGAGTCCTAGTAGAGTCATTTTAACCTTGGGATTTCATTATTTTGTTAAATTCATTGATGATTATTCAAGATCCACTTTGGCTTTTCTTAATGAAAGATCGTTCTGAGTTGTTTTCTATATTCTAGAATTTTTGTGCCGAAATCAGAAATCAATTTGGTGTTTCTGTTCGCACTTTTCACAGTGATAATGCCTTAGAATATTTATCCTCTCAGTTTCAACAATTTATGACTTCTCAAGTAATTATTCATCAGACCTCTTGTCCTTATACTCCTCGGCAAAATGGGGTCGCAAATAGAAAGAATAGGCACTTCATTGAGATTGCTCACACACTTCTCATTGAATTTCATATTCCGTTGCGTTTTCGGGGCGATCTACTTCTCATAGCTTGTTATTTGATTAATCAGATTCTTTTATCTCCAATCCAAAATCAGATTCCGTATTCAGTATTGTTTCCCCAGTCACCCTTATACTTTCTTCCCCCTCGTGCTTTTAGGAGCACATGTTTCATTCATAACTTAGCCCTTGGGAAAGATAAGTTAGTTCATCATGCTCTCAAGTGTGTTTTCTTTGGTTATTCTCGTGTTCAGAATGGATATCGTTGTTACTCACCTGATCTTTGTAGGTACCTTATATCAGCTGACGTCACATTTTTTTTAGTTTAAACCTTTCTTTACCTTTTTTGACCACCTTGATATATCTGAGGTTTTACCTATACCAACCTTTGAGGAGTTTACTATAGCTCCTCCTTCACCTTCCGCAAAAAAGTCTTACCCATTCCAACTATTAAGGAGTCTAGTGTTGCTCCTCTCATATCCCTAGCCACTAGAACACCACTCTTGACTTATCGTCGTTGTCCGCGCCCAGCATCAGGCCTAGTTGATTCACATCATACACCTGACCCTGCTTCTACTGCGGACTTGTCTCTTCCTAGTACACCGATTGCACTTCGGAAATGAATATGGACCACACTTAATCTTAATCCTTATTATGTCGGTTTAAGTTATCATCGTCTGTCATCGCCCATTATGCTTTTATATCTTCTCTACGTGCTGTTTCTATCCCTAAGTTTACAGGTGAAGCATTGTCTCATCCAGAATGGCGACAGACTATGATTGACGAGATGTCTGCTTTACATACGAGTGGTACTTGGGAGCTTGTTCCACTTCCTTCAAGTAAATCTACTGTTGGTTGTTGTTGGGTTTATGCAGTTAAGGTTGGTCCGGATGGCAAGGTTGATCGACTTAAGGCCCGTCTTATTGCCAAGGGATATACTCAAATATTTGGGCTCGATTACAGTGATACCTTCTCTCCCATGGCTAAGATAGAATCAGTCCACCGCCGGTCACTTTATGGTCTAAAGCAATCTCATCGAGCCTGGTTTGGTAAGTTCAACACAGTTATCAAGAAGTTTGGCATGTCTCGTAGTGAAGATGATCAGTCTGTGTTTTATCAGCATTCTCCTTCAAGTCTCTGTATTTATCTGGTGGTCTATGTTGGCGATATTGTTATTACCAGCAATGATCAGGATGATATTACTAAATTGAAGCGGTATTTCTTTTAACACTTTTAGACTAATGATCTGGGCAAACTAAAGTATTTTCTGGGTATTGAGGTCGCTCAGTCTAACTCAGGTATTGTGATCTCACAATGGAAGTATGTCTTAGACATTCTTGAGGAGACATGAATGAAAGGATATAGACCTGTTGACACTTCGATGGATCCGAATTCTAAACTTCTTCTAGGACAGGGGGAGCCGCTTAGCGATCCTATAAGATATAAGCGGCTAGTTGGTAAATTAAATTATCTCACGGTGACTAGATCTGACATTTCCTTTCCTATGAGTGTTGTAAGTCAGTTTATGGATTCTCTCTGTGATAGTCATTAGGATGTAGTTGTCCGCATTCTTCGATATATAAAATTGGCTCTAGGAAAAGGGTTGTTATTTGAGGATCGAGGTCATGAGCAAATCGTTGGATACTCAGATGTTGATTGAGCAGGAACACATTCTGATAGACGTTCTATGTCTGGGTATTGTGTTTTAGTAGGAGGCAATTTGGTATCTTGGAAGAGCAAGAAACATAATGTAGTTGCTCGGTCTAGTGCAGAAGCAGAATATCGAGCAATGGATATAGCAACTTGTGAGCTAATTTTGATCAAACAATTGCTCAAGGGTTGAAATTTGGTAAAATCAATCAGATAGAACTTTTATGCGATAACCAAGCTGCCCTTCATATTGCATAAAATCCGGTGTTCCATGAGAGGACAAAACACATTGAGATTGACTGTCACTTCGTCAGAGAAAAGATGCTATCAGGAGATATTGCTACAAAATTTGTGAAGTCGAATGATCAGCTTGCTAATATTTTCACCAAGTCCCTCACTGGTCCTCGTATTAGTTATATATGTAACAAGCTCGGTACATATGATTTATATGCACCGGTTTGAGAGGGAATGTTAGTTTGTTAGTTAAATAGTTATATGTAAATAACTCTAATCTCATATGCAGTAGGAGTAGACCATGTATTATATATATATATATATATATATATATATATATATATATATATATATATATATATATATGAACTGCTGTGTTATTGTCAATACATCAATAATATAATTTTCGGAGTTATTAATTCGCACTATTACCACCTAAACTACCCTTCTTTATGAATTTGAAGTCAGCGGGATACTCTATAATTTTGTAACAATTCTCCTTGATGTGCCATTTAATCTTGAAAAATTCACATTGTACATTGTAATTCTTCTTAAATTTCTGATTATTGCCAGGTCTGGAGCTATATAGGGCTCAAAGTTGTTGACATTCATATTCACAAAAGGAGTAGCCCCAAGTATACATGTAGTAGTTGTTATAGCTATTTGACTTTCATCACTAATAAGCATGTCATAAGCTTGGTTGACAGTAAGTAAAGGAATCATTAATAGAATTTGACTTCTAGCTTGCATGTACGAGTCATTAAGTCCCATGAGAAATTGATACACTCTCAATCTTTGAAGAAACACAATAAAGTCCTTTGATTTTGGACAATCGCAACCAGGGGAAGGCATCAAACTCATCCATATGTCCTTTAATTTTGAGTAATAGACAGAGATAGATGAGTTAGGGTTGTGATATCTTTATGTAGATTGAATGAGCGAGTATCATTCACCTTATTGAACCTTTCTCTAAGATCTTCCCAGACGGCATGAGTATTTGTTGCATAAGCAATACCGTTAATTAAATTTGGAGCCACAAAGTTCATTAACCATGACAATACAATTGCATTACACCTTTCTCATTGGTACCAGTACTTGTCGCGAAATCTTTCATTCTTCCAAGTTCTATCCACCATTCCAAGCTTGTTCCGGCCTAACAGAGCAATATGCATGGAGCGATACCACACTAAGTAATTATCGGAGCCTGTCAATTGAAAGGAGATCAAAGAGATACCACTAGTATCCCTGGGGCAAGTTAGAGAGGGTGAGTAACCGCGACTGTAATTCCTTCTTCAAATTCATTATCAGATGATGCCTTAGACATGACCGAGATCTTCAACCGCCATTGAAATCGAGAATTGAGCTAGAGGTGAGAAAGAGAACTAAGTAGATTAGAGGCAGAAGACAAAGATCGAATCCACAAGTTCGAATCTGAAGCTCATGGCTCTGATACCATGATGAAATCAAGGGATCAATTCAGATGAACCCTAATCATAAATGAAGAGCAGGGAGAGACGAGAGAGCACTGAGAGTTAGAGAGAGGAATTTGTGAAAATAAAATTGTGTTATCTTTGTAACTGACATTACAAATATATATACATCGACTAATTGACAGCTAATCCAAACGAATTCTTTAACCGACCTCACTTAGCACTATACAATCAAATAGACTAAACTACTCTTCTACAACTAGTCTCTTTTATGGAATACACTTCTCAACACAGATTACTCCTTTATCGTGCAAATTACTGTTTGAAGTTGGCAAATTATGATTGTAGCATGTAAACACATCCAATATTTAGATTTCAGTTTCTTATCAGCGTTGTGAAGCTGTCTCTTCCTTACCGAAGTTGTTACCTAGCCATTCATTTTACGAAAAGGGCGAAACTACTCTATTAATTATGCACTTAGTTAAAATGACAAAGATATTCATAAATAATAAAAGATATTCCCAGATAGCTGATTCTAAATTACCTGTCTCATATGAACAAATTGTTTGATTATTTCATCGAACTCTTTACGAAGTGTTAACACTCCGCATATTTTTGTTTAGTTATTGAAATTGTCCCGCAATGAAATCTTATACTACTAAAACCATCCTAATAGATGAAGAAGTTTTAACTTATTGGCGTTTTTCTATTTCTTAACTAGGGGCCATCATCTATTATCCGTCGTTTAACAATAACAATTTGTTTGATTAACCTCGGAAGCAATATGTCTCTCATGATGAAGACCATTTAGAGGTCCAAAGATTATTTCAAAGAACTACTACGACTGGGTCCAAACTCAATGTAACAGTCGGTATAATACCATTACAAACAGGGCTACAACAGTGAGGATTAGGGCAAGACGTGCTCTCCCACAAGTGCGCTGCTAATGTGGTTACTAAGCTATTAATTCCCTGATAAAAGCTACTAGTACCAGGTGAATTCATATGGACCAAAAAGGAAGGAAAAAATGATGGCCTCCACTTCTACTTCACAAACAGTACCAGTTTACCCTAGAAAAAACGGGGGAAGGGGAGGGATAAACGCAATGTAACTTCACTAAAAGAAAGATTAACACTTGTAATTGAAATATAAGTCGGACGTTTGTCACTATCTCAAGACTCAGTTGGCAGCCTTGTAAATATCCAAAAGACTTTAAAGTGGCAGCATTGCCGTAAATGTCTAATAGATGGGGATGAATTATCCCAAAGTAAATTTACAGGTTTCACCGCGCCATCCCAAGCTGATACTTCATGCAAGGAATGCAAGCGATCAGACTTCTGTGAAATGAGTTTTCTCACTTAAGTTTGATGGTGATCCTTCCCACAGCTCTGCTAGCTCCTTTCTCATCCACGAAATCACAATTATGGGCCCCAAAGTTGATGGTACCTATTTTAGTCAATCCAAGATAGGCAGAAAACAGTGTTGGGACCAGATAAGATCATGCTTGTTGTGGGAACAAAAGTGCTTAAACCACCATAAGAGGAGATCCTCAAAAAGTAAGAGATTTGTAAAAGATAGACATGAATAAACTACTAATAACTTGTCATTAAGTTCTAGATTTATGCAAGTAGTTAGTCGTATACTTTTTGTTGGAGTCCACAGAGCAAAAACTCGTCTCTGGCTAGTAATTCATCAGCATTGAACTCAACATAGTGTCACTCGTGTCTTAACATGGCTCTCCAAGGACTAACTAGCACTCCTGGACTTTAAACACCAAGTATCTATTGGACAAGATATGTGCAATGTAAACTCTTTCTGTAGAAAGCAAAGGAGCAAATCTTAGGCATCTTGTAAGAGCCATACCCAAGACCCACATTGACGATGGTTGGACACCACCGCAATGCTGTGAGAGAGCCACTTGTGACGCTCGTTTCACTGTATTGGAAAAGAATGCACGCTTCCAATTTCTGGCTAATTCTAAAGTGCTTCTCTAGTCTGTATGAAGAAACCCTTGTTGAAGTTCCCACTAAAGAAAGGAAACAAAATTCTGCCTACGTGATTTTCGCAAAGCATGCCCCGACCAAGCCTAGTTACCGGAGGAGAGTTGTGGTAGGTTGATAACCACGGTAAAAATAGTGATATTATAATTAGTCCTCTTGTTATGGTGGTGTAGTATCAAATAAGCAAGGCATTCTATTATAGTATCACGTGAGTTTCAGGGAGTATAAGCTAGGTTTTCACACACAATTAAGTGGTGCAAAACAGATAGCCCCACAGATCAGTATCTGGATATGGTGCTAAATAAAAAATGATTCCTGCATCTTATTGACTTATGGAAGTAAAAAAAGCTATCCAAGAGAACGGAGTTCGAATAGGTAGTTGGAAAATAGAATTGACAGGAAAGTCAAATTAGTTTATACCTTAAAGAGGACGAGAGCTGATTTTACGTGTCAATGAGAGACGAAAAGGACAGATAAAGGCTTGACATAGTGGCAACAAGATATGAATTACGGAATTATGGGACACAATAAAAGCAGGAACGGAGTGCGAATCATTGTAGAACTAGGACTTCAGATAAACTTGTAGAAGTAAGGAGAATGGACCAAAGGATTATCTTGTTACGACTAGTATGGTGAAAAGAGACAATCAACAATCAACATCATTAGTACAACTGCTCCACAAATAGGATTAACGAGGAAACTAAACCTAAATACCGGAACAATATTGTTACATTGATCCAAATGCACATTTAGGTAGACCTCCAAATGCATCAATCCTTAGGCGCGATACTATGATAATTGATATTACAAAAAAGAGAGGATAAGATAGGCCTGAAATTATATGCAAGGAAGTCGTCTCCAAAAAACCCAACAGTCTTAAAATCCATACAGATTTACATAAAACAGGACATAATGGAAACATAGGATCCATATAAGCAATAGTAATTCCTTAGGAAGAAGGCTTAGCCGTAAGATTCGTTAGGATTCGTGTTCGTTAGAAGTCCTTCTAGTTCGGTTATATAGTTTTAAATCAAGAGGGAGAAGTCTGAGATAGAATCTCCTTTTAGAGAACCCATAATTATCTAGAAAAACAAATTATTTAGAATCTGAATGATGTGACCTAAATAGAGCGGAATGGATATAAAGGATTCATACAACCGATTCTTGATTTAAAATAAAAAGGATTCATACAACCGATTCTTGATTTAAAATAAAAAGGATTCATACAACCAATCAAACTAGTTAGACGTAGCTAATGAATGTATACATTGATCCAATAAATCTCAAAACACTAATACATCTTTACCAGGATCTGAATGGACGTGTAGATGGGTAGATATAATGACAATCTTGACCGTGAAAGAACTTTTCTTAAAATAAGAAAATTAATTTATGATTTAGCTTTAACTACCACCTACACTTTTAATAAATAAAATGAGTAACAACCCCCATCAGAGACTAGTACGATTCAATTCAACAGTTTGTTCGTAGGGGTTTGATTGTGTCGTAGCTCTATAATTTGGATTAAGTTTAGATGAGCTACATTGCTGATATTGATCCCCAAAAAAAAGACGTATTAGAAAATGAAATTGTGATCGGTTTCTAGTGGGGTATTTGAAAGAAATAGATTAATTAGTAGATTGTGTCTCACACAGATATCTTTAATAATTCATGTCATATCCAAAAATAAATATATAAAAAGCTAGACAATCATGAGAAAAAAGTTCTTACAACTACGAAAATTACAACAACCTCAATGGACATACACTATGTCAGTGAATTTTTTATATAACTCCGACACAAATTTTACGAACGGAAGCTCTTATTTTCATATTTCTCATTGATTACCTTAATTCTGAATCTATTTCATTTTGAGAGTAAACCTAACCATAACCAATAGACTTCAAACTTACCAAAAAATTACCGAGGCCTAAGCATGAGACTTGAAGCTAAAATAGATATCATGTAAAGGAAATGACAACTCGCATCAACAAGGTAGTAAGTGAAGTTTTAGGTGTGTCAAAAGACCTGGGACCTCAATAACAAGAACGGTGGTGGTAGAATTAAGAGGTGCAAAAAGTATTAGTGCATGTCCTCGGGAGTCCTTTTATTTTGATCAGAGACTTCTAGGATGTTTACGAATAAGAATGAGTTTTAGAAAACCTCTACTATGGAAAAAACCCTTCATTTCCCAAATCTGTGTACCTTTATGCCGTTTTCGACACTAACAACCAGCCAGAACTGTGGTTTGTCTTACTTGGCTTACTCTTAAAAACCCCACAAAGTGAAGAAGACTTGCGCCAGTAAATGGGAGGGCTAAGTTGAGCTTCATGCAAAAATAGCAGATCAAAATAACATACCAAGTATAGAAGTGCTGGTTGAGGCGAGTGGGTCAAAATACCAGCTGATAAGGCAGTAACCAGTCCAACAGAATATCCTGATAGGGCATACCATATGTACTTAAACCCCTTTGGAGATGATATATCCTCCTTTGGAAGTGGTATATCCAAGATGCTTCCGGAGTCCCTGCTCTTTCTATGGTCAAAACAGAAAACTAATGCTAAAAGCATAGAGGGAATAGCCTGAAAATACATATGACAAATGAAAGCTTAGTCCACGTCAAATTGTTTTAACAACAAAGTAATGACAGTATCACATCCAGAAGGAATAATCACAAACAAAAGAATCTGTAGGATCAACTTCATGTGATCACTCAACACGTTATAACGTAAATGTGTATACATGTATATGCACTCATCCTTAGCTACCAAATATTGAATGTCAGGAAACTACCTCTGAAAGCAATTTCTTTTTTGATGATGGTGGTGTCCGGGCCAACTTGTGTGCACCTCGACTATTCCACCAGGTACCTGCTATTACAAACCAACACAGGTACCGGGCAACTCGGATAACTCTGCCCACCACCAAGGCTTAGGCAGATGGAAAGAATGCACCTAGTGTTTTTGCTCTGACACAGGTGCACAAAAATCCAGGAATTAGGGAAAAAGAAAAGAGAGGTCGTGAGATTTTAAACCTGGTTCATTTTTGGTTCACTGTCAGCATAAATATTCTCTGCACAAACACAATTATTACTAGACAAACCTGTAGTGTGTTGTTTGGTGGTGAAAGTTGCATGGCACAATGTAGGATTAGGGAGAAAAGTTATATTGATCTTATCCCAATTTATGACATACTAATATTTATTTGCGGCATCTCCCAATATGTTTGACACACTAATAATGATAATTCAATTTTATATAACTTCCACAAATTTAAAACTACTACTTTCAATACTTTAGCCACAAGCAAAGTAATACACTTAATCGATTATACTATGTAGACACTAAATGTGTATCATATAGTATAGAAAGGAGCAAGTATGCACTTTGTTGCATTTGCATACACTACCTTGCAGTTGCATAAACAAAACCAGTAAAAACTGTCTTGAGGAACTATCTTAAATTGACGTCGTACTTGTGGCAGTAAATTTGAACCCCCTCCTCCTCCCAAAAAATAATAAAATGAAAAGAAAGAAAAAAAGAAATAGTGAAGAGTAAAGAAGTAAGTCAACAAGAAGCTAAATTTACTTATGACCAAGAAACTAAGAAAAGAGAGTGACAATGAGGAAGAAGGTACACACAACCCAACAACACAACAAAATAAGTCCAAATTTGCCCCCCCCCCCCCCAATGCCAATATTAAAACCCCTGCCAGAAACAGGTGAATCATTTCTCTTGCTAGTCTTGTTTGCACCCCAAAGATTCACTTAACCAACAGAAAAGTATCTGAAATCCCAAGGCTCTAAGCAGTTTACACTGCTCTAGTCATATTGCATCCCACTTTCTCAATACACCTCTGAGTAAGCACTACATTGCCGTAGCTCTATACTGAAAAGGGTCCTGTTGTTCATCACACCACCGAACTCATCTAGACTTTTGGCAACTGCAATGCATGGTTCAACTACACACAATTTTCTTATATTCCCTTTTACTTAAATATTATGTTGTTGAGTGTGTGAATGAAGAGGATTACTGCCTGAAACATGAAACTTTGTGCCTGAACTGGATATGGTTCAACTATGCATAACTACTGATGTCTTTAGTTGTAAACAAAGATCTTTTGGGGAATTTTGGGAATTTCAAGCATCAATATGCAAATATCTTTTTATCAATGAGGAAAACTCCGGTCACTGAGAAGAATTGAATTTTCCATTTTGTGCCCCCCCCCCCCTCTAACAAAAATAAGGTGCAAAACAACAGCAGTATAGAGGGAGATATTGACTAACACATGTACTTGTTTCATAAAAAGGAAACATATTTACCATGTCACCAAGACCCAGCATCATGAAGTCAGCAGCAGCATTTCCAGGCACTACACCACCCAATAGATTTCTAGGGAACACAATCTTGACAGGCAACTCTAGTTTTTTGGTTATCATCCGCAATCCTGGAAGGCTCAAACTATTAGCCACCGTGTGTATAGGATTGGATGCTTGCTGAGTTGCCACAGACACCATGACGTTTGCGCCAAAGAATCTCTCGGAATAGAAAACCCAAAATATGTCATACACAAACAAGCAGACAAGGAGCATTGCACATATCTTAATGTTAGGAAGGCGTACATGGCTCACAAAAGCAATACAAAGAGAGATGCCCAACAAATTATTCAGTATCCAATGCCCAGTGACAAGCCACGCTATTACCGTGCCAACACATAGCAACATCAAAAGCCCTTGGATCCTAGTAAACGGCTTGGAACAACATCGAGATACAAAAGGGTCAGCTAAACCGAACTGAGACTTGATTTGGGCAATATAAGGGAATAGGCAAAAGTAAAGAGACGATGCCGAGGCAACTGCAGTAAACGCTGTAAGGATTTGTGAGACAGAAGAGAACAAATAGAACATCATAAGCAAGCTGCATGAGCTCACTATCGGGATCATAAGAGCCTGAGACCTGTCTAAGGTGATTGATGCTTCAGATAAATCACGATTTTTCTCCATCTCCTTGCCATAGTTTAGAGCTCGGAATGCAGATCCATATGACACAGCTATGGCAGTCAGAATAAGAGCAACGGGTGCTGGTTCAAGCAAATAAGCTAACTTCCACAAAGGCTCCATCTTTTTAACAAAGTTTCACACTTTTCCTAATTCTGCCTGTAAACGCTTCTTTTTCAGAACTAATAACGTTAAAAATCAAACACTTTTCCTTGTTTCATGAACTCAAAGATACTTTGTAGAAATTCAATAGCCTGAAAGGACAAAAAATTAAACTGATGAAATTTCATTCGGCATTATCAGTATAAGTCAGTGCCAGAAAGTTCATAATTTGCACAAACCAATCCATATATTATTTTTATATTTTTAATAAAAAGGTCCATAGATTCATTTCAACATAGCTTCATTAACAAGATGAAATAAACTTTATCTGATAACACGTAATCGGCACCGACAACTACACTTTCGGTTATTCAATCAACTAAAGGCAAAAGAATACCCCATGAACAGAGGTTTGATGATAATAATTCTGAAAATGTAATGACTTATATAAAAAATAAAAATAAAAATACAAATTGGGGTTTTCTTTTACAGTGAATTCAGGAGATCTTTCTAATGTGGACTTACCTTGGACTAGAAGAATTTGACTGAACTCGTCTTTGTAAACAAAACCCCAAAATTCCCCTTCTTTATCGAACGTGTTTCGAGTTTCGACAGTGAAGACAGCTCTGATTTCGAAACGATTCAGTGAATCAAGTGACTTGCTATGGTGAATGAACGGGAATATCTTTAGTGCCCAATTTAGCAATTGGGCTCATCTACTTGGGACATATTGTACAATGACCCTGTAAAAAGAAATATCTGTCATATTAGCCAGCGTATTCATGCCTTTCCAATTTTTGGCTGAATCTCTTGCTAAGCTATATAAATAATAATAATAATGATGATGATTATAATGGGAATGAATATTTATAATCATTTAAAAGATACATTTAATTATAACCAATTTTATTTTTATCCTACAGAATAAATTAATGTTTAAATTCTATTTTTAGAAAATGATTCCATGAGACCTTTATGGGATAAGAGAATACCATAAATTTGTAGTACTTTATAATAATTATTATTTTATTTTGTAACCCGTAAATAAAAAAGATAAAATCTTTAAATTAGTCCATGAGATATTAAATATCTTCATGTCACATTTTGAAAAGGTTGAGTGTATAAGATGATTTTCGTCTGCAAAAAATATGTAATAAAAATTTAGTCCATAGTTCAAGGGGTAACTTATTTATTTTGTCATAAAAGGTAAAGTCTTTAAAATAACCCATGAGAAATTAAATATCTTCATCTCATATGCTAATTCAGCGATAAGTTATGCAACTTCTATTTAATCTATATTATTATTATTAAAGCATGAATACAATGTCAGTTTACAAAAATAACTTTATAATATTAAGCATAATAACTCATAATAAAAGGATATAACCAGAATTCTAGATATTAGTCTTATAATCCTATTAGTTTTATGACATAATACTACACGTTAGAAATTCTACATGATTGCCTTTGGGAATCCTATTAGAATAATTACTTTCGGGTTGTCTAATTCATATAAAATTGAACATGTAAATATCTTTAGTCATATAATCCTATTACTTTTATGATATACTTCTTAAAAATTCCTATTACTAATTTAATTTGAAAACGTATTATAATATCTTATTACTAATTTAATTTGAGAATGTATTATATTGTCCAAATCCATTTAGAAAAAATGAGAGTGTCACGACCCGGACTTCCCACCCTCGGGAGTCATGATGACGCCTACTCGTGAAAGCTAGGCAAGCCGAGCGTTATAGATTTTATTATCCTTTTTCTTAACCTTTTAACAATTTTAAATCAACATACGATCAACAACGGAATAATAAAAATAATAAAAGAAATGCGGAAGACGAAGTCTGATAGTTTAACCAAATGCTAGTGCGAAAATCCAAAATACAACTCTACCCAGAACAAGTGTCACAATATCACGAACCATCTACGAATACTACAAACAATGGCCTGAAAAGAAAGATACAAGTCTATCTCTAAAGTAAATGAAAACAGAATATAAAAGATAGAAGCGGACGTCTACAAGACTACCTCGGGTCTCCACTGAAGGTAGCAACTTCGCTATGGTCCAAAAGCTCCGGTACCGAGATCTGCACACAGTGCAGAGTGTAGTATCATCATAACCAACTCTAAGTGTTGGTAAGTGTCGAGCCTAAACTTGGCGAAGTAGTGACGAGGTTAGGACAAGACTACCAAATAAACATGTGCAGTTAAAGCATATACGGCAAGTAATAATAACGGAAACTAGCAGTTAAATATGGGAAGGGGGACATGGTGCGGGGAATATCAAGTACCAACAGAATCTCAGGCGAAAAGCATAAATACCATCTAAAATATCTCATCAGTAAGAATAAGGAAACAGTAACGAATCAATGTCCACTCTTATTCTTTATTATTGCGGCGCGCAACCCAATCCAAATCATATAACACTGTTGCAGCGTGCAACCCGACCCAAATCATAGAATACTGTTGCGGCGTGCAACCCGATCCAACTCATATATCATTGTTGCGGCGTGCAACCCGACCCCTCATGTCCTCTCTTATTACTCCTTGTTGCGACGTGCAAACCGATCCCATATAATATTGTTGCGGCGTGCAACCCGATCCCAATATACAAATCAGCACCAATCACAAAAGAATCCCAGCAAGGGAACAATAAGGAAACAATAATATCCCGGCAAGGGAATCAATAACAAGAATAAACACATTCCGGCAAGGGAACCAACAGTAAGAATTAAATATGTCCCGGCAAGGGAATCGTTTATAACCAAACTTGTACCAACAATTAACTTCACAAATAAAACCTCAACTGGAGTCAATGCTCAACAATAAATAAATACCATGAAGATAATCATAATTCTTGCCCAACACGGAGAATCAACAAGTTAGGCATTTGTAGTACTTATTAAGAAACACAACAATTACAGTTTAAGACTCACGGGCATGCTTGAAAACGACGTATAGATACTCGTCACCACACATATATGTCGTACACTACACAACACATAGCAAATAAAGCACAATACTTATTCCCTCAAGCTAAGGTTAGACCAAACACTTACCTCAAACTTCCACGGCCAACTCAAGCCTCAAACACCGCTTTTCCTTTAGAATTCGCCCCAATTTACTTGTATCTAGCCCAAATTAATTTAACAACATTAATAAATGCTAAAGAATTCATACCCAATGCTTAATTATAAGTTTTTTTATTATTTGCCCCAAAAAATAAAAAATCGACCCCGGACCCGCTTGGTCAAAACTCAAGGTTCGGACCAAAACCCGATTACCCATTCACCCACGAGCCAGAATATGCAATTAGTTTCGAAATTCGACATCAAAACGAGGTCTAAATTTCAATTATTCAAAAAGCTCTAACTCTACCCAAATTCCCAATTCCTACCATGAAAATTCTAGATTTTTGATTAAAAAGTGATGAAAAACGTTGGGTAATTGAAAGAGTAAAGTTTAGAACTGATTACCAACACTTTGGGGATGAATTTGTGTGAAGAAAATCGCCTCTAGGTCTTGGTAGTTCGAAAATATGATAAAAATGAGTTCTGCCCGTTTTTGGTTTTGTTTAAAAGACTGGGCAGGCCTTCTTCGCATTCGCGAAGGGCCTGCCGCGTTCGCGAAAAGCAACCTTCCTCAGGCTTACGCGATCACGAAAACTCCTATGCATTCGCGAAGGGTAAGCCCCATGTCCGTCGTGTTCCCGGACAACAATACGCGTTCGTGTAGAAGAAATGACAAATTCCTAGCCCACCTCCATTCTACACTACGCGTTCGCGTGATATCGGTCGCGTTCGCGATGAGCAACCCCCCAGTGCTCTGCGTTCGTGACTGTGGCTATGCGTTCGCAATGGACAAAACCCTTCCCAACCCAGCTTGTACTTCGTGTTCGCTTGAGCTGCATCGCGAACGCGAAGAACAACACATCAGTACACCATAAGCAGCAAAACAACAGAAAATCCTAAGTCCAAAACACTCCGAAACCTATCCGAACCCTCGGGGATCCAAACCAAACATGCATACTAACTCAAAAATATCATATGGACTTACTCATGCGATCAAATCGCCAAATTAACATCTTTAACAACGAATTTAGCATCAAAATCAAAGAAAAATCTCAAGAACTCTTAAGTTCAATTTTTAACAACCGAGGGTCCGATTCACGTCATATCAAGACCGTTTCTAACTAAATTTTATAGGCTCAACTTAAATACCATATAAAACCTGTACTGGGCTCCGGAACCAAAATACAGGCTCAATACCATCAAATTCATACACATTAAAATTTCCAAAAACTCTTATAATTTTAGTTAAACAATTTTCTTCAAAATTTCATTTCTCAAACTTGGGACCTCGGAATTCAATTTCGGGCATACGCCCAAGTCCCATATTTTTCTACGGACCCTCCGGGATCGTCAAATCATGGGTCCTGGTCTGTACCCAAAATGTTGACCGAAGTCAACTTAAATTCAATTTTAAAGGCCAAATTAGTATTTTTATCAAATTTTCACATAAAAACGTTTCGAATATATGCCGGACAATGCTCGCAAATCGAAGTGATACAAAAGAAGGTTTTTAAGGTCTCGGAATACAGAATTTACTTGTAAATCAAGTGATGACCTTTTGGGTCATCATAGAGAGCCAATATTAAAATCAGAAATACAATATTAATATTTCAAAATAGCCTAAAATATTAAACGTAAGAACTCATAGGGAAAAATATAACTGCAATAACCTATTTTTTGACTATAATACCTTCTATGCTAATTTTTAATATTTAAAATTAATAAATTTTTGTCTATTAAATTCTCATTAAAAATATGTAGGAAGGTTTATTAAAATCAATTTCATAAGAATCTTTCGTATTGGAAATACGTTACCACTACATAATGTCCAATACGAAGAAAAAATAAAAATAATATTAAATGGACTGCATAAACAGTTGAAATTGAAAAAAAAAAACACCCCCACGATACCATATTTTATATTATATTTGAACTATTTCCTACTCAAATAATATATTTTTTATCATTTTCGTGTAATATTAAAAAATACCCAATTATTAAACTACAACTAAAAAATATTTAATAATATAAATGTGTGAGAAAGAGAAAATAGTTGGTAAGAGTCAATACCACTAATGATTCTACAAATATAAAGATCTAAAAGTGAAATGTCATATCAATCTTTTACTCTTTGAAAACAAAATTTATGGTGGATAAAATTATAATTAAGATTAATAGCCTGTTTGGCCAAACTTCTTTTTGGCCAAAAATGCTTCTTAAAAATTGAGGTGTTTGACCAAGCTTTTGGAAGGAAAAAAAGTGCTTTTGAGGAGAAGCAGAAGCAGTTTTGGAGAAGCAGAAAAAAGTAGTTTCTCTCCAAAAGCACTTTTTTGAGAAGCACTTTTGAGAAAAATACACTTAGAAGTAGTTTTTTAAAGTTTGGTCAAACACTAATTGCAGCTCAGAAGTGCTTTTCAAACTAATTAGCCAAACACAAACTATTTCTCACCAAAAGTACTTTTGAGAAAAATACTTTTGAAAAAAAACACTTCTCAAAATAAGTTGATTTTTACAGCTTGGCCAAACGGGCTATAAATATTCAAAACAAGAGATGAACTAATATTAAGATTTGAATCGACATAGAATAAATTATTTTTTATGTTAAAACCAAATAATTAAATTTTTTAATTAATTATTTAGCAAGAGAATCCAGTTCAATTATTTATTAAATTTATCATATGAGTAAAATTCTTATTCAAGTTAAAAAAAACTTAGGGGATATAAAATCATTCCATAAAAGGAGTGTTATAACACAAAGTTAAAAAGGTTAGTATATTATTAAGAATCAAAATGCTATACAAGTGTCTGAGGAAGCACAATTACAGCTAAATCCTAAACAAGAACAAGCTTTCAAGACTATATTATAAAGAGTCAACTCTAGTATAACGAGATTATTCTTTGTAGAAGCCTCCGGTGGAATCGAAATAATATTTCTATGTCATGCATTACTTGCAAATATCATATCAAGAGGCATGACATTGTTAGCAATAATAGCAAGTGGTGTACCAACAACGATTTTATTGTGAGGCCACCCACTTTAGATTTGATATTCCTCTTCAAACAAATTAAATAACCATCACAAATATATTAAAGCAGAGCAATGATGCTAAATTTATAAGGAAAACAAAATTGATAATATGTGATGAAACATTTATGACTAAGTGTCAAACGATGTAAATAATTGCCCCGACTTCTAGAGATATATTGGATATTAATGAACTGTTTGATGAAAAATTAATGGTTTGGGAGGTAATTTGGTTCTTCCTGAACACCTGGTTATCAATTTCAATGGTAATAGTAGTGCATTTAATAAGAGAAATATTTCTATCATTAGATTTTGTGTAACTCGCATGATAGAATTAAAAAGATATCTTAGCTAACAGAAATGAATATGTTGATCAACTAAATAAAAGGCTGATTGCAAAAATTTATAGTAAAGATAAAATATTTTTCAGTTTTTGACTCAGCATAAAATGATACCAGTAATTACTACCAAGAAGAATACTTAAATACTTTAATACCAAATGGCCTTCTACCATACGTGTTTGTTGTCAAGTTTCTTATTTCTTATGTATGTTAGTGTCACCGTATATATAATAGACTAAGTTAAAATTGATATTCTATTGTATATAGGTTAATTTTGAAGAAAAATACGTCTGTCATGCTACTGAAAAACTTAGATACATCGAATAGCTCATATAATAGCACACATATGGTATATAGAAGTTTTGACAATAATGTCATACATGTTTCTGAATGTATTGTTATCCCTGAGTTCAACTTTCGTCTTCTGGAAAAAAAAAAATATCCTTTTAAATTTGTGTGAAAATAATTTTTAGTATGGTTATGTTTTGAAAATATAATAAAAAAAGCATAAGGACAAACAGCCTAAATATTGGACTATATTTACTGCAATATATTTTTTTACATGAACAACTGCATTGTTGCACTTTCAAGAGGGATATCAAGATCGACAACAAGAATTCTGGTTAAGGTAGAGCAACCAACGCATTAGGATGAAACATACACAAAAAATATTGTCCACAAAGAAGTGTTCGTTAAGATACCATCACATTAAATACTTTTAAACTATAATATATAATTATCTAACTAACATGATAAAATTGGTCATTTGTGAAAGTTTTGATGATGTCCTTTTATTTTAAATTCATGTATTATGCTAATGTAATAAGATTTTTCGGCATTTAGATGATTGTTGTATTATTATACGTAAAATTTTCTTATTAATTAATTAAATTGTATTATTTTTTCATATAAATAAATGTTTAAATCATTACGTGCAATTATCAACGTGCAACGCACGTTCATATATACTAGTTGTTTGACCAAAATGTGTTGAGCTTTTTGCTAAACTAATTAAATAAGAATACTTTAGGTAAATTTTAGCCAACGATAATTTATTCCAGATCTATAATAGAAAATGAGAGTAAGCAAGCATAGGACATATAAGATTTAACTGTAATATTGATTAAATCACATTATATGGGAAGGAGATGATGATTTCCATAATGTTTAACAATCAATAAGGAATACAGAGATGGAAATGTCACCGATCTTTAATTAGGTAGAACCCCATACATTGGGTGTGATGAGACTAATGATCTATGTTGAAGATCCGAGCTTCCTTTATTCTTTCTCCTTCATGGAGAGAGAAAGATGAAATTCCCCCTCCCTTTAGAGAATGTGTTTGTGTTTTTATTTGTTCCGCCCCCTTTTTTTCTTCTTCTCACTTAGTTTATATACTAGATCTTCTCTCTTACCCAACAGTCATTGACCATAGTATTTGATTCATTTGACTATATTACGAGTTGACCCCTTGAAATGTCATGATATCCAATTCGCCTCTCAAATATCCCAAATACACGACCTCGGCCGTGGCCGAGGTGCGTGTCGTTACAGCGTGGTACAATCACGACAGTTCCAAGTAACCTTCCGTCGTCCCTTCCCACGCCGATTCTTGTCTGGTCAGATTTTGACCCATACACTAATAGTATTTAAATTTGCAATGAGGACATCAGTTTAAATTTGCAATGATATCTAAAAGTGCCGAATAGCTATTTGACATCTATTTTTTTTTAATAATTAAAGGTTTCTCAACACAATAAATTTGTGATCCTTTGGCATGATGTAACCGAAAATCTTCAAGACCCATTCTAAGTTCCGATGGGTTAGTAAGAGAAACTCCTCCTTCTCTCTACACACAATTTCACCTTTTACACAAAACAACTTCCACATGGAACCAACACCCACCAACTCCCCGTCGGAACTACCAGACCTAAGCACTATGCATATCGATTCACCGCCACATACCTCCTATGATACCAAAACATCCTTCAAAGAAACCCTCCTTAACCAACAACATATATTACGATCATCTAGCACTACCAACAAACCAACAACACCTTTGGATTTATCTGATAAAACAGAAAATGACCACCACCACGAATGCTTTATATCCACCGACAAATATCGCCTTTACTCACCTTGGAAATCCTCAGTCATTGTAAAACTGTTTGGACGTCAAATTGTCCATCAAACGCTTAAAAACAAACTCGTTTCTTTATGGCAACCTACTGAAGACATATCCCCCATAGATCTAGGTTGTGACTTCTTCCTAATTAAATTCCATCAGGAAGAAAACATGAGCATAGCCCTACATGGTGGACCTTGGTTCATCTTTAACCACTTTTTATCAGTCCGTAAATGGGAGCCTAAGTTCATAGCGTCCAATGCACAACTCACCTATTCCGCCATTTGGATACGCCTACCAGAACTGCCAACTGAATTCTACGACTTTGAGGTCTTGCATCGGGTTGGTTCCAAAATTGGAACGTTACTAAAAATCGATACATGCACATCAGTGACAACTAGAGGTCGCTATGCATGTATATGTATTGAAGTTCCACTTGAACGCCCAGTAAAATCTCATGTGTTCATTGGCAACAAATACTATATGAAGGACTCTCAATACTGTGTACACTCTGTGGCAGACTTGGCTGTGAGCACGTGATTTTTGCTCTATGAGAACTACTTCCAAAAATTCAAAATAAAATGGTTTTGTGTTGTTTGTAATTTGTTGGTATTTTTGTCTGCGCGTGTTTATTTCTACTTTAATTAAGAAAAATACAAAAATATGTGTTGCATGTGCATTTAGGATTAAATTATGCATTTTGGAATTAATTAAACCATGTCATATTTTAAAGAATGGAAATCACAAAAAATATGAATTTTGGTAGTTTTGTCATTTTTATTGTTTAATTGTGCGATTTTATTTTTCGATCTTGTGTGTTAATTGTTGTTAAGGGTTAATTAATATCTTTTTAAAATAATCTTGGTTTTACAATTCAATTTAGGAATTTTGGTTTTAGGAATTAAAAAGAAAACAGAAGAAAAAGAAGAAAACAAGAGAAAATCGGACTGGGGCCAATTTTAAAAGAGAGTTCAGGCCCAGTCCAAATACCTTTTTTTACCCGGTCCAATTAGGCTGGCAATACGATCGTCCAAACGACGTTGTTTTTGTCACTATCAATCTGGGTCGTTGATCTCACTTGATCAACGGTCCAGATCAACTCCCTCACAACCCGACCCGTCCATCCCAATAACCGATCCAACCCCGGCACCAAACCAAACGACCCCGTTTCCCTTCCCCAAGTTGATCTGAACCCTCCATCACCCTTGATCCAATGGCCAGGATTAAAACACCCCCTTCGTATATAAGTCCAATCCCTTACCCCACGCCCCCAAAGCCATACCCCCCATCACCTCTTTATCTCTAAGCTTCAGAGACCAAACAGATCCTCCGCCTTCAACCACCGTGCTCCGCCCACCGGAAATCACCTCACATCGGTTCTGGTGGTCCAAACGACCCCATCTTCACACCCCTGAACCACCACGCCCTCCTCTTTCCAAATCTACCCTCCATTGTCCTCGAATCATCATCGTCTGCTTCGAATATCAGATCGAAGAATCAGTCTAGAACCCTAGTTCGTTCAATGACCCCCAAATTAACACCCATAGAACATCTAACCACCCCCAATCCAAATCCAGTACCCGTTTGCTTCGAATCATCCTCAAACTTCTCGAATCTTAATTTGAAGATTCGAGCAAAACCTGGACCTACCCCAATCCGCCCTGAACTCACACCCTGGCACCCCCTGACCTCCCTCATGCCCAAAACACACTTGGTTCTGTTCAAATCTTGCTAGAACCATTCGAACCCCAAATATCGAACCAAGAACCCTAGAAAACCAAAGGCTGAAATCTGTCCAAAGAAAAGGAATTTGGGTGTCCAGTGGACCTTAGTCGAAGTGTTCTCAGTTGAGAACACTCGATTAAGGTCCGTTCGACCTCAAAAAAGGTCCGAATCAGGATAGTCTAGTCTCCGAGTTCCTGAGGTATTTTCCTTTTCCTGTTTTATTTCCATTTTTGTGTTTGTTTGTTCAGTTACTTTGTTTAAGTGTAGCTTTATTGATTTTTCAGTTTTGTCGATTGATTCTGTCTTTCTTCATCAGACCTTTTATTTGGTCCAATTTTATCATTGCCTCTGTTGGTTGTCGATTCTTATATGTTATAATTTGTGTAATTGATTGAATAAGTGTCGTCGATTAGTCTGGTATGCTTGAATGTTAGATTAGCATGATAATAGTCTAATTTGTGGTTCATTCTTGTCTGTCTCCCTCCTGCCTTGTTTGTGTTCTAAAGTTTGTAGTAAAATGAGCTCGTTGGTACATTTGAATTTAGAACTGAGCCTATTGGTATATTCAGTTCATTGAATTGGATTTATTGGTCATTTGTTATCCTGAATCTGTCAATCCCCTTAAGGCTCTTCTGGCTGTTTTCTCTTTTGTATTCCAACCTGACTAAGGCATATGCTCGTCTAGTTGATTTCACTTTATCTGTTGCTAAGCTAAATATGATTGGTTCCCCAACATAGTTAGTTCCATATGTGCTGCCCTGAACCCTTGGTCTTCATTTTAATGCCATGTGATTTAATATCTTGAAATTACTAACTGATTTGAATTGGTTATAGATGTTGTAGTTTGTTAGATTCAGCTTAGTTAGTTGGTAGGTTTGAATAGGTTAGAGTTGAAAGGATCAATGCAGAGTGAAAGGGGTTGGGTAGGATAGTAATTTCAGGGGGTTTTAGGAGGGTAATTTGGGAATTAAAAAGTTTAAAAATGGTTAGTTTAAGTGGGCTGTCAGTAAAACACTTAATTAATATTAAATTAATGCATTTGTTTAGTGTTAATGGGGAACAAGACATAGTGGTAGGGGAAGGTTTAAAGGAAATGGATTAAGAATAGGTGCTCATACCTGTTTGAGCAATTAAATAAGGGAAAGACAAGGGTGGTGGGGAACAAGTGAGTTAAAAGAGAACAAAAATATGTAGTAGTGGTGAGGGAATATCATGGGTAGAAAATCTAATAAGGCAGGGGGGGCATGCCTGTTTTCGGGGTTATATATAGAGTCATTTTTTAGATAGAGGAGAGGTTTTTTTTTTACAGAGGATAGGGGGCTGTTTTTTAAGCAGAAAAATAGTTCTATTTTCAAGCTTTTGAGCCTGGTCTGGCTGTTCTTGGAGGCAGACTTTAGAAAAAGAAAAAGAGAGAGCTTAAGAGCTGGGGAGAGGGTAACAAGATACAAAATACAACTGCTGTTTCAGGGCATTTTGAGTGAACTTTTAGTTTTTTTTTTTCAATTCTTGAAATACTTTGTCGAGTAGGTTGAGACTAGAAAATAGATTACGCTTGATACTGTTGTGTGATTAGAGGGGTTTTGAGTTTGTCTGGGTGTTTGCTGTGAGTATTGTTTCACACTTCAGTCCTGCTGTGTTCGAGTGTGTTCTGGGCTGAACTGGTTGTGTTCGTGGCTATTTGAACTCCAAGTCTGTTGTCCTGCCTGTTGTTTGCTACTACTGACTGTTCCTTCTTCATTGTTGTAAATCCCAGTTTTGAATTAGAATTCAGTCCCTTAATCTATTTGTTTTGAGTCTGTGAGTTCGAGTTAGTGGATAGATCAGCTGACTGCTTATATTTGAGTCCCTGATTCATTCTTGGGTTTTGGCATTATTTGAGTTTGTTCTATCAACTCTGTTGGGTTTTCATACTGTTCTGGGTTTCGAACTTGGGTTGACTTGCTGCTGTTGAGTTGTTGTTGATTGCTGGAATTGTTACCCGTTGCTGACCTCCTTCTCTTCTCATTGTATTGCCATTTCCAGGTACACAACTGTAACCCTGGTCATTTGTAAGCTGAAAACATAAGCATGAATATACATGAAGATTTGAAGCTTTAAGTTTGATCTAGCTTTTCTGCTGATTTGTATATTAGGATATCTTACTCACTAATATCATGTAAATGTCTGCGGGATGTATAACTGGACAGTTCTTGTAACGATTTAATTTGTGAACTTTCAAATGAACTTTATATCATGTATTTGCTCTTGTCCATTTCGAATGTATAGCTGTAGTCAATAATATTTGGTTTGCTTTAGCTTGATTATTAGGTCGTGTATTTCGAACGCATGTCCGTTAGAACTGGCCTAATAGACTGTTTAATTAATACAACAACCTAATTGTAACATCAATGGATTGGGCTTAGGATTAGGAATAGACATCTAAATTACATATTTATAACTATTGCTCTTCTAAAACCTGTAGTAATATACTTAATTAGATATAATCGTTTCACCTTTCTGCGTGGCAAATTGTTGAATATGTGTAGAATAACTTAAGTGAGTTTCATTAAGGGTTTAGTTCGTTTAAAATCGGAAGAGTAATGTGTTTTGTCGAGAAGAGATCCATGCCCGTTTGCGTACTTAGGTTCTGATTTTAAACGGGTGGTGTGCATGACCCAATTATAATAGCTCTTACACCATATAATTAATTGGGGACTCCTCCTTTTGTTTTAGAAACGAACTAAGTACGACACTATATATTACTTTAGGTTTTCCCTTTAAAGATAATAAAAATGAGATGAGCCTCGCCGAATAAAAAATACAAAATTGCGGGGCCCTCAATAAATATTTGTTTTAAAGTACTTAGACTTAGGGACGGGCCATTTAGCGAATTTCACGGCCGCGCAAGTCACTTCCGGAGTGCTTTAAATAATTTACTCTCTTAAACTCGGGTGCATATTTATGTGACCCAAATCCAAGTCTCAACGAAGTCGAAATGTGTCTCTAATCACGGGTACATTGATTGTGACGTGGTTCGAGATGCATTTCCACAATGTTGCAAATTCCTTTTAAAAAATAATGAATGAGACGAACCTCGACAAACACAAATACACAAGCTGCGGGGCCCTCTATACGTGTTGGTAAAAATTACTTAGATTTCGGGATGGGCCGTTTAGCAAAATTTTACGGCCCTACCCAAAATAATGATACACTAGTCGCTTTAGGCGCTTATTTAATAATGTTATCTTCTTAAACTCGGGTGCACATTTATGTGACCCAAATCCAAATCTCAACAGAGTTGAAATGTGTCAATAACCACGAGTGCATTGATGTGACGCGGTTCGAGATGTATTTTCACGATGTTGCAATTCTCGGTAAAAATAATAATAATAAAAGAGGTAAACAGTTAAAATTTGCACATAGGATTCAACATGTATTAAAATCAAATAAATAAGCTGAATATGACAGTTGAGCGACCGTGCTAGAACCACGGAACTTGGGAATGCCTAACACCTTCTCCCGGGTTAACAAAATTCCTTACTTGGATTTCTGGTTCGCGAACTGTAATACACAGTCAATCTTTTCCTCGATTTGGGATTCAACCGGTGACTTGGGACACCATAAATCTCCTAAGTGGAAACTCTGAATTAAATAATAAATCCCGTTTCGGTTGTCCCTTAATTGGAAAAACTCCCTCTGCGCCCCTTTGCGGGGTGGAGGTGAAAAAGGAGGTGTGACAGCTCTGGTGACTCTGCTGGGGAATGAACCCAGAATCTCTGGTTCAGGGTTCAGAATTCGAGCTTAGATAAACTGTTATATTTGGCTTTATCTGATTTTGTTACATGTTTTGGCCTAATGTGCTAAATGCTGCTTTTACCGCTTTGATATTATCTGAACTGTATATAAACTGTGTCGAAACCCTTCTCTTCTTACCTCCGGAGATGAGCTTGCTGGTCGAGACTCCCTATTCTGTTAGTGTCAATAGCTGAAATAAGAAAGAGACCGGACAAGTTACTAAGCCGGATGGCCTTTTGGTTCCCGGTACGTAGCCCCTCCTCGACTCAAGTTGTCCGCTCGGGTACACAGTCTAGAACAAATACCCAGGTTATGAACCTAGAATAACTCAGCTTCATGCCGGATCCCTATTAGGAACGTTTGTTTGCATCACGCGCATTTGACTTTGGAGGCTCAACACAGGGGTTGGGTTTGTCTAGAACAGGTGGACCAAAAATGAAAATGACCGTCCTGATGCATCTTACTTGCTTCTACCTGTACATTTATTTGCTTCGGACTTGCATGCTGACCGTCTTTTGAATACTTTGAGGAAAGAGATATAGAGATGGTTAATCATCTGTTTTGAAAAATCAACAGTGTCGAAACTCTGTCGAATTTTTGAGAAAATGAAAAAAAAGGAAAAAAAGGTTTTGTTTATGAAAAATGATTTTATTTGCCATTAAAAAGAGTCTTGTTTTCAAAAGAAGTTTGTTTTATCGACCCAAACTATGCCGGTTTGATTCTCACAGGGTGCGGGATACGTAGGCAACCCTTATCGGGTCCAACCTCCCCTTTTACAAAAATAGCCAAAAATGTCAAATTTTAATTGTCGTCATAAATAAGTCGGGTGACGCCGTTTTTGGCGAGAATAGCTGAATGTTTCCGAAAGGGACGCCGGAAGGCTGGACTTTGCATAAACGACCACTTTTAGTCATTTTTGGATTTTTGACCGGTTGACTCACCCAGCTTTAAAATCTTCGTCCCCGAAGTGCTGAAAAACCGTGTGCGGAGCCGGATATTTATTTTAATCTATGAAAAATTAAAAAAAAAATAGCCAATTGGTCGAGTCAAATAAATTTTATTTTTTGCTCAAATCATCTTAATAAATGTGCAGGATGAGCACGATGCAAAATGAACCTTTTTCAATAATGACTAAAATTCCTTTCAAGTTGCGGCTATGGTGGGATGATTTAGGTGGTGAAGGGCAAGATGAGGTCAAGAAATATCTAAAAGGTCTTACGGGTTTATTGGAAATCCAGCCTCGGGGAGATATCACAAGAGCTTTGGTCACTTGCTGGTACCTGGCACACAATGTCTTCCACTTCTCCGATTTTGAACTCACTCCGACTTTGGAGGAAATAGCCAGGTACATCGGAAATGCTAAAGTTCCGCTAAGACACAAATACCTGGTTGCTCCAAGAACCGTCACCGTGCACCGGTTTTTAGACTCATTGAAGATAGCCCGGACGATCCATAACCCGGATTTGGCAAAAGGCTTTTGCACCCCGCGCTTCATATACCAAAGGTATGGCCACGTGGGAGGATTTAACAAACCGGGCAACAAGTTATGCAGCAAAAGGGACCATAAAAATGGGATGAACATAAACGGGTTGCTTTCATGATAACCTTTTTGGGGCTTCTAGTGTTCCCAAGTAAGAACGGAAATATTGATATAAAAGTAGGAGGGGGTCGCCAGTACTTTACTCACTCAAGATAAAAGCACCCTTGCAACCATGATAGTATCTGATATCGTCCAAGCTCTCACAGCCCGCAAAGCCGGAGGATATTTTTCCGAGGGGTGTAACTTGTTGCAGATGTGGATGACCGAACACCTGTGTCACCATGCCTAGTTCCTGAGTTATGGTTCGTCTAAGAAGATCTGTATAGAGGAGTTCTACACAAGAATTAATGGGGCCAGTTTACCGGAAGGAGTCGCTGCATGGACATCATTCTCTCGGACCCTCACTTCCAGCCGAATACAATGGACGCTCGAATGGTTATCTGTCAATGAAGTCATACATATGTCGGCAGTTATGCCTCATTTTCTCTTGATGGGATTTAAGAGCATTCAGCCCTATGCTCCATACCGAGTTTTGAGACAACTTGGGAGGTACCAAATAATGCCGAAAGATGAGGATCTCAGTACCCAAGTAATTGAAATTAGTCCTGACGGCCAGTTTCCTGAAGCCAAAATCCGCCAGATCTGGAGCGAATGTCAATACTTGGCAGCAAATACTTGTGTGTTGGATCGAGCTAAAGGGGAAATTTCTCCCGGATATCACTCTTGGTATAGAGGGGACGTGTCATTTGGGAGGCCGGCTAAAAGACCTCACATCCAAGATTTTGCTGGGTCATCACAAGAACTGGGGCAACTTGAAAGGGATTTTGCAACAAAGCCCCCGGCGAGGCCGAATGACACCCCGTGGGCACCAAAATTCAAAGTGTTAATGTATTCCTAATTCGAGTCTGTATTTTCTATTTTTTAAGAGTCTGTTGTCTGTCTGTCTGTTCATTTTTGGCATCAAATTGTGTCAATAGTTTTTGGGTCCACATTTTGTTTGTTTTCCCTTCAAAATATTTTGCCTTGTAATAGAACGTTTTGCTAATGAAGATTGAAAAATCCAAAAATGGTGTCTTTATTTTTCGCACTTGTGGTAAGAACTACGCCCGGTCTGATTCATGCAGGGACATGATACGTAGGCAATCCACATAAGATTCGACCACCATCAAAAAGAAAAAATATATATATAGAAAAGAGAAAAAATGAGAAAACAAAGAAAATAAAGGAAAGCGTTCAAAAGGAGCACAATTATAAGAAGCCGGAATGACGCACGTAACTGAAGCAAATGCATGATAGAAAGGGTTAACTACCTAGTTGCATTGCATCCTCAATGTGTGTTTTCTTATCTGTTAAAAACCCTAACGCTAACATGTTGCTCTCATTTTGTTCTTTTTCAATCTTTAGAAAGGTGGTTGGTTGTGGTTCTAAAAGTAACGCTTCCCTGCAACACAAAGGCAAAAGACAATGGCAGAGAATAACAGAACTGAGTGGGTTGGTACCAATGCCCGAAAATGGCTGGTTGAACAGGACTATGGGTTGGTAGAAGAGGTAAAAATGTTGAGACAGTACATGGCGGGCATGTATCAGGCCTGGATGACTGGGAAGGCACCACCCCAGCCACCAACTAGCTTCTTAAATGCTACCCTTACCCAAACACCGGTCACAGTGCCAAATGATCCCCCATACTCTCCAGATTCGCCCACTTACCATGGCTTTCCCAACCACCCTAGTAGCTCCGTAACTCATCTTCCAATTACCTTTTCTAAAAATTGCCCTCCTATCTTTTTCACCATCCCCAACAATGAGCACCCACTCAAAGCTCACGATGCCCAATATTACCCCTCAGATGTTGCCCACAAAGTTCCCAACTAATGCAAACAGAGCCTTCGGGATAAGTTGCACGTTGAAAATGAAAGGTTCATAGGAATAGAAGGGAGAGATAGGATACCTAGGAAGCTGAAAGGCATAAAGCAATCCTTGAAAAACAAACAAGGAAGGAAAGACCAAGGTAGCATGACTTACGAATAACTGTCGGTGTCCCCTAACGTTCGCCTGTCGTGGGGTTCAAAGTGCCAAAATTTAACTTGTATGATGGGTGTGGAGATCCGGTAGACCACCTGAGGGTCTATTGCAGAGAAATGAGAAGCGTTGGTAAGAAAGATGACCTGTTGATGGCATATTTCCGTAAGAGCCTGACTGGGTCAGCTTTGGACTGGTATATTCGTCAAGATGTCGGTAAGTGGCCTACATTGGGTGACATGGCTCAAGATTTTGTTCGATACTTTCAGTACAGATCAGGCGTTACCCTAGATCATTCCTCCCTATCTAAAATGGAAAAGAAGCCGGAGGAAAGCTTTAGGGAGTTTGGGCTCAGATGGAGGGAGCAAGCTGCTCGAGTCAATACCCCGATTGGTGAAGAAGAAATGGTTGAGCTCTTCCTAAAAGCCCAGGGGCCCACCTACTTCAGTCATTTGATCCCGACCTTGGGAAAGCCTTTCAATGATGTGTTAAAAATGGGGGAGATGGTAGAAGAGGGAATCAAATCAGGTAAAATCATGAGTTGTTCGAAAGACATTCAAAACATCCCAGTAAGCTCGGGTGGAAGAAAGAGAAACCGAAAAGATGATCCGGTGGGCTTTCCCGATCAACACTTCCAGCCTCGATATCATCCCCGGGGATATCCTGATGCACCAGATGATCCTCCCCAATGCCACTTCTCTCCACGGAACTCCTAAAATCGTACATCACTCTCTCAGTACCCAGCTCCACAAAATGTCTATCCACCCCCACGAGCCTATCGAAAACCCCCTGGATCAGGTTTCCGGCCCAATCAAGCATTTAAGAATGAGAGGTTGCTGAAAAAAGTAAAGGCTTTCACACCTATTGGAGAATCATATGCCATTTTGTTCCAAAAGTTGAAGCAATTGGACATGTTGAAGCCGATTCATATAAAAATGTCAAACCCTCTGTCAAAGAAGTTTGATTTTTCTCAAAGGTGCGCATATTGCTCAGATGCCCCGGGGCATGACATAGAGAAGTGTTGGAATCTGAAGAAAGCAATTCAGAAGCTTATTGATGCAGGTGACATTGTCGTGCAAAATCCAGATGCAACAGACACTAACCAAAGTCCATCGCCTGCTCGTAATGAGACGCATATGGTGAGTATGATTTGTTTTGAAAAGGAATATAAAAATTCTTCTGAGATCCTCGAAGGTCCACGCGCTGCAAAGTTTTCGGTGCTATCATAGGTTGATCTTATGAACGAGCCAACAAAGGGAACACAAAAGCAATTTGTTAAGAACAATGAGATGGAAGTCTGTGAAGGTCCTAGTAATGTTGATGCAGAATTCAGTGGCTAAGATACCGAGCTTGGCAATTGGAAAGACGCTCCTTTCTTGGTTAGTCCGGGAGGAGTTTTGGTGGTTTATTTTGTTGTCATTTCTGTTGACCGAGTCATTTCAAGGTTGTAATCCGGATATTGTCTCGTGACTCAAACCCTTCTATCCTTTTATTTTTCCTAGTTTGTTTAATCATAGTAACCCGTCTAGTGTTGTCTAGGTTTGTAACCCCAGTTTAGTTTGTTTGTTTTGTCGTCCAAACCCTTTCACCATCTATTTAATGCAATTTTCTGTTTTCCGTAATTTCCAGTCATTTTCGTTTAGTTCTCTTTTCTTTTTATAGTTCTTTTCCTGATTGATTCTAGTGACATGACATGCACGCGTAATTCTAGGCCTGGTCTTAGAAGTCGGTTTAGTCATGAAACAATGAAACAATTTTAGAAATGATAGGGACATTTGAGGGAAATAAGTAAAGGCATTTTGAGATCCCTTCAAGCCCGAATTGTGTGAAACTGGGGTAGATAGAACATAAAGAAACCCTATCGAAATGTATTATGTCGCATCAGATTGAAGCTAAAGGCAAGTCTGCCCAAATTGGCAGGGGCCGTTCGTGGTAATGAGAGTGAGGGTGTTGTCCTATGGTGCTCCGTAGTTGACAGATATATAATACGAATGTGTGGATATGGTTATCAAGTCTAGTACAATCAAAAGATGTTATAAATGTTTTCCTTGGTTTGTTTAATTGTGTTGTTTGTACTTGGCATGTTTTGAAGATTGGAATGACGAAGACATTTTGTTCTGCTATCTAAACACTTTATCCTTCGTTACCCCTTTTGAGCCTTATTTATTTTCTTTCATACCCCTCTTTTGGAATCAGTAGCAAAGAACAGAAACGCAAGCGTGAAAGATAAGTAAAGGAAAAAAAGAAAAGAAGAAGAATGAAAAGAAAAAAAAAAGAAAAAGAAAAATGAAAAAAAGAGAAGTAAAAACAACAAAACAACGAAAAGTGAAAAAAAAGAAAGAAAAGAAAAGAAGAGAAAAAGGAAAGAAAGACACAACAACAAGGTAATTTCTATGACACGAACTACGTTCGACCTGATTCCTTTTAAGGATACGTAGGCAGCCTCACGGTTCGGTCCCATCAAAATAAAAATCCAAAGTCCCCAAGCAAAGAAACTGGGGCAGAAGTTGCGGTTGTGGTAGAATCCAAAAGTTGTAATTTTGAAACCATGTGAATTGTTTTGATCCTTTGGATACCATTTCTTTCTAAAACCCTATCCAAAAGCCCATTTTACGATCCAAAGAAAGACCTTCCGATTAGTCTTCAAGAGATGCCAAGCCGAGCAAGTAGAGGTGAATCATATCAGGGGAAACACTCCGATCCAAACAAGGGAAAGGAAAAACGAGAGAGTCTTATTGGTGAAAACCCTCGCGGGCACCGTAAGGCGACGGTAAGTTGAGAGAAAGAACAAAATGAGAGAGGCTTGATGGTGAAAACCCTTCGGGCACTACAAGTCGAATAAGGATTGTGACTGGATAATCGGAGCATTGAAGCCCAGTTTCACGGTTTAAAGGTACAACAAGAGTCGAACATCAGGCTTACTTGACAGAATAGGCCACATGTGCATGTCATGGTCATTAGAGTTGGTATCCACATCTGATAGGATTCTACTTTGTAGTTTTCTTGTTAGGAATCAACTCTTTCCTTGTCCTTTACTCTGTTCCTTTTTGTTTTGTTTACTTCCTCTTCCTAAGTCTGTTTGGTCAAAATAAGTTTCCAAATTTGCCACCAACTTTCCAATTCCACAAAACGGGATCTGGCCAGCACATCAAAGTGGCATAAGTTAGGAAAGAACAACAAGCGCACTGAGTTGGTAATAATCAATATGCTTTGGGGTCCATAAGAAATACAAAGGTTTGGTATATAACATTCATGAATAGAGCAACAGATAGAGAGAATTGGGTCTGAACTGAGAAAGGGTATTTTCTGTGATAAGGATGATAGAGAAAGTAGTTAGTCCATAAGCAAGCAAGGTCCTCGAGTGGAAATCAGTCATCATGGGAAGTGAAGGAGCAATTGCCCTCAAAGTCAAGGCCACAAACCAGCCATCACTTTCAAAACTGACAAATTTTCTTTGCTTGAAACATGAACGAAGCAGTGCAAGGAAAGTAATTCAAAAAGAAAAAGAAAAAAAGAAAAAAAAGAAAGAAAAAAAAAGAAGAAAAAAAGAAAAAGAAAAGAAAAAGAGAAAAGAAAAGAAGTGAAAATTATAACAACAAGGAGATTCAGGTGGGAACTACGCTTGACCTGATTCCTCAAAGAAGGATACGTAGGCGCCTCACAGCTCGGTCACAGGGTAACATAATGTATCATAGTGTAACAAAAACCAAAAAAATCCCCAAGCAAGAAAAACTGGGGCAGAAGTTGTGTTTATAATTTTGGGAAAAAAAGTTGATTCCAAGAGTTGTAATGTTTTACCCATCAAAGTTATTTTGAACCTTTTACCCTTTTTCTTTTGGCCATATACAAAAACCTATATTAATGTCCAAAAAAGACCTCCCGATCAGTATCCGAGAAGTGCCAAGTCATGCAAATGAAAGTCGGAAATAACACTCTGATCCCCAGTAGAGAAAAGGATCATAAGTTGGAAATGAATTGATAGCCGAAAAAATCCACAGCAGAGAGAGTCATACCGGTAACGCTCCAATCCCCAGCTGAAAAAAATAAAATAAAACGAGAGAGTCTTATCGGTGAAAACCTTCGCAGGCACCATAATGCGACGGGAGTTGAGAGAAATGAGAGAGTCTTATTAGTGAAAATCCCTCGAAGGGCACTATGAGGCGATAAGACAAGATTGGCGGAAAGGATCCGCATTTGGCAAAGGATTGAGTGCCTGTTTATCCCCAGCAGGATGAGGCCGTTCGAAAGATTGATTGATACAAATAGACTGGGTTTATTAATCCGGAATGCACGACATGATCGTTGGGATCAGTTATATCATTAGGATAAGTTCTTTTCTTTCCTTTTCCCCAGCGTTTGTTCAGAAAGATTTCTTCTTTTTCCATCTTTTGAAATCATCACTTTTCATTTCTTTTGTCTTAATACTTTATCTCCCCAGCAGTTTGTTTTGAGAAAGATTTTTTCAGAGCTTACTACTAGTTGCCAAAACGGTGCAAAGCAAAATGCGAATAGGACAGGCCAAAGATAAGGCGCCAAAGCGAAAAGAAGTTTGTCGCAAGACCAAATGATGAATGGGTCTAGATTCCAAGGGGACCAAATTTCCAGGGGAAGTTGGAGAAAAACAAAAAAAAACAGTTGAAAAGTTATGGATCAAATTCCAAGAGGATCCCCAGCAGATTTGCGAGGTGCAGGAATAACTCCGATAGACTATCGACCAAGTTCCGCGATAGTCGGACAACACAGAGCGGGGAAGGAAGAGAAAAGAAAAACCACCCCAGCAGAAATATCATCCCCAACAAATAATATCATCCCCAACAAGTTTTGTAATAAAACGCAAAGCAGGGAAAGGAAAAAGGGAAAAACCATCCCCAGCAGGAGTGGCACGACCACTCACCACGTTTTAAACTAACAAATTTTTCTTTGATTTGAAGCAGGGAAAGGAAATGTTATTGACAGCGGGAAGACATGGCCGCAAAGAAGATTATCAAGCTGGGGCAGAAAATTTTCTCTCATTGCAAAAATTTTCTTGAAATCAGATACCCACTTAGGGAAGATGGAAGATAACACAAGTTTTGAAGGAAGTGGAATCCCCAGCAGTTTGCGGGAGAAGGCAATACAAGTTTTAAAGAAAGCAATCTTGGAAGAAGCAAGATAACCCAAGTTTTAAGGGTAGTGGTCTTTGAATCAGTATCATCCCCACCATTATTAAAAGGAGGAAAATAACTAGTCTTAAAGAAGGAAGATAATTCCCCAGCAGTGTTATCGTTATATTTTGAAGAGTTAGTTGAAGTCAGGAGCCCGCCTGGAGAATGGAGGTGTTATATTTTGAAGAAGTAGTTGAAGTCAGGAGCCCGCCTGGAGAATGGAGGTGTTATATTTTGAAGAAGTAGTTGAAGTCAGGAGCCCGCCTGGAGAATGGAGGTGTTATATTTTGAAGAAGTAGTTGAAGTCAGGAGCCCGCCTGGAGAATGGAGGTGTTATATTTTGAAGAAGTAGTTGAAGTCAGGAGCCCGCCTGGAGAATGGAGGTGTTATATTTTGAAGAAGTAGTTGAAGTCAGGAGCCCGCCTGGAGAATGGAGGTGTTATATTTTGAAGAAGTAGTTGAAGTCAGGAGCCCGCCTGGAGAATGGAGGTGTTATATTTTGAAGAAGTAGTTGAAGTCAGGAGCCCGCCTGGAGAATGGAGGTGTTATATTTTGAAGAAGTAGTTGAAGTCAGGAGCCCGCCTGGAGAATGGAGGTGTTATATTTTGAAGAAGTAGTTGAAGTCAGGAGCCCGCCTGGAGAATGGAGGTGTTATATTTTGAAGAAGTAGTTGAAGTCAGGAGCCCGCCTGGAGAATGGAGGTGTTATATTTTGAAGAAGTAGTTGAAGTCAGGAGCCCGCCTGGAGAATGGAGGTGTTATATTTTGAAGAAGTAGTTGAAGTCAGGAGCCCGCCTGGAGAATGGAGGTGTTATATTTTGAAGAAGTAGTTGAAGTCAGGAGCCCGCCTGGAGAATGGAGGTGTTATATTTTGAAGAAGTAGTTGAAGTCAGGAGCCCGCCTGGAGAATGGAGGTGTTATATTTTGAAGAAGTAGTTGAAGTCAGGAGCCCGCCTGGAGAATGGAGGTGTTATATTTTGAAGAAGTAGTTGAAGTCAGGAGCCCGCCTGGAGAATGGAGGTGTTATATTTTGAAGAAGTAGTTGAAGTCAGGAGGTCAGTAAGCAGTAGCAGCAGCAACAGCAGTAATAGCAAAATTGCAGTCCCACGGTAGTCCCAGCTACCAAAACTTCCCGAACTACATTAACCTGATTCCCTTCTAGCCAGGGATATGTACGAAACCTTTGAAGCAAAGGTTCGGTTAAATCTATTCAAAAAATGCTTCACACGGAGTATTCCAACGGGCAAAAATCGCTCGTATCCGCTCACTTCATTTTTGCATGAAAACCCTTTGTGTTTTCAGACAAAGAGGGGCAACTGTGAGCACGTGATTTTTGCTCTATGAGAACTACTCCCAAAAATTCAAAATATAATGGTTTATGTTGTTTGTAATTTATTGGTATTTTTGTCTGCGCGTGTTTATTTCTACTTTAATTAAGAAAAATACAAAAATATGTGTTGCATGTGCATTTAGGATTAAATTATGCATTTTGGAATTAATTAAACCATGTCCTATTTTAAAGAATGGAAATCACAAAAAAATATGAATTTTGGTAGTTTTGTCATTTTTATTGTTTAATTGTGCGATTTTATTTTTCGATCTTGTGTGTTAATTGTTGTTAAGGGTTAATTAATATCTTTTTAAAATAATCTTGGTTTTACAATTCAATTTAGGAATTTTGGTTTTAGGAATTAAAAAGAAAATAGCAGAAAAAGAAGAAAACAAGAGAAAATTAGACTGGGGCCAATTTTAAAAGAGAGTTCAGGCCCAGTCCAAATACCCTTTTTTACCCGGTCCAATTAGGCTGGCAATACGACCGTCCAAACGACGTCGTTTTTGTCACTCTCAATCTGGGTCGTTGATCTCACTTGATCAACGGTCCAGATCAACTCCCTCACAACCCGGCCCGTCCATCCCAATAACCGATCCAAACCCAGCACCAAACCAAACGACCCCGTTTTCCTTCCCCAAGTTGATCTGAACCATCCATCACCCTTGATCCAATAGCCAGGATTAAAACACCCCATCCGTATATAAGTCCAATCCCTTACCCCACGCCCCCTAAGCCATACCCCTCTCACCTCTTCGTCTCTAAGCTTCAGAGACCAAACAGATCCGCCGCCTTTAACCACCATGCTACGCCTACCGAAAATTGCCTCACGGCGGTTCCGGTGGTCCAAACAACCCCATCTTCACATCCCTGAACCACCACGCCCTCCTCTTTCCAAATCCACCCTCCATTGTCCTCGAATCATCACCGTCTGCTTCGAATATCAGATCGAAGAATCAGTCTAGAACCTTAGTTCGTTCAATGACCCCCAAATTAACACCCCTAGAACATCTAACCACCCCCAATCCAAATCCAGTACCCTTTGCTTCGAATCATCCTCAAACTTCTTGAATCTTCATTTGAAGATTCGAGAAAAGCCTGGACCTACCCCAATCCGCCCTGAACTCACACCCTGGCACCCCCTAACCTCCCTCATGCCCAAAACACACTTGGTTCTGTTCGAATCTTGCTAGAACCATTCGAACCCCAAAAATCGAACCAAGAACCCTAGAAAACCAAAGGCTGAAATCTGTCCAAAAAAAAGGAATTTGGGTGTCCAGTGGACCTTAGTCGATGAGAACACTCGATTAAGGTCCGTTCGACCTCAAAAAAGGTCCGAGTCAGGATCGTCTAGTCTCCGAGTTCCTGAGGTATTTTCCTTTTCCTGTTTTGTTGCCATTTTTGTGTTTGCTTGTTCAGTTACTTTGTTTAAGTGTAGCTTTATTGATTTTTCAGTTTTGTCGATTGATTCTATCTTTCTTCATCAAACCTTTTATTTGGTCCAATTTTATCATTGCCTCTGTTGGTTGTCGATTCTTATATGTTATAATTTGTGTAATCGATTGAATAAGTGTCGTCGATTAGTCTGGTATGCTTGAATGTTAGATTAGCATGATAATAGTCTAATTTGTGGTTCATTCTTGTCTGTCTCCCTCCTGCCTCGTTTGTGTTCTAAAGTTTGTAGTAAAATGAGCTCGTTGGTACATTTGAATTTAGAATTGAGCCTATTGGTATATTCAGTTCATTGAACTGGATTTATTGGTCATTTGTTATCCTGAATCTGTCAATCCCCTTAAGGCTCTTCTGGCAGTTTTCTCTTTTGTATTCCAATCTGACTAAGGCATATGCTCGTCTAGTTGATTTCAGTTTATCTGTTGCTAAGCTAAATATGACTGGTTCCCCAACATAGTTAGTTCCATATGTGCTGCCCTGAACCCTTGATCTTCATTTTAATGCCATGTGATTTAATATCTTGAAATTACTAACTGATTTGAATTGGTTATAGCTGTTGTAGTTTGTTGGATTCAGCTTAGTTAGTTGGTAGGTTTGAATAGGTTACAGTTGAAAGGATCAATGCAGAGCGAAAGGGGTTGGGTAGGATAGTAATTTCAGGGGGCTTTAGGAGGGTAATTTGGGAATTGAAAAGTTTAAAAATGGTTAGTTTAAGTGGGCTGTCAGTAAAACACTTAATTAACATTAAACTAATGCATTTGTTTAGTGCTAATGGGGAACAAGACATAGTGGTAGGGGAAGGTTTAAAGGAAATGAATTAAGAATAGGTGCCTATACCTGTTTGAGCAATTAAATAAGGGAAAGACAAGGGTAGTGGGGAACAAGTGAGTTAAAAGAGAACAAAAACATGTAGTAGTGGTGAGGGAATATCATGGGCAGAAAATCTGATAAGGCGGGGGGGCATGCCTGTTTTGGGGGTTATATATAGAGTCATTTTTTAGATAGAGGAGAGTTTTTTTTTTGACAGAGGATAGGGGGTTGTTTTTTTGAGCAGAAAAATAGTTCTATTTTCAAGCTTTTGAGTCTGGTCTGGCTGTTCTTAGAGGCAGACTTTAGAAAAAGAAAAAGAAAAAGAGAGAGCTTAAGAGCTGGGGAGAGGGTAACAAGATACAAAGATACAACTGTTGTTTCAGGGAATTTTGAGTGAACTTTTAGTTTTTTTTCAATTCTTGAAATACTTTGTCGAGTAGGTTGAGACTAGAAAATAGATTACGCTTGATACTATTGTGTGATTAGAGGGGTTTTGAGTTTGTCTGGGTGTTTGCTGTGAGTGTTGTTTCACACTTCAGTCCTGCTGTGTTCGAGTGTGTTCTGGGCTGAACTGGTTGTGTTCGTGGCTATTTAAACTCCAAGTCTGCTGTTCTGCCTGTTGTTTGCTACTACTGACTGTTCCTTCTTCATTGTTGTAAATCCCAGTTTTGAATTAGAATTCTGTCCCTTAATCTATTTGCTTCGAGTCTGTGAGTTCGAGTTAGTGGATAGATCATCTGACTGCATATATTTCAGTCCCTGATTCATTCTTGGGTTTTGGCATTATTTGAGTTTGTTCTATCAACTCTGTCGGGTTTTCATACTGTTCTGGGTTTCGAACTTGGGTTGACTTGCTGCTGTTGAGTTGTTGTTGATTGCTGGAATTGTTACCCGTTGCTGACCTCCTTCTCTTCTCATTGTATTGCCATTTCCAGGTACACAGCTGTAACCCTGGTCATTTGTAAGCTGAAAACATAAGCATGAATATACATGAAGATTTGAAGCTTCAAGTTTGATCTAGCTTTTCTGCTGATTTGTATATTAGGATATCTCACTCACTAATATCATGTAAATTCCTGCGGGATGTATAACTGGACAGTTCTTGTAACGATTTAATTTGTGAACTTTCAAATGAACTTTATATCATGTATCTGCTCTTGTCCATTTCGAATGTATAGCTGTAGTCAATAATATTTGGTTTGCTTTAGCTTGATTATTAGGTCGTGTATTTCGAATGCATATCCGTTAGAATCTAGCCTAATATACTGTTTAATTAATACAATAACCTAATTGTAACATCAATGGCTTGGGCTTATGATTAGGAATAGACATCTAAATTACCTATTTCTAACTATTGCTCTTCTAAAACCTGTAGTAATATACTTAATTAGATATAATCATTTCACCTTTATGCGTGGAAAATTGTTGAATATGTGTAGAATAACTTAAGTGAGTTTCATTAAGGGTTTAGTTCGTTTAAAATCGGAAGAGTAATGTGTTTTGTCGAGAAGAGATCCATGCCCGTTTGCGTACTTAGGTTCTGATTTTAAACGGGTGGTGTGCATGGCCCAATTATAATAGCTCTTACACCATATAATTAATTGGGGACTCCTCCTTTTGTTTTAGAAACGAACTAAGTACGACACTATATATTACTTTAGGTTTGCCCTTTAAAGATAATAAAAATGAGATGAGCCTCGCCGAATAAAAAATACAAAATTGCGGGGCCCTCAATAAATATTTGTTTTAAAGTACTTAGACTTAGGGACGGGCCGTTTAGAGAATTTCACGGCCTTCCCCAAAAGATAATAACGCGCAAGTCACTTCCGACGCGCTTTAAATAATTTACTCTCTTAAACTCGGGTGCATATTTATGTGACCCAAATCCAAGTCTCAACGAAGTCGAAATGTGTCGCTAATCACGGGTACATTGATTGTGATGTGGTTCGAGATGCATTTCCACGATGTTGCAAATTCCTTTTAAAAAATAATGAATGGGACGAGCCTCGACAAACAAAAATACACAAGCTGCGGGGCCCTCTATACGTGTTGGTAAAAATTACTTAGATTTCGGGATGGGTCGTTTAGCAAAATTTCATGGCCCTACCCAAAATAATGATACGCTAGTCACTTTAGGCGCGTATTTAATAATGTTATCTTCTTAAACTCGGGTGCACATTTATGTGACCCAAGTCCAAATCTCAACAGAGTTGAAATATGTCAATAACCACGGGTGCATTGATGTGACGCGGTTCAAGATGTATTTTCACTATGTTGCAATTCTCGGTAAAAATAATAATAATAAAAGCGGTAAACAGTTAAAATTTTCACATAGGATTCAACATGTAATAAAATCAAATAAATAAGCCGAATATGACAGTTGAGCGACCGTGCTAGAACCACGGAACTCGGGAATGCCTAACACTTTCTCCCCGGTTAACAGAATTCCTTACTTGGATTTCTGGTTTGTGGACTGTAATACAGAGTCAATCTTTTCCTCGATTCGGGATTCAACCGGTGACTTGGGACACCATAAATCTCCTAAGTGGCGACTCTGAATTAAATAATAAATCCCGTTTCGATTGTCCCTTAATTGGAAAAACTCCCTCCGCGCCCCTTTGCGGGGTGGCGGTGAAAAAGGAGGTGTGACATTGGCCATAACAAAAACCTATGTACACAACCACACAACCCTACGACTCAGTCATCACCTACATCCACTTCCAATATTATTCCCCACGAAAGCAACGCACAAAATAAGAACATAACCCACACAAACACACCCTCAACTTCACATGCATCTAATACCAATGAATGGAAAATAGTCTCATTCCCAATACGAGGCAAGAACACTAGCCCATCTCAAGGTAAAGGAATTCATCCACTCAAATCACATCTACAATCACAACAAATACATACAGTTCATGCAGTCAAGACGGCTAGGCCATAAAAATCAATTAGCATGGGCCCTACAGGTAAGTTTTTTTAACGAATCACTCCCCTCCCTTAACATCCCTACTAAGGAAAAAGACATAAATACCCCCCCCCCCCCAAAAAAAAAAAATTTAATAATAAAATACTAGCTCTAATTGAGGAAAATATAGATCTTACTATGTTGGACTACATCACAACTATCTCTAGGCCAATGCTACCTGTCCAAAGCCCAAACCAAACACTCCCAATTCAGCTGCCGCCACCCTCAGCCCAAACAAAAATTTCTCAACCACGCCCACTCAATACAATAGACACCAATAAGAAACACCTTCTTCCACGTCCAAACAATCACATTCCATACTATGCCACGTGTATTGCACCACAGACATGGAGGCCAGCTCAGCAACACAGTCAGACCAAGCCCCAAACCAAATTTGCATGACAACAATTAACCCAACTCATGATGGCCCTAAGCCTTCTGCTACCTGTAAAGCTTTAGAAAATTTTGCTTAGTAATTTAAGATTTCGTGGTGCCAAGGTAGGCTAATTATTTTATCTTGCATGCAAATGAGGATTCATGATATAATGGATATCAATTGGATATGTTAATAAGCGTATAATTCATATTATGAGTGATTTGGGTCTAAGGAGAGGCCTAAGTCTAAGCCAAGTTGGAAAATTTCATAATAGACTAAAGTTGTAAACGAGTATGCACAAAACCTGACTTTGGACAAGCATATCTCCATTTATATAAGGTGTTGTGTGATGCACAACCTATCAAATGAAAGGTATTTGAGTCTAGTTTCCAACGCTTTAAACCGTTCGTCACTCGGACACTCCTACCAGAAGTTATGACCAAATTACCAAAGCAGCGCAGAATTTTGTACTACCGCACCGCCCCATGCGGCGCACGGCACGCCGCGCCTGTAGGAATTCCAGAATGGTCCGAAATTTCAATTCCGGACATATTTTGAACAGACTCCCCGCACCCCCTGATGCCCCACGCGCTGCGGCGGTACAGAAATGGGTTTTTAAGGCCCGAACCCCATTTCATTTAACTCAATTGAGGTTCATTTTTGGGGAAATTTCTGGTGTTCTAGAGAGAAGGAAGAGCGATTCTAGAGAGAGGAAACGGGAAAACTAAAGATTTCACTACTCTTCCTTGAATCACACCTTGAAATCACATCAAAGGGTTGCTAAGGCTTCAAAGAGATTGAAGTTGCTAGAATTTCCGGAATATCGTAGTAATTAAAGGAAAGCTCAAGAAAGGTATGTAGGCTAAACTTTCTCTCTCGGAAGTGAATTCCATATCGTTTCGTAAGTTTAAGTGTGGTTTGTTTAGCAAAATGGTATGGCCTTGAGTCACATTTTAAATGGAAGTTAGTATACTTATTGGGCAAGAAGAACTCGATCTGCTTAATACTCCTAGTTGCTCTTATGTGTACTAAATGTCTTGATTGAATATGTTTTGTTGTTGGTAGCCAATAAATATGCTTGAAAAATGAAATAAGTGAATTGGGAATGTGTTAAAGATTATGTAATAAGCCTCGACCCAACATTTATGAACTAACTTCAAAGATAGAATTGCCTAAGAGCTATTGTGCTCAATTCACGCCCATAAGTGGCTATTTATCACTATTGCTTTGATTTATAAGTATATCCGGTGTGATTCGAGATCTTTCATATCGATGTGAAACATGTGAAATATAAAATACGGCCACCGTGCCAGGAATAAAAAATCTTGTGAATGGCCAAATGAGCCAAGGAAATACTGTTGTTGTTGGTGACTGGAAATACTAATTGGAAACTATAAAAGGTGAAAGTTATTGAGGTAAGCATGGTTGCGTTTATGCTATATTTGTATACTTGTATTTGTACTACAATTGTGTATAATATCCAATCAAATCAAAAAAATATTTTGGGAGTATCATTAGCAAAAATCGAGGAAGGGTGGGTCATAACTCTCATACCTGAAACTACACGTGCCGGTGTAGGGGTGGATTGTGGTTATTCCCCTTAATTGGGATGAACTTGGTAATATTTGTGAATTAGTAACGTCAACCCACACAGCATATGGGGGAAGGCAGCCTAGCCGATCGGGCCATGATCGGATGCCATGCCGCACACATGGTGGTATTGTGCTGGGAATCAAAAACTGAAAATTTAAAACTGGAAATTGTGATTGTGGTACATGTCTCCAAAGGGACGACCTAGCCGATTGGGTCGTGATCGGAATCCGTGCTAACAAATACGGTGGTATAACTCATATCGGTGCTTAGGAGTGTTCATAAAAATACGAAAATCCGAACCAAACCGAAAACCAAACCGACCAAAAAAATCGATACTTTTTGATTTGGTTTGGTTTTGGTTTTGAAATTTAAAAATCGATCAAATTTGGTTTGGTTTTGGTTTTTAATTAAAAAAAACGAACCAAACCGAATATAGGAGTAGCTATTTTAAATTTATTATTATACCTATATATATATATATATATATATATATACTTTTATACAAAGTTTTAAAAAATTTATAATAAATATTAATCGTTTGCACTTTTAGTACAGTTCTTTACCTTTACATTCTAGTTTAATTGGTAGTTTTCTTGTTAAGTGTAAGAATCTATTTCATGTTAAAAATAATATATTTTTAATTGAGTCCTTAAATTATTCATCACTATTTGATTCAATTATCATCAATATATCTTGATAAATAATAGATTTCTCAAAGGGCAATTGATTTAAATCGAGAAAAAACTGACTTAATTGGTTTGGTTTGGTTCTAATATTTGAAAAACCAACTTAATTGGTTTGGTTTCTTTTTAGAGAAAAGCCGACCAAACCGAACCATGAACACCCCTATCGGTGCTAATGATCTCCCAACCAAAAATTATATAACTTTATTTTCGTAAACTAGAAGACTCATATGTTGCAAATTGGAAGCTTGTATGTTGTTGACTCGACTTACTGTTTCATATTTCTTTGTTTGTATGGTTATTCTATTCTGGAAGAGGACTTTTAATCTGACATACTAGTGCTATTTGACGGTGCTAACATCCTTTTTGTCGGGGGCGCTGTATCGTTTAATGATACAGGTGGTTCCACAGCAGGCAGCATCGGCCAGTGATAGCGGTATTCTCTTCCCAGTAGTCTTGGTGAGCCCCACTCCATCCTGGGGTCATTTCATGTAACTTTTGTTCATTTTCTCATCACGTTTTGAGGTATAGCCGGAGCCTTGTTGCCGGTGTTTTCATATTACTCATCGGTTGTATTTAGAGGCTCCGTAGACAGGTTGTGGGTGGTTTTTGGTATCGGAAATTAAATTAGAAATATTGGTATTTGGCAAATATGTATTCCTTCATATCTATTAAAATTGTCATATTTTGGATACTATGGTTGAAATGGCTAGTGAAACCAAAATGGAAGTTGTTAATGAAATATTTATAAAGTATGATTAATGGAGTCCATCTCCTCTTTATTCATGAACTAGTTTGGGTACAATGAAATCTAATAGGCTTGCTTAGTCGGGTTTACTCGGTTGAGCGTCAGTCGCGTTCCACGGTTTTTGGGGCGTGCCAAACTTGGTATCAGAGCCTACGGTTTTAAGATGTCCTAGGATGTCTCGGAGCCGTGTCTGGTAGAGTCCTTCTTATCGGTGTGTTGTCGACCACATCTATAAGTTGGAGGCTACACGGACATTTAGGAATGTTACCCTTCTTCAAAACTCTAGATCGTGCGATAAAGCTTGACTATAAGATTGTTTTCTAACTCATGCTTGAGATTCAAGGTAAGTTTGAACGCTCTTTCGTCTATTTCAAGTAATGTTGTCATATGGCATGACCAATGGGAAAAGGCATGAATATTAAGGAGATGGCACATGTATCTTGTTGAACGAATGGTATGGGCATATAGGATAAGTACATTGTACCATGAGCATAATTTATTCGAGAAAAGTGATAATGGATAACGTGATTATCTGAAAGGATATGCTAATGGTAGACCACTAGTACCCCCAAAAGGTGGACGGTTAAGGAAGGTAAATTCCTCATACATGGCAATGTGAATGATAGGATCAACGATCCTAGAAACTAAGAGTATGTTTGTAAAGGGATTTTATACTTGTTAGAGGGTCAGGAACAATGGAACCTAAGTAAGTACTATAGGTCAAAGGTGGAAGGTTGCGAGTTTTTAGAATAGGTTAATCATAGATCTGTGATTTAACCAAAGCACCAAGGCGTTAAGAAAGGCGAAATGAGTGGGAGAAATAAATATGATGCTATAATAACCCAAGAGGGTATTTGGGCTTGATGGAGAGCCTCTGAAGAATCTTACAAGCAAAGAAGTGTTAAGTGATATGACGATGAACACACTTTCCCACGGATATCCTAACAAGAGTTAAGAGGTGAGCGGGTTAAAAAACAATTAAGGAAAAAGACCACGTAACATGTGTAAGAGTGCGTGGCTATTCACTAGCTAGGAATAATGAGGCGAGAAGAAATAAGAAGAAAATCTATAAATTGAGATGTCCATGGTTATCGCAAAATAGTTCGTATCAGAATGGTGGACTCGCCTGGAGCACAAGTGTTAATAGAAGGTATAAAGGACTAACCGTAATGTTACCGACTTGGGTAACACTGTATATCAACTAAAATATTTAGAGGGAGTTCATGTCTACATGTTACAATGGAAAGTAAGACTACTGGTGGTGAAATAGTGGCGTGATAAACTCAACAAACCAGACACAATGATACCACGAGTCCATGGGTTGCAGACAAGTGCGTGGCACAATAAGACTATCTACTATGTATTATAGCAAAATGGAATGGGAATGAATGTTCCAATCACAAAGAAAAGTGTGAGCACGTGATTTTTGCCCTATGTGAGTATTACTCCCAAAAATTCAAAATAAAACAATTTTCCTTTGTGCGCAATTTTGAGAATTTTTGTGGCATTTTTGGATAATTATTTGTATTTGTCTGTGCATGTTTATTTATTAGATTAATAAAAAAATACAAAATATGTCGCATTTGCATTTAGGATTTAATTCTACAATTAGGAGCAATTAAGTTTGTTTTTACAATAAAAAAAACAAAAATCATAAAAATAATGTACGTTGCATTTTTAGCACTTAATGTCCAAATTGTGTGATTTTATCGTAATTGCTATTTAATTGTGTGTTAATTGTTATTAAGGGTTAATTAGAACTTTTATAAATTAATTTAGTTCTATAGGCTAATTTAGGATTTTTAGAATTTTAGTTTTATTTTAAGAAAAATAAAAGAAGAAAAAGAAGCAATGGAAACAAGAAGAAAATCGGACTGGGCCACCTTTTAAATTAAATCAACCAGGCCCAAACCAAATAACCCCTTATCCAACCCAAAAACCCACCGACCCGGTCCGCCCCTAACCCAAACACCCCCCTTCTTCCATTTTTCATTTTCATTTTTCTAAAAACCCCCTAACCTACAAAAAACCCTAAACACCCGCCCCCTTTCTTCTCCTTCTCCAAACAAACCCTCCCATGGCTGCCTTCTCCTTCGTCTTCGTCCAAACGACCACCCCCCCTGGCTGCCCTTCTCCTCTCCATCTACCCCGAAAGACCCCTCCAGCTCCAGCTCCAAACGACCCCCCCATGGCAGCCCTCATCGTCGTTCACCTCCAGTCCGCCATCGATGCTGCTTCTTCTTCTTCAACAGTCACTGCTCAACACACACACAGAGTCCGTCGACCAGCAGCTCTTTCAAACAACCACCTCCTTCTCCAGCGGCAACCACCAAACTAGTTCGTCGACCACGCTGTCGATACACCCAGCGACAGACGATGATAGTAGCATGTTTGACATGAAGTCGCTGCAGCAAAGTGATTTAACAGCGACGTTGCTGACAAGGACTATGGGGAGGGCGTGTTGTTTGAGCTACGACTGTATGCCAGGAGGATGAATCGACTGACGACATGATGGATCTGTTTGGCGAAAAGGATTTGTATTTGATTTCGATGCTTAGCGGTTTGCTTGTTTCACGTCCTGTTAACTCTCCCTTGTCACACGAGCACGCCCTTCAGAAATGTACTGAGCATGCTAAGCTATGGCTTTCGAAGTTTGAACACAGAAGAGCATGGGAAGGTTGTGCCTGTCGACGTACCACTACGAGTGGAAACACCAAATGAGCAGTATGGGCAGAAGGAGGAGGATGCGGTAAGTTATGAAGCAGTTGAAGGTAACGAGCTGCGTGTTTTCATGATCGAACGTAGTGAAAAACAGTACAAGTTCATGAATCTGTCATTCTTCTTACTTGTTTTAATTATCTTGCCTCGTTCTAGTTTCTGTCTTTTTCTTGGTTATGTTATGTTGTTTCTTTTCTTGTCGTTGCTCATCATTTCTTGCATATGAAATCAGTTTGTTTTCATCTAGTATGTTGACAATGTTCATTTGTTTCTTGTTTAGGGTTAATCTAGAAGTGTGTTAGTTTAATCACTGAATCTTTATTTTGATGATATTTGGTCCGAAGTGAGTTTCAAGCTTAAATTGTGATTTGAGTTTGATGAATCTTAATGTCATTGATTGGGAGTTAGTTTCATGTGTTTAAATTAGTCAATTGCTAGGATTTCTCAATTAAGATTGGTTATAACTGCTATAGTTTGGTTAATTGACTTAGGGGATTGGATATGGCTGATGGGGTAGAATGGTAATTTCAGTAGCTTCAGAGGCATTTTCGGGATTTTAAGTTTTAAAAAATGATTAATTTGAGTGCTCTGTACACTAAGTACTAATAATATTAAAATAATATATTATTTAATACATAGTGGGGGACAAGACATGTGGTAGTGGGAACTAATACATTTGTTTAATATAAATGGGGGACAAGACATGTGGTAGTGGGAACTAATACATTTGTTTAATATAGTGGGGAACAAGACATGCAAATGTGGGGAACAAAACATAATGGTATGAAAAGCTTAAAAATGATTGATTAAAATATGTTGTCCATACCTGTTTTGGGTTATAAATAAGGTCATTTTAAGACACAAAGGGGGCTGATTTTTGAAAGGAAAAATCAGTTCTCTTTCAGTCTTTTTTTTTCCAGAGAGTTTAGGCTGGATTTTTAACATTTAAAAGTTCAGTAATTTGAGAGTAAAAAAAAAGGGAAGCTGGTTTTTAATCCTAAAAGGTTCAGTGTTTGGAGAGTTAAGAAGCTGAAAAGGGTTTCAATTGGTTCTTCCTGAGTTTGCTATTGGTTATTGGCTACTGTTTTCATTGGGTGTTGCTAGAACTCTGCTGGTTCCTTCCTTTAAATCTGTCACTGGGTTGTTTTGTCACTGCGTTGCTGTATTATTACTGTTGTTGACTGCTCCTTCGTCTTCTTGTATTTCCGTTATCCAGGTACATATTCTACAGCTCTCAAATTTAAAGGAAAGGAAGTAAAGAGTTGTTGGAATGGATTTCTGAAAATAACTATTTCTTTATGTTTAATTTGATGTATAAGCAGTAGTTCACTTGATATTTCATAGTATGTATTGGAATGATTTTGAAATGCATAAACTGGAATGGTTGAATCTATTTCTACAAACATGGAATATCAATTGTAATTAATCTTAGTTGGTGATTATTAGTTTTGAAATATACTGTATTTAATTCTTTTGTTCAGTAGTTGTGAAACAGTTTCAAATAGTTTATGTCGCAAAACAGGTTCAAATAGTTTATGAAAATCAGCATGTTGGTTTAATAGGTCTAATTCTGAAATCGCGAGTCCACTTGAGTTAATAACATCATTTTAAATAGCAATGTAAATAATGTTAGTAACTAATGTTAGTTCTTGAATGTTCGTGATTAATGTTAGCTTGATGTCAGTTTTAAGCATTGATGCATTTTTCAACAAATTGTAAAGAGAGCTCAAAAATGGCTTTATATTCCACATAGTTAACTTCAATAATCCAATTCATATAATAAGGCTAAAGTTGAACTGGATCGAAATGGTAGCTGGTTTGTTAATATTTACCACGGCAAGCGGCGAATCTTAAGTTAGGTAGCGGGTTCAAACTAGAAGGTATTTCCTTTTGTTTGGATCCGGACTTGAATTTGAAGCCCGAACTTTTAATGCTAATTGATTTGAGTTTTTATTCTTAGAGACCAATAAATAGAAAATCATAGTCGCTTTAGGATATCCTTGAATAAAAAATGAGATGAGTCTCGCTGAATAAAAAATACAAAATTGCGGGGCCCTCAATAAATATTTGTTTTAAAATACTTAGACTTAGGGACGAGCCGTTTAGACAATTTCACGGCCTTCCCCAAAAGATAACAACGCACAAATCACTTCCGGAGCGCTTTAAATAGTTTACTCTCTTAAACTCGGGTGCACATTTATGTGACCCAAATCCAAATTTGATCGAAGTCGAAATGTGTCGCTAATCATGGGTACATTGATTGTGACGTGGTTCGAGATGCATTTCCACGACGTTGCAAATTCCTTTTAAAAATAATGAATGAAACGAGCCTCGACAAACAAAAATACACAAGCTGCGGGGCCCTCTATACGTGTTGATAAATTACTTAGACTTCGGGATGGGTCGTTTAGCAAAATTTCACGACCCTACCCAAAATAATGACACGCTAGTCGCTTTAGGCGCGTATTTAATAATGTTATCTTCTTAAACTCGGGTGCACATTTATGTGACCCAAATCCAAATCTCAACAGAGTTGAAATGTGTCAATAACCACGGGTGCATTGATGTGACGTGGTTCGAGATGTATTTTCACGATGTTGCAATTCTCGGTAAAAATAATAATAATAAAAGCGGTACGCAGTTAAAATTTGTACATATGTTCAACATGTATTAAAATTAGATAAATAAGCCGAATATGACAGTTGAGCGACCGTGCTAGAACCACAGAACTCGGGAATGCCTAACACCTTCTCCCGGGTTAACAGAATTCCTTACTTGGATTTCTGGTTCGCGGACTGTAATACAAAATCAATATTTTCCTCGATTCGGGATTCAACCGGTGACTTGGGACACCATAAATCTCCCAAGTGGCGACTCTGAATCTTTAAAATAAAATCCCGTTTCGATTGTCCTTTAATTGGAAAAACTCTTTTACGCCCCCCTTAGCGGGGGCGTAGGTGAAAAAGGAGGTGTGACAGCTCGGTCGACTCTGCTGGGGACGCGGTCCAGAATCTTTGGTTCAGGGTTCAAGAATTCGAGCTTGGAATGATTGTTGTAATTGGCTTTGTTTATTGTCTGATTTTTACATGTTTTGGCCTAATGTGCTGAATGTTGCTTTTTACCGCTTTGATATTATCTGAACTGTATATATAAACTACTACGAAATCCCTCTCTTCTTTCTCTTGAGGAGTTCACGCTGGTCGTGACTTCTTTTTGTTAGCGTCATATCCCAAAATAGAACGAGGATTCGGAGGAGTTGCAAAACCGGATGATCTTTTGCTTACCGGTACGCAGTTCCCATCTTAGGCTCGAGTTGTCCGCTCGGGTAAGCCAGGACTAGAACAAATACCCAGGATAAACCTAGTATAACAAAACCTCATGCCGGATCCCTAGTAGGAACGCTTATTTGCATCATGTGCACTTGACTTAGGGGACTCAACACAGGGGTTGGGTCCGTCTAGGACAAGCAACCTGAAATGAAAAGACCATCCTGCTGCATCCTGTTTGTTTTACGCATTTATTTGTTGCAGACTTGCATGCTGACCGGCTTCTGAAAATACTGGAATATTGGGGAAAAAAATAGCGGTGTAGAGAGATAATTCTGAGTTACCGGCGAACTCTGCCAAAATTTTGTGAAAATGAAAAAAAATGTTTTTTAGTGTAATTTGTTTAAACAAGTCTTGTTGTCAGAATTAGTTTATTGTCGTGCCCGAACTACGCCGGTTTGATTCTCACAGGGTGTGAGATACGTAGGCAACCCTCATCGGGTCCAACCTCCCCTTTTGCAAAAATAGCCAAAAGAACAGAATTTACTTTTGTTTGAAAAATAGTTAGAGTAATGTCATTCTTGTCAGAAATAGCCGAATGTCCTTAAAAAGGACGCAGGAAAGCCGTTTTTGCAAGAACGACCACCTGTGGTCATTTTTTGCAAGGCTTTCATCAGTGAGCCAACACAGCCTTAAAATCTTCGTTCTCGAAGTGCTGAAAGGCCGTATTTGCGAAATCGGGTCTTTATTTTATGTTTGAAAAATGTGTGTTAATTTTATTTTGAGTCAAATAAATCTTAAATTTTAAACACCCTAATAAATGTGCAGAATGAGCACAAATCAGAATTTACACGTAACAATAGTGAACAAGATCCCTTTGGAGTTGCACATGTGGTGGGATGACTTGAGCGAATCAAAGCGCGACACGGTCAAGCTATACTTGGGAGGCCTCACTGGGTGGCTGAAGACTAATCCTAGGGGGATATCATAAAGGATTTGGTTACATTTTGGGACACAACCCACAATGTAGTCCACTTCTCATATTTTGAACTCACCCCAAAAGAGGTAGCAGGTTATAAGGACATTACTGAGGGGCTAAGGTACAAATATCTGATTGCTCCAAGACCCGTCAATACGCACCCGTTCAGGGATCTACTGAAGATAAGCAAGGGAGTCCCGTACTCTGAGTCGGATAAAGTTTTTCTACTCTACAATTCAAGGGCATATAGGAGGGTTCGACGATCCAAAAGCGGGGTTTGCAGCAAAGGGAATCGGACAAAATGGGATAAACATAGGCAGTTCGCCTTCATGGTAGCATTCTGGGGCATTGTGGTGTTTCCACGGAAAGACAGAAATATTGATTTAAAGGTGGCGGGAGTCGTCAAAACCCTGATTGCAAACAATAAAAGCACACTGGCCCCTATGATGATATCTAAGATGTACCGAGCTCTCACAGCTTGTAAAGCCGAGGCCGATTTCTTCGAGGGGTACATTAAGTGAGAGAAAAACATACACGGTAAATAAAGAGGGACTACGAAGGGAACATCACTATATTGAGCAAAACAATATCCGCTCTCAAAGAGCGGATCTTTAGACAAGCCCAAGAGGCCAGAACAGATAGGAAGCGCTGCTATGATCCGATGGCCCGGATGGTGAAACAGATGAATGGGTTTCAGGATCAACTCTTTTACAACGCTCAAAGTGCTGGGGATACGGAATCAACAAATAGAGTGATTGCTTAAGGAAAGGGACAGAATCAAGGGAAGAATCGACGATATCAGGCACTACATCACCATAAAGTGCCTAACTTGTGAGAATATGTCCCGTACCACCTTCTTTGCTTCAAAAATGATTCATGTCCGCCAGGTTATGGAAGATTTAAAAGATCTGCAGAGGGGCCGTGCACCAAAACCCGCGGCGAGGCCGAACGACGCCCCGCGGGCGCCAAAATAATAATAAAAAAAATAAAATAAAATAAAAACTCTGAGACATTCACAGTTTGAAGTTTGTATTTTCTTTGTCTTCAGAGTCTGCTGTCCATTGGAGTTTGTAATTTCCCTTTTGCATAAAGTCTGTAGTCTGTGTCAAGTCCGTCAGTTTCCTTTCAAAAAGTGTTTTGCCTTGTAATAGATCGTTTTGCTAATAAAGATTGAAAAATCCAAAAAATGGTGTCTTTGTTTTTTCGCACTTGTGGTAAGAACTACGCACGGTCTGATTCATGCGGGGACGTGATATATAGGCAATCCACATAAGATTCGACCACCATTAAAAAAAATAGAAAAAAGGGGAGCACAATTACAAGAAGCCGAAATGACGCACATAACTGAAGCAAATGCATGATAGAAAGGGTTAATTGCCTAGTTGCATTGCATCCTTAATGTGTGTTTTCTTATCTGTTGAAAACCCTAACGCTAACAGGTTGCTTCCATTTTGTCCTCTTTCAATAATCAGAAAGGTGGTTGGTTGTGATTCTAAAGTAACGCTTCCCTGCAACACAAAGCCAAAAGACAATGGCAGAGAGCAATAGAACTGAGCGAGTTGATACCGATGCCCGAAAGCAGTGGGTTGAACAGGACTACGGGTTGGTAGAAGAGGTAAGAATGTTGAGACAGCATGTGGCAGACATCTATCGGGCATGGAGGACTGGGAAAGCACCACCCCCGCCACCGCCTAGTTTCTTGAACTCTGTCCTTACCCAAGCACCTAACACAATAACGGATGATCCCCCATACTCTCCATATCTACCCACTTATGACAGCTTTCCCAGCCACCCGAGTAGCTCCATAACTCATCATCCAACTATATTCTCCCAACGATACTCCCCTCCCCAACGCTACTTCTCTCCACGGGACTCCCAAAAACATGCTTCACTTTCCCAGTACCCAACTCCACAAAATGCCTATCCACCCTCACCAGCCTACCGAAAGCCCTCTGGATCAGGTTTCCGGCCCAATCAAGCATTTAAGAATGAGAGGTTGCTGAAAAAATAAAAGGCTTTCACCCCTATTGGAGGATCATATGCCGGTTTGTTCCAAAAGTTGAAACAATTGGACATGTTGAAGCCAATTCATATAAAAATGTCAAACCCTCTGTCAAAGAAGTTTGATTTTTCTCGAAGGTGCGTATATTGCTCAGATGCCCCGGGGCATGACACAGAGAAGTGTTGGAAGCTAAAGAAAGCAATTCAGAAGCTTATTGATGCAGGTGACGTTGTCATGCAAAATCCAGATGCAACAGACGCTAGCCAAAGTCCGTCGCCTATTCGTAATGAGATGCATATGTTGAATATGACTTGTTTTGAAAAGGATATGAGAAGTCTTCTGAGATCCTCGGAGGTCCGCGCGTTACAGAGTTTTCAGTGCTATCAGAGGTTGCTCTTAAGAACGAGCCCGCAAAGGGAACCCATAAGCAATTTGTTAAGAACAATGAGATGGAAGTTGGTGGAGGTCCCAGTAATGTTGATGCCAAATTCAGTGGCTAAGATGCCGAGCTTGGCAATTGGAAAGACGCTCCTTTCTTGGTTGGTCAGGGAGGAGTTTTGGTGGTTCATTTTGTTATCATTTCTATTGTCCGGGTTATTTGCAGGGTTGCAATCCAGACATTGTCTTGTGTCAAACCCTCTTATCCTTCCATTTTGTCATAGTGGTTTGTTTAGTGTTGTCTAGGATTGTTTTAGGTTTGTTCCAAGGTTGTACCCCAGTTGTTTTGCTTGTTTCGTCATACAAACTGTTTCACCGCTTGTCTAATGCAAATTCCGGTCTTTTGTTACCTCCAGTCATCTTCTTTGTTTAGTTCTTTTTATCCTTTTGTTTTGTCTTTGTTCAGCGCCGATTCTAGTGACATGACATGCGCGCACAGTTTGGGCCTAATTTTAAGAGTTAATTATAAAGCCCTTTGGGAGATGATCGGGGCACTTAAGGGAAATAAGAACAACTCGAGATCATTTGAAGCCCAAGCCATGTGAAACTGGGCAAGTAAAACATAAAGAAAAACCATAAAAGCAAGTTAGCCATAGTGACAAGAGGGTCGTTCATAGTAACGAAAGTAAGAGTATTGCCCAACGGTGCTTTAAAAATGACAAATGAAAAGGCGAGTGTGTGGGTATGGTTATCAAGTCCGGCACAATCAGAAGATGTGGCGAATGTTTAATTGTGTTGTTTGTGCTTGACATGTTTTGAAGATTGGAATGACGAAGGCATTTTATTCTTCTATCTAAACACTTTATCCTTCGTTAACCCTTTGAGCCTTATTGGTTTTCTTTCATACCCCTCGTTCGGAATCAGTAGCAAAGATTAGAAAACACAAGCATGAAAGATAAAGAAAAAGAAAAAGGAAAAGGAAAAGAAAATAACAGAAACAACAAAACAACAAAAGAGAAAGGAGAAAGGAGAAAGGAGAAAGGAGAAATGAGAAAGAGAAAGAAAAGAAAAGAAAATAATAAATAAATGGAAAGGAAAACAAAAAGGGAATTAGGAACTACGTTTGACCTGATTCCTCAAAGAGGATACGTAGGCACTTCACGGCTCGGTCATAATATAACAAAAAAATCAAAAATCCCCAAGCAAGAAACTGGGGCAGAAGTTGTATTGATGTAAAGAAATCTGGTTCCGAAGGTTGTAAATTTTGAACCCAAATTGATTCGTTTTGAGCCACTAATACCCTTTCTTTCTAGCCCTATCCAAAACCCCACGTTACGGTCCAAAGAAAGACCTTTTGACCAGTCTTCGAAAGATGCCAAGTCATGCAAATGGAAGTCGAGAATAACACTCTCATCCCCGACAGAAAAGTAATAAAATGAGAGAGTCTTATCGGTGAAAACCTTCACGGGCACCTTGAGGCGGCTATAAGTTGAGAGAAAAATCAAAATGAGAGAGGCTTGATAGTGAAAACCCTTCGGGCACTACAAGTCGAATAAAGATTGAGAATCATACAGGAAAGCACCAGACGAAGATTGTGAAAGGCGATTAACGAACGGAGGATAGGCCACGTGTGCATGTCATGGCCAATAGAGTTGGTATCCACATCTGATAGGTTTTACTTTGTAGTTTTCTTGTTAGGAGTCATCTCTTTCTTTTGCCTTTTACTCTGTTCCTTTTACCTTTGTCATTTCCTCTTCTTAAGTCTCTTTGATCAGAACAAGCGAGAAATGATTTTAAAATTTTTCATCAGCTTTCCAATTATGCAAGACGAGATCTGACTAGTACATCAAAGTGGTATAAGTCAGGAGAGAACAAGCGCAATGAGCTGGTAACATTCAACGTGCTTTGAGGTTCGCGCAAAATACCCAAGATTGGGCCATATCAATTCAGGGACAGTTCAACAAAAGAGGCCCAGTGGGATTGAACCGAGGGTATATTCGATGATGAGATTGACAAAAGGATGGACCAGTGTCAAGAAGGATATCCCCAGCAGAAATCAAGGGTTATAAGGCCAAGGCCAGCGGAAAATCAAGAAAGAACAACGCGGAAAGAAATGGACATAATTGGGAATTCATAGGAGACTCAAAGGTTGGGGAAATGCCAGTTCACGGACAGTACCGCAAAAGAAGATATTGGATCTGCACCGGAAAAAGGTATTTCAGTAACACAGACGATGGAGGGAGTGGTTAATCAATGAACCTGCAAGATCATCAAGTGAAATTAGCTGTCATGAAAATACATGAGGTCAGATAAGGAGACTGAGAAAATGGTTAAGAGGTTTGTGAATAGGGAATCATCAAGAGGGTCGGAAGGTATCAGCCAAGCTTCAAGATGGTCAGACAGCGCATAGATGGGAAAATGGTTGATAGCGTCCCCAGTAGGAGTATCACAACCAACCACCACGTTTTAAACTGACCAAATTTTCTTTGATTTGAAGCAGGGACAGGGAATGTTACTGATGACGGAAAGATGCGCCACAAGAAAGATTGTCAAACTAGGGTAGAAAATTTTCGTTCATTTCAAAATTTTTCGGGAAGTCTAACACAAGTTTGGTGAAAAGCGGTATCCCCAGCAGTTTTTCGGGAGAAGGCAAAACAAGTTTTAAAGAAAGCAATGTCAGGAAGAAGATAACACGAGTTTTAAGGGAGGTAGTCTTCGAAGAAAGAAGATAACAAAAAAAAAAAAGAAAAAAAGAAGAAAAGGAAAAAAAGAGGAAGACCAGTTTTGCAAAAGGAAACGGTTTACAGAGGAATGAAACATCAGTCTTAAGGGAAGTAGTCTTGGAAGGAGTAAGATAACATATTTTTTTTTTTTAAAAAAAAGTGTTATCCCCAGCAGTTCGCAGAGAAATGAGACACCAGTTTAAGGGAAGTAGTTTTGAAGAAGGAAGACAGTACAAGTTTTGAGGGAAGTAATTTTGAAGAAAGATAGTTCAAGTTAGAAGGTAAGGGGAAACAATAGCGATTTATTTTTCGAAGTTGTTGTTGAGGTCAGGAGCCCCGCCTGAAGAACAGAATGTCGATTTATTTTTTCGAAGTTGTTGTTGAAGTTAGGAGCCCCGCCTGAAGAACGGAATGACGATTTATTTTTCGAAGTTGTTGTTGAGGTCAGGAGCCCCTCCTGAAGAATGGAATGGTGATTTATTTTTCGAAGTTGTTATTGAAGTCTCGCCCGCCTGAAGAAAGGAATGGCGATTTATTTTTCGAAGTTGTTGTTGAGGTCAAGAGCCCCGCCTGAAGAACGGAATGACGATTTATTTTTCGAAGTTGTTGTAGAGGTTAGGAGCCCCGCCTGAAGAAATGAATGGCGTTTTATTTTTCGAAGTTGTTATTGAGGTCAGGAGCCCCGTCTGAAGAACGGAATGACGATTTATTTTTCGAAGTTGTTGTTGAGGTCAGGAGCCCCGCCTGAAGAACGGAATGACGATTTATTTTTTCGAAGTTGTTATTGAGGTCAGGAGCCCCGCATGAAGAATGGAATGACGATTTATTTTTCGAAGTTGTTATTGAAGTCTCACCCGCCTGAAGAAAGGAATGACGATTTATTTTTTGAAGTTCTTGTTGAGGTCAGGAGTCCCGCCTGAAGAACGGAATGACATTTTATTTTTCGAAGTTGTTGTTGAGGTCAGGAGTCCCGCCTAAAGAACGGAATGGCGTTTTATTTTTCGAAGTTGTTGTTGAGGTCAGGAGCCCCGCCTAAAAAACGGAATGGCGTTTTATTTTTTGAAGTTGTTGTTGAGGTCAGGAGCCCTGCCTGAAGAACGAAATGGCGATTTATTTTTCGAAGTTGTTGCTGAGGTCAGGAGCCCCGCCTGAAGAACAGAATGACGTTTTATTTTTTGAAGTTGTTGTTGAGGTCAGGAGCCCTGCCTGAAGAATGGAACGACATTTTATTTTTCGAAGTTGTTGTTGAGGTCAGGAGCCCGCCTGAAGAACGGAATGACATTTTATTTTCGAAATTGTTGTCAAGAGCCCGCCTGAAGAACGGAATGGCGATTTATTTTTCGAAGTTGTTGTTGAAGTCTCGCCCGCCTGAAGAACGGAATGGCGATTTATTTTTCGAAGTTGTTGCTAAAGTCAGGAGCCCCGCCTGAAGAATAGAATGACGTTTTATCTTTCAAAGTTGTTGTTGAGGTCAGGAGCCCGCCTGAAGAAAGGAATGACGATTTATTTTTCGAAGTTGTTGTTGAAGTTTCGCCCGCCTGAAGAACGGAATATCGCTATATTTTTCGAAGTTGTTGAGGTCAGGAGCCCCGCCTGAAGAACGAAATGGCGTTTTATTTTTCGAAGTTGTTGTTGAGGTCAGGATCCCCGCCTGAAGAACAGAATGGCATTTTATTTTTCGAAGTTGTTGTTGAGGTCAGGAGCCCCGCCTAAAAAACGGAATGGCATTTTATTTTTTGAAGTTGTTGTTGAGGTCAGGAGCTCCGCCTGAAGAATGGAATGTCGTTTTATTTTTCGAAGTTGTTGTTGAGGTTAAGAGCCCCGCCTGAAGAACGGAATGACGATCTTTTTTTCGAAGTTGTTGTTGAGGTCAGGAGCCCGCCTGAAGAACGGAATGACGATTTATTTTTTGAAGTTGTTGTTGAGGTCAAGAGCCCCGCCTGAAGAACGGAATGGCGATTTATTTTTCGAAGTTATTGTTGAGGTCAGGAGCCCCGTCTGAAGAACGAAATGGTGATCTATTTTTCGAAGTTGTTGTTGAGGTCAGGAGCCCGCCTGAAGAACGGAATGACCATTTATTTTTCGAAGTTGTTGTTGAGGTTAGGAGCCCCGCCTGAAGAACGGAATGACATTTTATTTTTAGAAGTTGTTGTTGAGGTCAGGAGCCTAGCCTGAAGAACGGAATGACGATTTATTTTCAAGTTTTGAAGTTGGGAGCCCGCCCATATAACAGAGGAATACATTTCAGTCTTTACATTTCAAGTTTTGAAGTTGGGAGCCCGCCCATATAACAGAGGAATACATTGAAGTTTGAAGTCAGTAAATCGGAGTGTTACAACAAAAACAGAGGAATACATTGAAGTTTGAAGTCAGCAAATCGGAGTGTTACAACAAAAAACCCCAGCAGAAATCAGAAGGAAGACCACAAGTCAAGCCAGAAGTAATGAAACGACAAAGGTGTTATCTTTAAGAAGTTATATCGAAGTCAGGAGCCCGCCTGGAGAATAAAGGTGTTATATTTTAAGAAGTAATTGGTGTTGAAGTCAGTAAAGCAGAGGAATACAACCGAAATCCCCAGCGGGAAACAACAAAAATCCCCAGCAGAGGAAGGCAGTCCAAGATTCGATGGAAAAATAATGCGAAGCTCACTAGAAGGAAATAAGCAGTTCGAGATCGGCAGTCAAGGGAGAATACAAGACAAATCAGAAGTAAAGAAATACCAGAGGAGTCACCGAGACATCAAAGCAACAAGAGACACAAGAGCACGACTGAAGATCTAGATAAGATTTTGTAATTCATAGGCTATAGTTTAGTCTAGCTTCTTGTTTTCTTTCAGCATGGTGTAATAAGGAGGTCGGAAAGCAGTAATAACAGCATGCAACAGCAGTAACATTGTAGTCCCATGGTAGGCCCAGCTACCAAAACTTCCCGAACTACATTAACCTGATTCCCTTCTAGTTAGGGATATGTAGGAAACCTTTGAAGCAAAGGTTCGGTTAAATCTTTCAAAAATTGCTTCACACGGAGTACTCGGATAGGCAAAAATCGCTCGAATCTGCTCACTTTATCTTTGCACGAAAACTCTTCGTGTTTTCGGACAAAGAGGGGCAGCTGTGAGCACGTGATTTTTGCCCTATGTGAGTATTACTCCCAAAAATTCAAAATAAAATAATTTTCCTTTGTGCGCAATTTTGAGAATTTTCGTGGCATTTTTGGATAATTATTTGTATTTGTCTGTGCATGTTTATTTATTAGATTAATAAAAAATACAAAATATGTCACATTTTCATTTAGGATTTAATTCTACAATTAGGATCAATTAAGTTTGTTTTTACAAAAAAAAAAAATATCATAAAAATAATGTACGTTGCATTTTTAGCATTTAATGTCAAAATTGTGTGATTTTATCGTAATTGCTATTTAATTGTGTGTTAATTGTTATTAAGGGTTAATTAGAACTTTTATAAATTAATTTAGTTCTATAGGCTAATTTAGGATTTTTAAAATTTTAGTTTTATTTTAAGAAAAATAAAAGAAGAAAAAGAAGCAATGGAAACAAGAAGAAAATCGGACTGGGCCACCTTTTAATTTAAATCAACCAGGCCCAAACCAAATAACCTCTTATCCAACCCAAAAACCCACCGACCCGGTCCGCCCCTAACCCAAACACCCCCCCTTCTTCCATTTTTCATTTTTATTTTTCTAAAAACCCCTAACCTACAAAAAACCCTTAACACCCGCCCCCCCTTTCTTCTCCTTCTCCAAACAAACCCTCCCATGGCTGCCTTCTCCTTCATCTTCGTCCAAACGACCACCCCCCTGGCTGCCCTTCTCCTCTCCATCTACCCCGAACGACCCCTCCAGCTCTAGCTCCAAACGACCCCCCCATGGCAGCCCTCATCGTCGTTCACCTCCAGTCCGCTATGGCCGCTGCTTCTTCTTCTTCTTCAACAGTCACTGCTCAACACACACATACAGTCCGTCGACCAACAACTCTTTCAAACGACCACCTCCTTCTCCAGCGGCAACCACCAAACCAGTTCGTCGACCACGCTGTCGATACACCCAACGACTGACGACGATAGTAGCATGTTTGACATGAAGTCGCTGCAGCAAAGTGATTTAACAACGACGATGCTGACAAGGACTATGGGGAGGGCGTGTTGTTTGAGCTATGACTGTATGCCAGGAGGATGAATCGACTAACGAAGAGATGGATCTGTTTGGCGAAAAGGATTTGGATTTGATTTCGATGCTTAGCGGTTTGCTTGTTTCACGTCCTGTTAACTCTCCCTTGTCACACGAGCATGCCCTTTAGAAATGTACTGAGCATGCTAAGTTATGGCTTTCAAAGTCTGAACACAGAAGAGTATGGGGAGGTTGTGCCTGTCGACGTACCACCGCGAGTGGAAATACCAAATGAGCAGTATGGGCAGAAGGAGGAGAATGCTGCAAGTTATGAAGCAGTTAAAGGTAACGAGCTGCGTGTTTTCATGATCGAACGTAGTGAACAGCAGTACAAGTTCATGAATTTGTCGTTCTTCTTGCTTGTTTTAATTATCTTGCCTCGTTCTAGTTTCTGTCTTTTTCTTGGTTATGTTATGTTGTTTCTTTTCTTGTCGTTGTTCATCATTTCTTGCATATGAAATCATTTTGTTTTCATCCAGTATGTTGACATTGTTCATTTGTTTCTTGTTTAGGGTTCATCTAGAAGTGTGTTAGTTTAATCACTGAATCTTTATTTTGATGATATTTGGTCTGAATTGAGTTTCAAGCTTAAATTGTGATTTGAGTTTGATGAATCTTAATGTCATTGATTGGGAGTTAGTTTCATGTGTTTAAATTAGTCAATTGTTAGGATTTCTAAATTAAGATTGGTTATAGCTGCTATAGTTTGGTTAATTGACTTAGGATGATTGGATATGGCTGATGGGGTAGAACGGTAATTTCAGTAGTTTCAGGGGCATTTTCGGGATTTTATGTTTTAAAAAATGATTAATTTGAGTGCTTTGTCCACTAAGTACTATTAATATTAAAATAATATATTGTTTAATACATAGTGGGGGACAAGACATGTGGTAGTGGGAACTAATACATTTGTTTAATATAAATGGGGGACAAGACATGTGGTAGTGAGAACTAATACATTTGTTTAATATAATGGGGGACAAGACATGTGGTAGTGGGAACTAATACATTTGTTTAATATAGTGGGAAACAAGGCATGCAAATGTGGGGAACAAAACATAGTGGTATGAAAAGCTTAAAAAGGATTGATTAAAATATGTTGCCCATACCTGTTTTGGGTTATTAAGAGGGTCATTTCAAGACACAAGGGGGGCTGGTTTTTGAAAGGAAAAATCAGTTCTCTTTCAGTCTTTTTTTTCCCAGAGAGTTTAGGCTGGATTTTTAACATTTAAAAGTTCAGTAATTTGAGAGTAAAAAAAAAGGGAAGCTGGTTTTTAATCCTAAAAGGTTCAGTGTTTGGAGAGTTAAGAAGCTGAAAAGGGTTTCAATTGGTTCTTCCTGAGTTTGCTATTGGTTATTGGCTACTGTTTTCATTGGGTGTTGCTAGAACTCTGCTGGTTCCTTCCTTTTAATCTGTCACTGGGTTGTTCTGTCACTGCGTTGCTGTGTTATTACTGTTGTTGACTGCTCCTTCGTCTTCTTGTATTTCCGTTATCCAGGTACATGTTCTACAACTCTCAAATTTAAAGGAAAGGAAGTAAAGAGTTGTTGGAATGGATTTATGAAAATAACTATTTCTTTGTGTTTAATTTGATGTATAAGCAGTAGTTCACTTGATATTTCATAGTATGTATTGGAATGATTTTGAAATGCATAAACTGGACTGGTTGAATCTATTTCTACAAACATGGAATATCAATTGTAATTAATCTTAGTTGGTGATTATTAGTTTTGAAATATACTGTATTTAATTCTTTTGTTCAGTAGTTGTGAAACAGTTTCAAATAGTTTATGTCGCAAAACAGGTTCAAATAGTTTATGAAAATCAGCATGTTGGTTTAATAGGTCTAATTCTGAAATCGCGAGTTCACTTGAGTAAATAACATCATTTTAAATAGCAATGTAAATAATGTTAGTAACTAATGTTAGTTCTCGAATGTTAGTGATTAATGTTAGCTTGATGTCAGTTTTAAGCATTGATGCATTTTTCAACAAATTGTAAAGAGAGCTCAAAAATGGCTTTATATTCCACATAGTTAACTCCAATAATCCAATTCATATAATAAGACTAAAGTTGAACTGGATCGAAATGGTAGCTGGTTTGTTAATATTTACAACGGCAGGCGGCAGATCTTAAGTTAGGTAGCGGGTTCAAACTAGAAGGTGTTTCCTTTTGTTTGGATCCGGACTTGAATTTGAAGCCCGAACTTTTAATGCTAATTGATTAGGGTTTTTATTCTTAGAGACCAATAAATAGAAAATCATAGTCGCTTTAGGATATCCTTGAATAAAAAATGAGATGAGCCTCGCCGAATAAAAAATACAAAATTGCGGGGCCCTCAATAAATATTTGTTTTAAAATACTTAGACTTAGGGATGGACCGTTTAGAGAATTTCACGGCCTTCCCCAAAAGATAATAACGCGCAAGTCACTTCCGGCGCGCTTTAAATAATTTACTCTCTTAAACTCGGGTGCATATTTATGTGACCCAAATCCAAGTCTCAACGAAGTCGAAATGTGTCGCTAATCACGGGTACATTGATTGTGACGTGGTTCGAGATGCATTTCCACGATGTTGCAAATTCCTTTTAAAAATAATGAATGAGACGAGCCTCGACAAACAAAAATACACAAGCTGCGGGGCCCTCTATACGTGTTGGTAAAATTACTTAGACTTCGGGATGGGTTGTTTAGCAAAATTTCACGACCCTACCCAAAATAATGACACGCTAGTTGCTTTAGGCGCGTATTTAATAATGTCATCTTCTTAAACTCGGGTGCACATTATGTGACCCAAATCCAAATCTCAACAGAGTTGAAATGTGTCAATAATCACGGGTGCATTGATATGACGTAGTTCGAGATGTATTTTCACGATGTTGCAATTCTCGGTAAAAATAATAATAATAAAAGCGGTACGTAGTTAAAATTTACACATAGGTTCAACATGTATTAAAATCAGATAAATAAGCCGAATATGACAATTGAGCGACCGTGCTAGAACCACGGAACTCGGGAATGCCTAACACCTTCTCCCGGGTTAACAGAATTCCTTACTTGGATTTCTGGTTCGCGAACTGTAATACAGAGTCAATATTTTCCTCGATTCGGGATTCAACCGGTGACTTGGGACACCATAAATCTCCCAAGTGGCGACTCTGAATCTTTAAAATAAAATCCCGTTTCGATTGTCCTTTAATTAGAAAAACTCCCTTTTACGCCCCCCTGCGGGGTGTAGCTGAAAAAGGAGGTGTGACAAAAAGATAGTACTAATGTAGTGGCTAGACCGAAAGGGAGAACAAAAAAGGCAAAACAACACAATCTACCCAAATGACAAAAGGAAATGTTTGAAATGTAGTGAGAGAGGATGAACACTTGTTACGAATCAAACATGTTTAACATGATGGCTCTTAAGCCACAATACCAACAAACACAATTGGTAGCTACAATATTCAGAATAACGTGAGTTACTTATTGAGGATGGAGTAATTCTTACACTTAGAAGGAAACCAAGAAGTTTTTGTTGAAGAATTTAGGAAGATTTCAAGTTATTGTTCGGGCCAGTGCTCTTTCTGAGTTGAATGTGTACTAAGGTTGTTGATACGTGTTTTGGGAAGTGTTTAACAGTATGGAGGGATCATGAGAATGTTCACAAAGGAAGTGGAGTGGTTTCTTTAATCCTATAAGGCACACAAGGAGGAAAGAGGCTGACTAGGAAAGGTTTGAGCACAATGTTACATTACATTTGATGCAATGTCGTGCATGTTGATGATATTAAGGTGTGTGCGAAGGCTAGAAGATGTATTCCTTTGAAATAGAGGGTTCTATAAGAAAACTCATCCAGTAATATCTTTGTTGAGAATTTGGAAGAGCAAGTTGCAAGTACTCACATAAGATTGTAACCATATCAAGAAAATTATTGAAGAACTCAAATCCTAGGAGGTCATATGTAAGGTAAATGTGACATAGATGGTCCACTATTGATGCAACATGGCCAGGTGATCGCTTATGCTTCAAGGCAACCCAAGAATCATGAAAGGAACTATTCAACACATGACTTAAAACTTGCGGCGATAGTTTTGTATAAAGATTTGGCGACATTATGTGTATGGGGTCCACGTTGATGTATTTATGAACTACAAGAGCTTCAATATATTTTTTTAAACAAAAGGAGTTGATTCTAAGATAGAGAGGATGTCTCGGGTTACATAATGACTATGATATTGAGATTCTCTATCACTCGGGAAAGGCCAATATTGTGGCGGATGCTCTTAGCTGGAAATCTATGGTTAGTTTAGCTCACTTGGAGATATGTCAAAGGTAGTTGGCCATGGAGGTTCACCAGTGGCTAGTTTGAAAGTTTGTCTTGCAAAGTTTAGTGAAGGTAGGGAAATTGTGCAAAATACGATTGAATCGTCGCTTGTGACGGAGCAATATGCTCAACTGTATATAAAAAAATAGTCAAGTTGCATGGCACTCCAGTCTCAATCATTTCAGATCGAGGGGCTCAATTCACGACAAACTTTTGGAAGAAATTTCAGCAAGGTTTGGGTACTCAAGTAAATCTTAGTATAGCCTTTTATCCATAAACTGATGGGCAGGCAGAGCGGACCATTCAGACGCTTGAGGATATGTTGCATGCTTGTGTTCTTTATTTCAAAGGTATTTGGGATGACTATTTGCCACTCATAGAATTTTCTTACAACAACAACTTCCATGCTAGTATTAAGATGGCACCATTTGAGGCGTTGTATGGTAGGAGATGTAGATCTCCCATTGGGTGGTTCGAGGTTGGAGAAGCTAAATGGATAGGGCCAGACATTGTGCATCAGGCTATGGAGAAGGTTAAGGTCATTAAGGAGCGGTTGAAAACTGCTCAAAGTCGCCAAAAGTCTTATTCAGATGTTCGTCGCAGATATTTAGAGTTCAAAGAAGATGATTGGGTATTCCTAAATGTTTTCCCCATGAAAGGTGTTATGCAGTTTGGAAAGAAAGGGAAATTGAGTCCGAGGTATGTGGGGCCATATAGAATCATTCAAGGGATCAGTCAGGTGGCATACAAGCTCGAGTTACCATCCGAGATGTCATTGGTACACCTGGTATTCCATGTGTCTATATTAAAGAAAATAGTGAGAAATCCATCCGCTATTGTGCCAGTTTAGCCTATTGAGGTTAATGGAGAATTATCGTACGAAGAAATTCCATTTGCCATCCTTGATAGGCAAGTCCAAAAGTTGAGAAATAAAGAGATTGACTCCGTGAAAGTGTTATGGTGAAACGAACAAAGTGAGGAAGCCACTTGGGAAGCCGAGGAAGAAATGAAGAAGAAGTACCCCCACTTGTTTGTATAGCTATGTAATTAAGTATTTGTGTCCTATGAAGATGTTGAAAGCTTACCTTCTATGAATTATGTATCACATGGTTAGTTGATGATAATAGTGTTTCTTTTCTAGAAATGCATTGCTTATGGGGCCATGGTTGGCATCATTTTTTTTATTATGTTGCATCTTTGGATTATGTATATGTTGACAGGATGCATTTCTGGGATTCTCTAACAGGTAGATAGTCCTAGTTACAAAGTAAACTCTGGCAAAATTTTCGGAAATTTAAGGAGTTAGCCAAATTCGGGGCTGTTGATATATTTCATGATGTGAAAAAGCTGAAGTTACATAAGGATGGCTAATGAATGAACCTTGATCCTCATTCGAGGATGAATGATCTTAAGCGGGGAAGAATGTAAAGCCCCAGAAAATTTTGCTTAGTAATTTAAGATTTCGTGGTGCCAAGGTAGGCTAATTATTTTATCTTGCGTGAAAATGAGGATTCATGATATAATGGATATCAATTGGATATATTAATAAGCGTATAAGTTATATTATGAGTGATTTAGGGTCTAAGGAGAGGCCTAAGTCTAAGCCAAGTTGGAAAATTTCATAATAGACTAAAGTTGTAAATGAGTACGCATAAGACCTCCCTTTGGACAAGCATATCTCCATTTATATAAGGTGTTGTGTGATGCACAACCTATCAAATGAAAGGTATTTGAGTCTAGTTTCCAACGCTTCAAATCGTTCGTCATTCGGACACTCCTACCAGAAGTTATAACCAAATTACCAAAGCAGCGCAGAATTTTGTACTACCGCGCCGCAAAATGCGGCGCACGGCACACCGCGCCTGTTGGAATTCCAGAATGGTCCGAAATTTCAATTCCAGACATATTTTGAACAGACGCCCCGCACCCCGCGATGCACCACGCGTCCCCATTTCATATTGTACAAAAACGGGTTTTTAAGGCCCGAACCCTATTTCATTTAACTCGATTGAGGTTCATTTTTGGGGAAATTTCTGGTGTTCTAGAGAGAAGGGAGAGCGATTCTAGAGAGAGGAAAGGGGAAAACTAAACTTTTCACTACTCTTCCTTGAATCACACCTTGAAATCGCATCAAAGGGTTGCAAAGGCTTCAAAGAGATTGAAGTTGCTAGAATTTCCGGAATATCATAGTAATTAAAGAAAAGCTCAAGAAAGGTATGTAGGCTAAACTTTCTCTCTCGGAAGTGAATTCCATATCGTTTCGTAAGTTTAAGTGTGGTTTGTTTACCAAAATAGTATGGCCTTTAGTCACATTTTAAATGGAAATTAGTATACTTATTGGGTAAGAAGAACTCGATCTGCTTAATACTCCTAGCTGCTCTTATGTGTACTAAATGTCTTGATTGAATATGTCTTGTTGTTGATAGCCTATAAAGATGCTTGAAAAATGAAATAAGTGAACTGGTAGTGTGTTAAAAATTATGTAATAAGCCTCGACCCAATAGTTATGAACTAACTTCAAAGATAGAATTGCCTAAGAGCTATTGTGCTCAATTCACGCCCATAAGTGTCTATTTATCACTATTGTTTTGATTTATAAGTATATCCGGTGTGATTTGAGATCTTTCATACCGATGTGAAACATGTGAAATATGAAATACGGCCACTGTGCCAGGAATAAAGAATCTTGTGAATGGCCAAATGAGCCAAGGAAATACTGTTGTTGTTGGTGACTGGAAATACTAATTGGAAACTATAAAAGGTGAAAGGTATTTAGGTAAGCATGGTTGCGTTTATGCTATATTTGTATACTTGTATTTATACTACAATTGTGTATAATATCCAATCAAATCAAAAAAATATTTTTGGAGTATCATTAGCAAAAACCGAGGAAGGGTGGGTCATAAGGCTCATACCTGAAACTACACTTGCCGGTGTAGGGGTAGATTGTGGTTATTCCCCTTAATTGGGATGAACTTGGTAATATTTGTGAATTGGTAACGCCAGCCCACACGATATATGGGGGAAGGCAGCCTAGTCGATCGGGTCGTGATCGGACGCCATGCCGCACGCATGGTGGTATTGTGCTGAGAATAAAAAACTGGAAATTTAAAACTAGAAATTGTGATTGTGGTACATGTCTCCAAAGGGACGACCTAGCCGATCGGGTGTGATCGGACTCCGTACTAACAAAGACGGTGGTATAACTCATATCGGTGCTAATGATCTCCCAACCAAAAATTATATATATTATTTTATTTTTGTAAACTAGAAGACTCATATGTTGCAAATTGGAAGCTTGTATGTTGTTGACTCGACTTACTGTTTCATGTTTCTTTGTTTATATGGTTATTCTATTCTGGAAGAGGGCTTTTAGTCTTACATACTAGTGCTATTTGACGGCGCTAAAGTCCTTTTTGTCGGGGGTGTTGTATCGTTTAATGATACAGGTGGTTCCATAGCAGGCGGCATCGGCCAATGATAGCGGTATTCTCTTCCCAGTAGTCTTGGTGAGCCCCACTCCATCCTGGGGTCATTTCATGTAACTTTTGTTCATTTTCTCATCACGTTTTGAGGTATAGCCGGAGCCTTATTGCCGACGTTTTCATATTACTCATCGGTTGTATTTAGAGGCTCCGTAGACAGGTTGTGGGTGGTTTTTGGTATCGGAAATTAAATTAGAAATATTGGTATTTGACAAATATATCTTCCTTCATATATATTAAAATTGTCATATTTTGGATACTATGGTTGAAATGGATAGTGAAACCAAAATGGAAGTTGTTAATGAAATATTTATAAAGTATGATTAATGGAGTCCATATCCTCTTTACTCATGAACTAGTTTGGGTAGAATGAAATCTAATAGGCTTGTTCAGTCGGGTTTACTCGGTTGAGCGCCGGTCGTGTTCCACGGTTTTTGGGGCGTGACACTACCCCAAGCCCAAAGCCGTCGATACAGCCTATTCCCACTATACACACTCCTCACTCAGCCCAACACCTATCACACACGTCACATGAACCCCTTACCCCTACCAGTCTTGAGTCATCAATTACTACATCAAATCAATCGCAAAAACTGACCACTCTAATTCACCCCACGCCTGAAACCACTTCATTAATTCAACCTCATAATTTTAACCCCACTACTACACGCAAACAACCTGTTAAAATTACCAAAACCCACCATGAACCGTTTGAGCCTAAACCATCAATACATGAGAAATCTATCATACTCCAACACACAACTTCTCAACTACCCCATAACAATGAATCACCAAATCAATCACCCTTGGAACAACCCACCACCGAACCTACCACCACTATACATCACCCAGTATCCACCAACACAAACGTACCCTCAATCTTGGCTGGAGATGAGCCTACAAAACAATGCACTAACCTTCATGATGGAAGTGGAAGGGTAGGAGGTGATACTAATCTTACAAAATCCGACAGACATTGCATAAATAGTAACGGAAGGCATGGCGATGGAGCTGGAACTATACAACCAGTATCTATGGTCCATGCATCCACCCTCATCAATGCAACATGTTCAAACACACACACACACACACCACTCCCACCACTTTGTACTACAACCAAACAGCTTTGATGGATCTTCCATTCTATCCACCATAGATTCCATCACATTCCCTGGTCCCATGGATACAACAAATGTCAGCTCTCTACATACCATCTACCTTGCATGCACAGGCAACACCATACCACCCCACTCCAGTACGTCCTCAGCAAGCAACGCCCAACAGACTCAACGAAATAGAACAATTAGAGGTGGAAGCGACAATGGCGGATATCAGGGAAACACAGCCAATCCTGTGCTTCCTCAACAACAACAAATATTACAACCTCAAAGAACATTATGCAAGAAAAGTGATCATCATATGCCTCCAAGAGCTTCAAAGCTGCTCACTAAATCTACGCCCTACAAACAACCCAGAGGTAGGCAAATATGGACTAGTTTTGATACCCTCAATGAGGGGACCAACAATGGCCCAAGTTGAGCCACAACAGACTCCACCAACACCAACAACACATAGCAATAAAATGTAGTTCATAATTTGGACTTGTCGAGGAGCTCAGTTGTTGCACCCAATGTTTTCGTATGTTAGAGTATCCGTAAGTCAATTGATGTAAGCTCAGAAATGAGATCAACTTTGAAAGTACGTAAAGTAAGTTAATACTTTTATAATGGAGGTTACAAATCTTTATGATCATGAATAACGAGTACCAAAAGGGTTGGAAAGCTTAGGCGCTAAATGAATTAAAGAAAATAAGTTTCGTCGAATGTCGACAAGTTTGGAATGTTATAACCTATACTTTTGGGGTGAGACAAGGGTGATTAACATGATGATGAGGTTATGTTATGAGTTATTTTAGTCGTATGATAGTCGTGTGTTATTTTTTTAAGTCAAGCAAGTTGTGGAACAAAAGTTGGAAAAGGTCATCACAAGTTACATTCAAAAATGAGTTGAAACTTAGGTTAAATGTAGCTGAGCTTTTATCCCAACATACTTTGAATCAAGGGATGATATATATATGAAATTAAATATCTATGAGTCTAGTTTTCAACTTATTAAACCGTTTATCAATATGATCTCAGAGTATAGAGATATTCGCATTTTCGCGAGACCGCGCAGCTAGTAGGTGACAAGTAGGTACATCACCTACTTGCCAAAAAGAGAGGCCTCAACTAAGTCGGTCAAGAGGTGACTTTTAAGGGATTATAAACTCAGTTATTTCACCTATATTTCAGAACAAGAAAACCTAATTGAACCCCTGCAACTCCTCCCCAAAAATCCCACACAAACCCTAGGGTATTTCGGGTGTTACGACGCGATTCTAGTGCTGAAAAGTCTGGACAACTTGCTAGTTTCTCTTTCTCCTTCTTGTAGCCGTGTTGAGGAACTTATTTTTGATGAAAAAGTACCAGGTTTTGTGGGTTATACTCAGTACAAGGTAGTTTATGCTTCTCCTTCCATTATCTATGCGTTTGCAAGTTGTAACTCGATCGTAAAGAATAGACCTAGCTAGTTTCGAAAGAATGGTATGTTGTTTGTTCTTGTGTAATGATTGGCTGGTTGTAAACTTATTTTTAAATTAAATTCATGGTTGGTTTATTGGATAAGAGGTATAATGATGTACTTTTGGTTGTATTTCCCAATTTGAAAGAAAAGACAAGTCGAAACGTGTTTAAGTAAACTGAAAAATTATTTTTGGGTTGATGAACTTGTGGGAATATTTTTGGGCTGTTTCGAGTTGGTATTGGGTTGTCTCTTTTACTACTATTTTTATGGAGTTGAGAGAAGGAAGGTTGTGGAGAAACACCACATAATGGCAAGGTTGTTTGTTGGTCGTTCGTCGTAATATTTTCGGGTTGGTTGACACTATTATGGTTGTCGTGTTGTGTATGAAGTGATAGGGGTATGTTGGGCTATTTGTAATTGTTTTGACTAGTGTGAAGTCATATATATAGTGGAGGTTCTGTCCGTTTTATTGTAAAATAGGTTGTGGTCGATACATAATAGTTACGACGCTTAAACGTTAACGAGAGTGTTATTTCTCTTATTGTAGACTAAAAAGTCGTGAAATTGCATAGCTTGAGGTTGGGAAGAATATACAAGGTATGTTAAGGCACTTACTTCTTTCTTTTGTCATGATCTAAAGTGACATGAACATAAACGGTACGCTAATTCATAACGGATCTACTCCTACAAACTAAGGTTGTCCATGTGGTTCTTTCCTTATAAAGTTATTCTAAACAAGTGTGTATGATCCTTAAATCCCACAAAGGTTTATATTGATGGTAGGGATGTCCATAATGTTAATCGAAGGTGCAATGACCTTACATCACTCCGAAAGGGTTAGAACGCATGAGTCGAGCATGCATTATATATATGTATCTATTTTACTCTACCGAGCCGCGCTATAGTCGGCCGGGTATGGCACCTATTGTGCAACCACTGATCAGTTGGGTTTACCGAGCTCCACGTGGCCGGGTACGATTCAACCGAGCCTTATGATGGCCGGGTACGTTTTTACCGAGTCCTCTTTGAGGCCGGGTACGATATAATGATGATGATGCCCACAGAGGCGAATGTTTTTAAAAAGTTCATTTATATATATGTATTATGCATTTCATGTCAGTAGCCCCCAGAGGCACTCAGATGTTACAGGTTGTATCTCCTCTATCTCTCTTTACATTACTGTTCTTGTTTATGCTTTCTTGCCTTACATACTCGGTACTTTATTCGTACTAACATCCCTTTTGCCTGGGGATGTTGCGTGTCATGCCCGCAGGTCCCGATTGATAGGTTGACAGTCCTCCTAGTAGGCTATTAGCTCAGCAAAGGTGTTGGTGCACTCCACTTGCTCCGGATTTGCCTAGTTGGTCAGTATGCTTTGGATATGTACTGATTGGTATGACGGGGCCCTGTCCCGATCTTTATGATTTTATGTACTCTTAGAGGCTTCTAGACAGATGTCAGGTGTAGGGACACTTGTATGGCCTTGTCGGCCTATGTTTTGAGTTTACAAATGGTCATGTCGGCCTTATAGGCCCGTATGTCACATATATAAGTTTGTATATCATTTTGGGTCTTCATATGTTGAGTATTCCCTTATGTTTTATTCTTATTATCTCATGACCGGTTTTCTGGCTCATTTAATCATGATAGTATGATAAGAAAGATATGTTACGTTGGTAAGTTGATAGATAATTCAAGATGTGATAAATTCATTTGTTGCCTTGATTATTGTAATTTACTGGATTTAGGCTTTAGAGGAAGTAGATATACCTGGACAAATAAACGAGGTCTAGCTGATAGAATTCTAGAACGTTTAGACAGATTCATTTGTAACTATGATTGGCTCGATTTATTTCCTGAAGCCAACGTACAACACCTTCCTAGAACTCATTCGGATCACTGCCCCTTACTACTCAATTTAAAGCATAAATTCAGTCGTAAAAGAATAATTCGATTTGAAATAATTTGGACATCGCACCCATCCTTTCCTTCTCTTATTACTAATAATTGGACTCCTAATAAGCCTTTATTAACTGCTATAGAGGATTTCAGTGAAGAGATTCAACATTGGAATCAACACACTTTTGGGAACCTCTTTAAAAAACAAAAGAACATCCTAGCATGCCTAAGTGGGCTACAATCCTCTCCTTCTTACCCTACTAGCCACTTCCTCCAAATTTTAGAACAAGATCTTATAACAGGATTTAATCAACTACTAAGACTGGAGGAGGATTTTTGGCGCCTAAAATCAAGAATAAATTGGCTACAACAAGGGGACACCAATACCAAGTTTTCCACCTCACTACACTTCAACATAGGAGACGGAATAGAATCACTGCCCTCAAGGACCTAGGTGGTAATTGAATTACGGAACAACCGTTGGTAAACTCCTTAATAATTAACTACAACAACACATTATTCACCACTACTCATATTAATTCCCTCGTCAAGCTACCAAAGCATAATAGTAATACTCTTACTAATATAGACCAGTCACACTTGTCAAGACCTTTAACTATAAAAGAAATATATCAAGCCATACATTCTTTCCAACCTCTTAAAGCACCGGGGCCGAACGGGTTACATCCTTATTTTTACCAAATATATTGGCCTCAAATTTCACAATCAGTAGTAACCTTTTGTAATGAGGTTTTTATTTCTGGAAAAATACCAATTCAGATTAATACAACCTATCTTTGCCTAATTCCTAAATTCAAAAATCCTTCAATGATCATTCAGTATCGCCCAATCGGACTCTGAAACACTATCTACAAAATTATAACTAAATTAATTGTACATCATATAAAGTCATTATTCACTAAAGTACTTAGTCCAGAACAATCTGCTTTCCTAAAGGGGCAAAGAGTAGCAGATAATGCCATCATCGTTCAAGAAATTCTTCAAAACTTTAGAAAGAAGAAGGGTAAAATTGCAAATTTTCTAATCAAACTAGACATTGAAAAGGCCTTTGAAATGGAATGGGGATTTATCAAAGAAATTTTACATTTCTTTAATTTCCCTCACAAAATCATCTCTCTTATTATGTCTTGTTTTACAACTGCTTCCATTTCAATCCTTATAAACGGGCACCATTCACCTTTTTTCTATCCATCAAGGGGCATTAGGCAAGGTGATCCATTATCCCCTTACATCTTCATCTTATGTCTTGAAAGACTATCAAGACAAATACACCAATTGGTGGATTATCAGCAATGGAAAGCTATCAAGCTATCCCACAAAGGACCTCAAATATCTCATCTACTTTTTGCAGATGATATCACCTAAACATCTAAAATAAGTATATCAACTGTACACACTATTATTGATACTGACAATTTTCACACAAAAATCTGGGCAAAGTATAAATTTTGAAAAATCGAAAATATATTTCTCCAAGAACACTTCTCAATCAGAATTTTTGTCCTATCATCTTTTAACATGAGGGAGGGTACCCTCTTTGGTAAGTACCTTGGATTCCCGTTGTTTGTGAAGAAACCAACTTCAAATAAATTTCAGTACATATTAGATAACTTCAAAGCTAAATTATTAGGGTGAAAATCAAACTTTCTTTCAATGGCGAGGCGCACTACCTTAATAAAATCTACATTGAACACCTTACCAAACGGCCCACTTGCCACCCTTAACTCCGACCGCTATTTGTTGAATCATCTAGGTGCTATTATGCAAAGTTAAAGTCATGGTTATAGTGACATTATACTTTTATAGTATACAATATAATATAACAGTGTACCATAATAAATAAGACATTTTTAAATTTTTTCCAACTAGGTCATTGCAAATATTTTCTTAAATAAATTTTATGATGGAGTTCCATGAAAATAATATTCATTGTACATGAAATAGGTATCGAAAGACATAAAATAGTAATATACCTATTTGGTATATTTATATGCAGTTTTGAAAAACCATTATGACAAGTACTTTATAATAATATTAAATACGAATATGTCATTTTATTATAATGATAAATAATTTTGGATCCTATATGCTAGAAATATTTATTGTAATACATATATTTTTAAAAAAATAAAAGATAAAAAGAAAACGAGAAATAAGATATACTATATAGTTTTTTTTTATTTTTATAATTGTTATGGAGAAAAAAAAAATGAAACAAAGAAGGGAAAAAAAATACTCTATCAGTTATTATATAACAAAGAGCGTAAGAAAATAGATATGGATAAAAACAATGAAAAAAGGGAATAAAACTAGAAAATAATCCGGTGGCAACCAAATCAAACATTGGGTATAAGGTCTAGAACTAGAATTGAAGGAAGAGAACAACTTAACTATTAATGGAAGAAGATAAATTTTTTTAGTGAGGTCCACCATTGTACCTTGGACGCGATAAGCTTAAGTGGGGAAAAAAGTTAATAATTAAAAAATAGGAAGCAAAGTAAGAACCCATAAATATTGCTGATCACCAATAAGTATTCTATGATCCATGGAAGAGATAGAGCGGATAAATATTGCGGGTAAATTGTTTGTGTTGGGTAGGTATTTGTGAACTTATCCCGGAAATATAAGGGCTCAAGAGCCAGTACTTTATTCACAAGGAAAAAATAGCAATTACAACAACCCATTTGGATCCCAATTCAAAACCACCAGATCAACCCGAACATTAGAAGTCCAACCCGCCTTTAAACCCATCTTCTTCCCATCACCTAAGAAACTTCAATTTGCTTATGCAATTAAGGGATCTTTTGATTGCTGTGCCCAACTAGTGAAGATCAGTCAATGCATATCAAAGGTAAATACCATACTTCAATTGGGTTACACTTTTCAAAGATCCGATTTTTACTTGTCTTTTTTCTTCTATGCCATATTTTGTTTGCTTTATTTTCTATATGGTGTGTCTCAATTAAGAGACAGGGCACAATCTATGTAGGTGATAACTACTAAGTAGTTGGGTATATGTTTTAGACTTTGTAGAGACCTTCTATATCTATCTATCTCTATATATACACACTTGCACTTTTAGTTTATTTTGGTAATGACTATGATATGAGTTGAGCTAAACGAATGAAATGAGGATTCATATAGCCAACACCTAACTTGTTTGGGACTAAGGCATAGTTGTTGTGTTTGTCTTAATGCAAAGCCTTTTTTTGTTTGGACCTTTTCTTTTTTTGGCTTAAGTGGGTAACCCCTTGGATCTCACCTATCACAAAAAAGAAGAAAAACAAAAATAATTACTCTAGATAGATTGCAATGTACATTCTGATATGCTGGCACTAGTGAAGCTTCTAGCTTCCTCACATATCTAACAAAACTTGGAGTCTAGTGCAGTGGCGGAGCTAGAATTTTCATCAAGGGGTGTCAAAATATAAATAATTAGATACATTGAAATGTCAAGGGGGTCAACGTATATGGTGATGTCAACTTACATTCGTTATGTTTGCCCTTTTTCTACATTGGTTATTTTCTATACGAACAGGAAAAAATTGATTATGTTCTGCTCTAGTTTCATGCTATCATGGCTGTTAGTTGAGACTAAATTCTCTAATTTTTTATTAGGTTGATCTTGGTGCATGATCTAGCACTAGGTCAGAGGGTTGATATGGAAGCTGTGAACGGTAAACAAGTGGGCCATCTATTTGATAATATTAGCAGCTTTTTTCGCCAATGTATATTTTCTGTGCTTTCTGTGGGTCCTGTTCCTAGTCATATTGCTTTCATTATGGATGGAAACCGTAGATATTCTAAGAAACAGAACTTGCTAGATGGGGATGGACATAAGGCTGGATTTTCAGCTCTTATCAACATGCTAAAATATTGTTACGAGCTTGGTGTAAAATATATAACGGTTTATGCCTTCAGCATTGACAACTTCAGACGAAGACCTGAAGAAGTTGAATCCCTAATGAAACTGATGCAGGAAAAAATTGATGAATTAATTAAAGAGGAGAGCATTGCAAACCACCTTGGCATTAGGATTTACTTTCAAGGAAACCTAAAACTTCTGAGCGACCCTGTCAGGTCAGCGGCTGAGAGGGCTATGGTAAAGACAGCAGGTCATTCAAAAGCTGTATTATCTGTTTGTGTTGCCTACACTTCAACAGATGAGATTGTGCATGCTGTTCAAGAATCTTGTGAAGAAAAATGGGATGAGATTAGAAAACGAGATGCAAATAATGCTGGAGGCAATTTAATTGGACTCGAAGAAAATGGGAAGGACAAGGATGATCATCTTATTGGTGTAACAAATGTTGACAGACATATGTACATGGCAGTTGTTCCTGATCCAGACATTATTATACGGACTTCTGGAGAGTCTCGGTTAAGCAACTTTCTTTTGTGGCAGAGTGCAAATTGTCTTCTTTATTCTCCCACTGCACTATGGCCTGAGATAGGTTTGAGGCATTTGGTTTGGGTAGTTTTAGACTTCCAGAGAAACTACTTGTATTTGAAGGAGAAGAAGAAGCAGGCATGAATTAGAAGTAAAAGTTCTTTAGCAACTTTTAATCATGCTGCGATTTTGTGTTGCAGCTCCATTTGTTTAATGGAGTTTTAGTCTACTAAATATGTAAGCATGGATTAGGACTGCTCTTTATCGCTCTTTCTCTCTAGATATAGTCAGTAACTTGTCATTTGGTGGTAGAAAAATCAAATACAGTATGTAGTGAAAGGCTGAAAGCTATATGGGATACACCTTGATAGCAAGCATATTGTAGTTTGGGCACTGAGCTCTGGGCTTGGAAATTGTTGTATCAATAAGAAGTTAATTATCACGGATCAAATGTTTTACCCACTTGTAGCCTGTAGGTTTTGGATTCTTAGGGACCATTTAAGTGTTCCCAACTCAGATGAATGGATTCAGCTAAGTTTGATTAGAGCTTGATCCAAAGTAATTTTTTGTTTCCTCTATATATGCAGCTTCCAGGTTGCCTCATAGCAGAAGATATCAGGGGTTGGGCCTTTAGCATTGTATCATTTAACAAAGCCAATAAATAGCAGTTGAGATGAATTTTTGAAGCCACAGATAGATTTCATCTCCTCTAACTACTCCAATGCTCCGTTTTGATGCAGATATTGCCAAGGACAAGAAAAGTGGTTTCCGAGGAACAGCCTTTTATGCTTTTGATGCTGAAGTCATACATTTTTTTCGAGAAGAAAGAGTGAATGGAAAACGTGAGGAAAATGTTAAACAATATTTAGTAATTCAATAAAGGTGAAAAAAAAGAGAAATTCCCAATGAAAAACTTGTAGGCTTCATCACTCTCACTCTCTTTGGTCTACCTATGTTACCTTATTATCTATCTTTTCCTTGCCTTGCATGGTGCAAAATATCAGGCTGCAGCATATAGGTTCCACTAGAGTTGGTCAACAACAGATGATCCCCTTGACATGTTTGAGGCTTTGAGCAGATTGGGAAAGATCTTTATAGAGAACTCATTACCCTAAGCACTTCTAAGTTTTGTTCCTATCAACTTTATACATAGCTTATTATCTTAAGCACTTGTGAATCTCTGCCTCTATCAACTTTCGGTGTCTAACTCTAACCATAGACTTTTGACATCGTCTGGAAGTGTTTCTAAATGACATTGTGAGTTTGTGGTCCTCTAGGTAGAACCATTGAGAATCATTGAAGGCAAAGGGGACATGATTAATTGTGATTCTTGTTTCTATCTCAGGTAAGCTGTTCAGATAATCGCTAAAAGAGATGTTTGTTAAATTACATCACCGTTTTTAACTGCCTGATGGGATACCTTGGTTTTCTAATTTTCTTTTGCATATGTTATCATTATCACTGTGTTATCGATCAAATTGTTTCTTTTATTTGTCAATTAAATAGGCTTTCTTCTAAATCTGTTGGTTGCTAGTGGTTGGTGAATTTTGCAAAGATGATCACTTATGGGTTTACAAATAGTATCTTGCCTCTATGGTTGTCAAGTTGATCTCTTAGTTAGCAAAAGGTTACATATCAAATGAGGAAAAAGCCTGTACATTCTGATCAAGCCATTTTTCAGTATCAACAATCATTTGGCATAAGTCATCAAATTTTTACGGGCATATATATTTGTTTTTCTAGTGGTCTTTTGATCTTTTGCTTGATATCGAGTCTTGGCACTATGTCCTACAGTTTTGATTTTTGAGACAACAGTTTGCATCCTTTCTAGTTGATGTGAATTGCCAGCTTTACTTTTGTAAGAGATCAGTTAAAACATAATGTGGTACATCTGCTTCTGAACTGCTCTTTTGCTGTATTACTGAAGAAAGCTGTTGCTCTGTTTCCGTCAGCAACTTCTTATTGTAATAAATCAGAGTTAAGTAATAGAACTTGGACAGTTTTTCTTATTAATGCTTGAAACGAAAAACTACATCTAAGATTCTCTTGCACCTAACGGTGTGGCCCAAGGTCAATGAAGTGAGTGCAAACCTTGGAGACCAGGGTTCAAAGGTAATTCTCTTTTGGTGGAAGTAGCAGATATTCGATGGAATAGTCAAGGTGTGCTTGCAGCTCTCGCCCAAACCAACATTTTAATAAAGAAAATCCTAAGCTTCTCTTTTGTTTCCTCATCCCAATTCCCATTCACTGCCGTACAACTTAGATATCTCTGGACAAGCTACTATTTGTTCTTTTCCTTATCAAAATAATCTTTATGAAATGAAAATTGAAAGTTAACATGATGTAAACTCGTAAGTAGTTAATCAGTTTGTCATCTTTGAAGAATCATGTCTGTGATAGACATCTGCTCTTACTTGAGTCGCTGCTTTCATTTGCAAGAAGTTGATTTGCTGAATTGGATGAATCAGTCATATGTCTTGCTTTCTACACTTGCTAGATTGAGGAAACTGTAGTTGCTGAATGGTTTAGCCTGCAAAAGTTAGATCAGTGGTCAACGATCAGTGTCTCTCTTTCTACTCATTCTATACAAATCATGCATTCACGGTTCTTAATTAATAGGCTGCTATCTTATGAGATTATCCTATCCACAAGTTCATGTTACAAGTTGAGAAGGATTGGGGTCTTGTCATAGAACTCAACAACATTGGAAAAGGTATTTGATCTAGTTGCAGATATTTCAATCTCTTTAATGCAATCCGTTGAAGCCTCACCTGAATAACTGTGTCTTCAAGTTAACACATCGATACTCATTTTAGACTGTGACCTGTTTCACTAGCACTCTGATCCAAGCAAGAAAATCATGTTCTTTAACAATTTATCTTTTGTTGTTTTCATCAGGTATCCAAACAAAGCAAAGCAACGATAAATTCAACTTTCTTTAGTTTTTGTTTCCTCTTCTCTTGCCTTTTCGTTTTTCATATTGAATTCAGTTACAGCCATATTTGCTGTGTATTTTTGCTACATTATTGTGATTAAAGCATTGAGCATCTAGGTCAAGTACTAGGGTAACCGATTTGTTTCTCTGATACTCTTTTATCAACGTGGTGGGCTGTTCTGACAGAAGCATTTTACTTGATCTGAATCTGGGTATGTGAAAGCATCAGATTCCTTAGAGGATCTCAGTTGATGGCTTGCCATATATAAGCTCGAGTCATCTGACTGAATGACAGCCTCTCCCGATGTTCTGCAATCACGACCATTGTTAGCTGCTGCAGTGTCTTCAAAAAGAGGAAATAGCAAAAATTCATATTCCATGTTAGTAAGGATATCTCTCTTATCTGTCACTTTTTGTAACCAGGTAAAGGCTTTTGCTGCCAAACTGTCATCATCTACGGACGGGTAAACTAGAAACAATCATGTTAGAGATGTAGAAATCTGATACATAATACATTGCACATCTGATATCCAGATGAACTACTGCTGCTATCACAATCTTCACTCTCCAAGTGAGGTACATACAGATTGTTAGTTCCTGAATTATTGCACACATTTGACTTACCACAGGCATTAGCAGACTCCCGAATAGGTGAACAGATGGTCTCTGAATTAGATGTGAAGGTTAATGCTGCAGATCCTGCTATCGCTTGTTAAGATTACAAAACAGGTATACAGTTAAATAGCTAATTATCCAGCTTTCGGATGCATGCATTTGTATAACATAAAACTATATATGAATACATAGTCCAGGAAAACATGTATGTGCAGCCGGTGCTGAGGTCAAACCACATTGATTTACTACAGTTAAATGATATACTCAATAATGCACAATTGATATGACTAAATACGTGGACTGTGATGTTAAAGTTGAACAAATCATTCCAATCCTATCTCCCGTATTAGCGATTACAGCAAAAAGACTTGGCACCATCTAGGCTGTATTATTAGCTGATTCTATGAGAATTCTGAAATAAAATTCCAAAATACTCTTTTGTGATTGAACTATGGCAACGATTAATAAAATTACAAGCAATTGATTTTTCTTTTTCCTGATACCTATCAATTAATTATGTCGAAGAATTTTGCTTAGGAGCATTAATTACCAGCGATGAATTATAAGCGACTTAATAATATTGATAGCTTGTCATACATTTGGGTCAATTTAGGTGTTTTTTTGTTTTGTGCTATACTGTTAGGCCAGAGGCGCCAACTCAACTCCCCCAAAAAAAAAAAAAAACTTTTTTTTCTTTCGTCGGACTAACATTTTTTGCAACTAATTGTAGATACAAATTTGAGCAAATATTTTATCATACGCTCTATAAATGAGAGGATTTTTCATAAACCACTATAATTTAGAGTCTAGTAACTATAATTTACCTAATTACTATTTGTTGCTACTACTCGATTGGAATACAGTTAAAGCGAAATACAGAAAATAATAACTAAACAATCGTTCTATGCGAGAGCTTATTGCTATCTTGTTTCAATTCAAAATAATTAATCTCTTATTTCATGAAATGATAAATTTGCTAAAAGTAAAGCTACGTATAGTAAATACAATATAAATGTTTAATGCGTCGAGTAATAATCACATAAATGATTTATAAACTAAGGTTAACATGCTTTTAACGGTTGTCCCAGAAGAACAACAACAACAACAACGACCCAGTATTATCCCACAAGTGGGATCTGAGGAGGGTAATATGTACGCAGACCTTACCCCTACCCCGAAGGGTAGAGAGACTGTTTCCAGGAGTCCCTCAGCTCAAAAAGGTAATAGAAGCCGATATATTAGTACCATAAAAATGCATAATAAATAACAGCAATATGGATAATTTTGTCCCAGAAGAAACGAGGTTAATTAACACCACTATGGTAGAAGTTTGACAAAGGATAATTTTACCTGTATGTAAAGTTGAAGGTGGTGTATTGTATTTATCGTGAAATTTACATTAAATGAGCACATGCTGGCTTTCAATAATATTGATTACACCCCTCTCTACGTTAACTGTATTAAGTTCATTTTGATGGTCAAAAGTATGGACCTTGTCCATTAAAGTGTTATTAATAAATATGTTTCTCAAAGAAAATGTTTACCAAAAATAGTTCCAGTCCAGAATAAAATAATTAAATTCATTTTTCAGGACGTCTGACAATCGATTCGAATCAAAGCTTAGTCAAATGGATCGTAGTATTAGGCTAAGAAAACCTACACATAAAGCGATGAAAACAAATAAGTAAATATAAGAATAATTTTACTGAATTTCGTTATGAGCGACAATGCTTGCGAAGTAAAGAGAAATTGACTGCCTAGTTTGGCCCAAGCACAATAACTGTAAATAATGAGTGAGTTGAGATAAAAACAAAATGACCTCCAAATATAAGGGAGTGTGGGTATTTATAGCCTAAGTCTACGTTCACATGATCATCCCACTTGTGCACATCACTCTAAGTGGGTAACAACTGCCGAGATACTCGCCAGTTGTGGGAGGACTGAGGAGTATCTGGATATGAGTGGATCCCTAACATCTCGGGAACGATTGAGAACTAAGTCAAATCCCGGGATACGACTACATTGATGGTTCCCCGAAAATTATCTTTGAGGTGCTTTATCGGAACATGGTTCTCACCTCCCCGGGGATGGGTTGCCAAATCATATACACTTCATGCGAGGGCAAAGTTCGGCAATTATCTTGTCCCCATGTGTCAATGCCGGATTTTACCAATATAAAAACCTATTTTTTTTACGTGAAATATACCTTATTTCATTTGACACTACTTTTATGTTAATTCATTGAGTGTTCACCATTATTATTTTAATATTTGAATAATTTTATGAATTACTTCTCATTAAAGTTGAAGATAAAAGTGATTGTTAAAATCACTAAATTGAACAAAAGAGTTTAGCCTATGTGCTACCTTATTCCCAAGGAAAAAAGCAAAAGGTAAAAAATAGGAAGAGGAATTATAGTTTGTGAGTAGCAACATGACCATTTAGGCATTTACCACCAATCACGGGCGTTCCCCACCTTCCTTCTCGTTTACCCTAAAAATTGGATAACAATTAAATTTATAATGTAGTTTTAAAGATATGTGATTTCACCTAATACCAATTGATAAACGTAAAGACAAGTGATGCAAATTGACAATAATATAAAGCAAACCAGCGTTTCGAGAAAGCCTTCGAGTTCGGACACCCTCGAGCTAGTTATGCAAGAATAGCTAAATGTAAGGTGAGAAATATTAAGCTGATGAACAAGAGAGTAAGGTGAGAAATATTATATTGCTTTGATATTCGTGAATGTAAGGTGTTTACAAGATGATTATGACCCCTTTTATATAGTAGATGAATCCTATTTAAGATACAATTCTTACTATGAAAGTAAATCCCATGATTAACTAGATAACCTCCTTGATTTGATCTGTTTCGAGATTTGCGCCATGATTTCCGGCCAGTCACGAATATCTCGCCTTTATGTTACTACGCCTTGCTCGAAGTTTGTCACATTTGATCTTGGTCGTTGTTGGTCTCGATCTCGGCAGACACCTTGATCCTCGGACTCGATGCCTCGTCTTCGTGCTCTAATCTGATTCTTTACGAGGCTATCCATCGATGCAGTTCCCTTATCTCGATCATATAGTATAATCGGGTAGGCTCAGTTTTAATCGTATACAGATAATCCCCTCGTTTCTTGAAATGTAATGAGAAGAAACGAATTGTGCCTTCGATTTTGTACCTCGATCCATCATGATGTTATACTTGTGATGTAAGCGACATAAGCGACTGAAACGTCCCGTCGGTACAGTTCCCAAAATCATTAATGAGCGTCAGTTGGCGGTCGACCACTAGTGCCTTTGAACCGTCACCGTGAATCCTTTAATAGGTCTTCTTCTCACTTCATCACACTTTACTTTGGAATATTCTAGTACTAATCTTCAAAATCTCTTTGTGTTCTTCAAGTTTGTCTGCAAATCTTCAAAGATTTTCTAAGTCTTTCCATTCTACTCCGTTACCAACCCTTCTCCTAAACACAAAACCTTATCCCCTTCTTTTTCCTTTACACAAATATGGCAAAGACATCAAAGATTGTTCCTAAAAAAGAAAAGACCTTTTCATTGTGGTCGGCCGTGATAAAACGTTGGTGGACCCTCACCCTGAGAAGTGTGTTCCCGATATGGGGTGCGATCTTTCTTTCAACTTCAAAGTCAAGAAAACTTCTTCTGTCCCTGGCCGGTGTGAGCCGATGTCTAGGTACATGTGCTCGATAACTGAGAGCGACCTCGAACAGGTCAAGGAAGACTGCTATTGGGAGAAAAAAGAGGTGGTGATTGATCGGAGCCAACCCTACACCACTACAAAGTAGCAAGAGCGGTCGAAGCAGCTTTTACTCGAGATGGTCGGGATCGAATCCACATGGAGCTACATTAACTGGGATTTGGATTCCTATCTAAACTAGCAGTGCGTAGTGCTCTTCATTACTCTTCCAATCATAATTGTTTGTTTGTTACTTCTAATATTATGCTAATAAAATGCTAAATTAAACTAAGAATAAATGTCCGTAAGGTTTTCTAAATGGTTAAAGAGGCACTAGGGAAGTGACTTTCTCCTAGGTGAATAATTGACAGGATCTAAAGCCTAAGGCAAAGTTGTTATGTTGGGGATTGCGATATAGCCAATGCACGAAACTACTCACTCAATACCTCTCGGTAGCTTGAGTGACTTTGTCCTAATTGACTCTCTCAAGACCAATTGGGTGTCAAAATTGTGCAAGTAATATAGACTCAAGTCGAGTATCACTATCTCTAGGTTTAACCCTTTAATTGGGGCTATCAATCTTTTGAATACACCCCAATTCCTTGTTGGACTGATTTTTCTAGACTCAAGCCCTCTTTCTCAAGAAGAGCCCAAGCCAAAAAGGCACAAATTAGTGTTTGCAACCACTAATTCAACATGAAAAACACAAATTAGTCCAAATATCAACTACCCATAAACATCTAAGCCTTAAATCAAAAGACCCATCAAATACTCACACTAGGGTTGAGCCATAGCCCTAGCTAATGGGTCTAGTTACTCATAATAATGGAAAAAATCAGATAAATAGATGAAGAATAACCCATATTATTCGATTACAAACTAAGATAATGAAGATTCAGTGTTAGACTAGCCAAATATTACTCAAAATGGAACTAAACCACTGTTCACGTGCTCTGGATTCTAACAGATGCCCCAAAAATGTGAAAAGAAAGTATTTATACAAGGCCGAATTTTTTGGACAAAAATACCCCTGACACAGGTACCACGGTCCGCATAAAATGCACCGCGGACCGCGATGAGGCCTTTTGGATTGACTTTCCATTCTCTGAATCTGGCCACCGCAGACCGCATAAAATGTACCACGGCTGCGGTGGCTTCACCGCGGTCCGCACAAAATGGACTGCGGACTGCAATGACATCCAATATTCAAAACTCCAGCTCTCTGAATCCCCTCTCCATAGACCGCATAAAATGGATTGCAGCCGCGAAAAGGCTACTGCCGCCGTGAGAAATCCTCCGCGGACCGCAATGCTTGAGCCTCCAAACTTGCACCTCTCTGAACTTATCCACCGTGGACCGCACTAAATAGTTTGCGGCCGTGGTGGGACTGTTGCGGCTGCAGTTGATTTTATGCTGTAGCAGTGCCTTGACTTGTTCTTGGTACTTGTGCAGGTTTCACTCTTTTTGAGCTAGTTTTGACTACTTGTCACCTTTTTGACCAAACCCTGCATACAAGAACAACATATAAGCCTTTGGGACTATTTGTATACATTTTTAATCAAAACTTAAGGAAAAAGGAGTGTAAAAATGAACTAGAATCCCTAGTTATCAATTCCCCCAAACTTAAGTTTTTGCTTGTCCTCAAGCAAACAAAATAAGTCTCACCTCCTTAAGAGTAAAACCAAGAAAATTCAGCTAACCTAAAGTGACATCATCTATCATCAATTAGGACTAACAATTGCCCTCAATTCAAACGAATCATTAACAACATTCAACCTTTTAAGCACCATGGATTTAGTGCGACACAAGAGCATCAAGATTTGACTCAACTCATCAAGGAAACTCTTTCTACTACTTTGGTCATTGTAGAACCCAAACTCATACATCCTCAACTCTCCCTAAGCAAACCTCACTTTTAGGTTGTAGCACTAAGAACGAGGATTGTGGAAAACACACTCATCTCTCTCAAAGAAAGGTCACAAGTCCGGATCTAAGTACCATAAGCTTGCCCATTATGTGAGTCACCACTAAGTAAACTTCATTCAACTCAAGATCATATAAGACTTTTGTGGAGATATAGTGAAGGCCTTTGGTTCAGGGTAGGAAATATTTGGTCTAAGTAGGTCCATCTTCCCTTAAGCACTTCATTTGCTTCATTTTGGCACACATTCTCTTGTTTTTTTGAGTCATTTACTTCTTTCTTAGGGGTTAGAGAGACACCCTGTCACTCTCGCTTGTTCATTTCAAATATTTTTCTCCTTTCCACACCTTTCATCTCTTTACTTTTATTGAATCCCTTCATTTCTTCTACATTGTTCATTCTTTTTGGCTTTTTGATTTTCTTTCTTTTTCATTGCCTTTCCTTTTGTACCTTTTACCACTTTGTTGCATTCCTTATCTCTCCCCCAAACTTATGCTTTTGCCTTGTACTAAGGAAAGATCGGGTGCCAAGAGAGGGTCTTTTTAGAATGGGTAAAGGCTTGTATCATGGTCTTTGAAAGAAAAAGGGTTATGGCTCAAAAGGGTTGACTAGAGATATTATCATTGGTAGGTTATGGATGTTTTCAAGATATCATTCGAATCAAGAAGAGCCTATAATCACCTCTCAAATCAAACTACACCTAGAATTTTGCCTAGACAAACATTCAGGGCAAGTTCTAGACTAATAGCATGGGACTTGGACTTGCAATTCAAATTCTCACCACATAAACTATAGGATTGCTAAAGAGATAGAGTCGGGGGCCCACAACAACCTTAGCTAAGATTTGAGCAACACGAATGGTCCCAAAAAATCACTTGATGATTATCGGCCAACACAAGAGTCTCAAGGTCACAACTTTCACAATTTTATACACAACAATTTGTTTTTGGCCATAAGATCAAAGGCAAATGTGTTAAGCCCAAGTGAAGCTTTCCTTGAGGCACTATTACTCATTAGCTACTAATTACACGAAAACAAAAAAAAGAAAACAGACTCAAACCCTTAAGAAGGTTATCATGCCATCCATCATCGGGAAGAGTCACCTGGTTCACACAAATTCCACATTTGGAAAGAACCGTGGCATTAAGAAAACCAAAGGCTTATTGCATGCAAGACTCAAAATAAGAAACTATGAAAATAAAGTAAGAAGGTATGAAAGAAAATGCGGAAATTAAAATGAATATGTACAATAGGGGATTTAGACGAATATACATAAGGGAGAATGAATATATACATCAGAAAGTAACTTTATATATAGACCAAAGTTGCAAAGTACGAAAAGTGCAATAAACTAGTAAAATTATATACATACCAAAAGTAAAAGGAAAGCATAATAAAAAAAAAGTAGTATCATATTTACAACCCAATGTCATCAAAATAGGGCTACCCCCTCAAATGAAAGCTAGCATTATCCTCAATGCTAACTAACCAAAAATAACTCAATAAAAGATAGAGAGTAAAGAGAAACTCCATATTGGCCCTCTAGCTGCATGGGGTCATGAATCTGAGTCTTTGGGTCTTGTGACTGCTCGGGAACCAGTGACGGGATCCTAGTATCATGTGTCTGCATTGGGACATGAGTCTTCTTTGGGGCCTGAGGCTGGCTAGAGGAACCTCCCTGCGGGTCCTCCAACTCTATAACTGCATCATCAGCTCGGGGGATCACCCTCTTCCTCTTTGATGGCCTCTCCGTCTCTTGCTCCGGCTCAGGATGGGCTGCTGGAACTGGGTCATGCAATAGCATCTACACTGACAAGTGATCAGCGGCCTTCATTTTCTCCACTTCGACCCTCAACTCTTTCACAGATTTCTTTGATGCTCGAGTCTTTCTCAGCTTCTTTGTTTCCTTAGTCAGCTCCTTCAGTACTTTTCTATGAGTACCTACAACCTTCAATATCAACTGCTGGTTCTCCAAGAGCTTCTTCTGGTTGTCCAGAAGCTCCTTGAGATTCTCCTCCACCGAGGCTAGAATATGTGGCTGTGGGGATACGGACTTGGCTTCCACCGAGCTAGAAAGCACATACAGCTTAGAAGTAGCTGTCTGCATTCAATTGTTGATACTGGCAAGGGTTTGGCTCAAATGGTGGGCAGTCAATGGGTAGGCTGAGGATGAGGGATATCTGGAGTAGTGGCAGTAGAAGGTCCTGGGGCAATGTCTGGTGTAGCTGAGGGAGGCTAAGAAGAAGGTACTAATACTACTGGCTCTTCAGACTGGCCAGTAGAAGAAGTGGCTTTGCCTTTAGGGTTGTCATCACCCTTGAGGCTGTATCAGGAGAAAGGCATCTTTGGCTTCACCTTCACATCAAACTTCCTTTTCTCCACATCTTGGTCCTCAAAGTACATTGTCAGGAAATTTGGGAAGGGGTAGGATCTATCACCTTCATTCACCACCCTTGTGATCACCCTGGACATAACATTTCTGATGTTGATCGGGTACCCCGCCATGATAGAAGCCACAAATATTGCCCGGGAGATAGGAAGAGAGTTCTCATGAGTGGTGGGGTCTAGCCTACTGCAAACAAAGGTCTCCCACCCTTTTGCCTCGAAGTTCAGGGTTCTCCTCAAAATTTGGACTCATGCTGTCAACCATGCTGGGGTGGTACCTAGGAGTGCCAAGTACTCTGCTACCCACGGACGGGCTGCCTTATCCAATACTACCTTTTCTAAGTATAATGTTTCATCTTCCTTCGGAAAGCCCAGACAGTCATTGATTGTCTTCCCATCAAACTTCACTGTTAGATTCCGCACCTTAGTCACTTTCGTGCCCTTTTTGATGTGGGCAACATTAGCGTAAAACTCCTTGACTAGGTGCTCATTAGCCTCCTCAACATTGCATGTAAAATCATCCCAACCCGGTCTCTCTCTAAATTGCCTCTGCACATTAGGGTTGTGAGGCAGAAAATCCTTGTCAATTAATCTACGTTCAAGTATCAACTTCCTCTCGGGCCACAACTCTCGGATTTTGTGGTAAGCAATCTCACTGACAAATCTTCTTTTCCATACCTCGGGGTTTCTAGTTCTCTCCACATCCGAGGGTTGTGGCACACCCCCTCCCTCTTCATCGGGAACCTCATCGTCAATAGGATCCTCTCCAGGTGATGAAGCAGTAGGTGGAGTGTATGCTGTCACTGCCCTCAGCTGAGCCCTCAGACGACTCAGAAGAAATTAGAACTGAAACTGCCCGGAGGTGTATCTCTAAATCTACGCCTCTCCGCCAGTCAGGAACATACTTCGGCACTGAATCGGAGTTGGATGCCTCCCATGAGGACAAATACTCACTTCCCGAATGGGAATCAGCTCTATCCGTATCCTTTATTGACTTTCTGGTGTCCTTAATTGCCTGCCGAACTTGGGGGGTTAATCTGATCATACCTTGTCTCCAGCCCTGAGAGGAATCTCCTTTTCCTTTTTGTTTTCCACCACCGCCTCGTGATTTAACCATTATCTGCAAGTGGAATTCAGTTAAAGCCTGTTAGTATCACAATATTAGAAGAATCAATGAATAATATAATTGCAGGCAGTTGACTGCGGACCGCATAAAAAGCAATGCGGCTACAAAGGGATCATCACAAACCGCACAATATGGCACCGCTGTCCGCATTGAGGTGGGATCAGAATACCACTCTCTGATTCAGGGCACCGCGGACCGCAAGAATTGTTATGCGGCCGCGGTAAGGCACTGCGGACCGCAAAAAATCGTCCGCAGCCGCGGTCCTCAACATTCACCTCTCTGAAGTTTTACTGCCTTGGTCTGCACAAAATGGCATCGCGGACCGCAGAGAGGCACTGCGGACCACAGTGAGGCACCGCGTACCACGGTAAGCCTTACTCAGGAACACCAACCTAGGGTTTCAAGTTTATCTCGTTTTTAGCCTAAATTCACGTATTATTAATCCCCTAGGTAGTTAATCATCATTCTTCACTAATTAACCCTAATTTAAACATCATTAAGTAATCCTACGCTACAAATTAAAAGAAAAAGGGAAGAAAAGAAATAGTAACTAACAAATTAAAATAAAACAAAACAAAATTAAAGATTAGGAAAAATTTGGAGTACCAGAGATGAGATGCACACAGATGATTGAGAGACAATGTTTGAAATTTGTGCTTAGGGCTAGGATGAATAGTAATTTTTACTATTTAGGAAGCAAAAGTGCGAAAAGGGTAAATGAGGGCCTGATGTCCTATTTATAGAAAAAGGACCTGGGACCCACTATACTTACCCATCGCACAAAATGTGCCGCGATCTGCGATACTAAAAAATATGAAGCACTGGGGAGACAGGCACTGCGGACCGCACAAATTGTTCCGCGGCCGCAGTAGGATACCGCGGACCGCAAGAAATGCAATGTGGTCGCGGTGACAACTTCAGAGAACCCCCACTTTTTATCAATCAACACTGCGTACCGCAATGAAATATTTCCCCTAAAACAAGGCCATTGCGGCCGCAAAAAATGCATTGCGGCAATAGTCCAAACTTCAGAGAGTGCATCATTTTTCCAGTTTAGTTCTGCACTGCATCAAAACAATCCGATACACATCTCACAACCAATTAGACCAAAAGCAAATCCTACGCTAAAAAGAAAATAAAAAAAAACAAAAAGAAAGACATATGGGTTGCCTTCCAAGAAGCGCTTGATTTAACATCGCAGCACGACACAGGTTACCATCAAATCACTTTAGATGGATTAGTGCCATCACGTGGCTATCATCAATCTTGCCAAGGTAGTGCTTGACTCTGTGCCCATTAACTCTGAAGACCTCTCCAGTTTTGTTTTTCAAGTCAAGTGCACCAAACGAAGTCACAAACACCACTTCAAAGGGTCCACACCATTTCGACTTAAGCTTTCTCGGAAACAGACGTAACCAAAAGTTGAACAGGAGAACCAAATCACTCACTTTGAACTCCTTCCCACTAGCATACTTATCATGAATATACTTTATCTTGTCCTTATACAAGGACGAACTAGAATAGGCATGGAATCGGAATTCATCAAGTTCATTAAGCTACTCTACACGAAGAGTTGCTACCACATCCCATTCAAGATTCAGCTTCCTCAAAGCCCACATGGCCTTGTGCTCTAATTCAACCGGTAGATGGAAAGCTTTCCCAAACACCAACCGGTACAGAGACATACCAATCAGGTTCTTGTAAGCAGTCCTATAAGCCCATAGAGCATCATCTAATTTCTTTGACCAATCGGTCCTATTTGCATTGACCGTCTTTGACAATATACTCTTGATTTCCCTGTTTGAGACTTCAACTTGGCCACTCGCCTGAGGATGATAAGGAGTAGACACTTTGTGATTGACACCATACTTTGCAAGCAAAGTGTCAAAAGCTCGATTACAAAAATGAGACCCCCCATCACTTATGATTGCACGAGGAGTGCCAAACCTAGTAAAAATGCTCTTCTCGAGAAACGCAATAACACTCTGGGCCTTATTATTGGGTAAATCCACAGCTGCAACCCACTTTGAAACATAGTCAACTACTGCTAAAATTTATGTGTTCCCACACGAACTAACAAACAGACCCATGAAATCAATGCCCCACACATCAAAAATATCAACTTTAAGGATAGTATTGAGAGGCATCTCATATTTCTTCGAAATTCCACCCACTCTTTGACATTCGTCGCATCTCTTCACAAGTTCACTTGCATCTTTGTACAAAGTTGGCCAGTAAAACCCACAACTAAGAACCTTCGAAGAGGTCCTCGCCCTGCCATGATGGCCACCATAGGGAGAGGAATGACAAGCCTCTAAGATACTCAATTGCTCCTCCTTCGGGACATACCTTCGGATCACACCATCAGTGCAGATCTTGAACAAGTACGACTCATCCCAATAGAAGTCCAAACTATCCCATTTGAGCTTCTTCCTTTGGTTAGAAGAGAGATCACATGGGATTATACCAGTCACAAGGAAATTAGCAACGTCCGCAAACCATGGCATACCATGCACCGACACAAAAAGGAGTTGCTCATCGGGAAATGAATCATTGATCTCTAGGCCATCACGAGGCCTCCCCTCCTCCTCTAAACGATACAAGTGGTCCGTCACTTGGTTTTTACTACCCTTCCAGTCCACAATCTCCAAATCAAACTCTTGAAGTAACAAGACCCATCGCATCAACCTAGCTTTGGAATCCTTCTTCGTCATCAAGTATCAGAGTACGGCATGATCGGTATGAACTATGACCTTGTCACCCATGAGATACGGCCAAAATTTCTCCATTGTGAACACAATAGCCAAAAGCTCTTTTTTCAGTCACCGTGTAGTTCACTTGAGCATCACTCACTGTCTTGCTCGCGTAGTACACCGGATGAAACATTTTGTTCACTCTTTGACCCAAGACTGCCCCAACCGCAATATCACTCGTGTCACACATTAGCTCGAAAGGCAAGCTCCAATTAGGTGAGGTAATAATAGGAGTGGTGGTCAACTTGTGCTTGAGAAGTTCAAAGGCTTGCATACATCCCTCATTAAACACGAATTTGGCATCTTTTTCCAATAACTTGCACAAGGGATTCACTATCATCGAAAAGACTTTGATAAATCTCCGGTAGAACCCCGCATGCCCAAGAAAACTTCTAACCCCCTTAATAGAAGTAGGGAGGGAGTCTTGAAATCACTTCAATTTTTGCTTTATCCACCTCTATACCATGCTTTGAAATTTTATGGCCAAGGACTATGCCCTCCTCAACCATGAAGCGGCATTTCTCCCAATTAAGCACAAGATTGGTTTCTTCACAACGGGCCAACGCTCTATCAAGATTTTCCAAACATTCATCAAACGAGTCACCCACAACACTGAAGTTGTCCATGAATATCTCCAAACTATATTTCACCATGTCGGTGAATATGGCCATCATACACCACTGAAATGTAGCCGGTGCATTACACAACCCAAATGGCATCCTAGAATAAGCAAAGGTGTCATATAGACAAGTGAAGGTGGTCTTCTCCTGTTCTTTCAGAGCAACCAAAATTTGGTTGTACCTAGAATATCCATCCAAGAAACAGTAGAAGGCATGCGTAGCAAGTCTTTCTAGCATCTGATCAAGAAAAGGCAATGGAAAGTAATCCTTGCAGGTCACTTTATTCAACTTGCGGTAATCCACGTACACCCTCCACCCGGTGACAGTACTGGTAGGAATCAACTCATTTTGTGAATTGGTAACCACGGTCATACCACCCTTCTTCGGCACTCATTACACCGGCGAAGTCCAAGAGCTATCAGAGATGGGGTACACAACCCCAGCATTCAACCACTTGATCACCTCCTTTTTCACAACTTCTTGCATTGACTCGTTCAACCTCCTTTTATGTTCCAAGGAGGGCTTTGCATCATATTCAAGAATAATCTTGTGCATACAAAAGGCGGGGCTTATCCGCCGAATATCAGCTAAGGTCCATCCAATTGCCTTCTTTCGCTTTTGGAGCACCTCCAATGTGGCATCTACCTGCATGTTAGTAAGATAAGAGGAAAGAATAACTGGCAAAGTTGAACTAGGGCCTAAGAATTCATACCTGAGGAGTGGAGGCAATGGCTTCAACTCTAACACCAGAGGTTCCTCGATTGAGGGCTTTGTTGGTGGAGTCTTCCTGTTCTCAAGATCCAAAAAGAGTTTTCTAGGCTTATAAGAGTAAAATCCCATTCCATGTAAAGCAATGACGCACTCCACCCGACCTTCATCCTCATTTACATCAAGATTCAACAATACCGCCTCTAGAGGGTCCTCCATATTGATCATTGCACTAGTATCATTAACTATCACTGCCGTAACAAGATCCACAAAAGAGCACACTTCAAAACTGTTGGGCTGCTTCATTGACTTACACACATGAAAGGCCACTTTCTCATCACCCACCCGGAAGGTGAGTTCCCCTACTTTCACATCAACTAAGGCCTTCCCAGTTGCAAGGAAAGGTCTTCTCAATATGATCAGAACCTCATAATCTACCTCATAATCCAAGATCACAAAATCAGCTAGCAAGATAAATTTGTCCACCCGGACAAGAACATCATCAATTATACCCAATGGTCTCTTCATCGTTCTATCCTCCATTTGCACTCTCATGGAAGTCGGCCTCGGTTTCCCAATACCAAAGTCGTGAAAATTGAGTAGGGCATCAAGTTGATACTTGACCCCAAAACATATAGAGCTTTTGCAAAGTCTGTACTCCCAATGGTGCAAGGAATGGTGAAAGCACCGGGATCTTCTAGCTTCGGAGCAATTGAGTGCACTATTGCACTAACTTGGTGGTTCATCTTGATAGTTTCACAATCCATGGATCTTTTCTTTGTCATCAAGTCTTTCATGAATTTAGCATAACCCGGCATTTGCTCTAGAGCCTCCACTAAAGGCACATTAATGGATAAGCTCTTCATCATGTCAATAAATTTCTTAAACTGATTCTCATTTTTCTGCTTCGCGAGCCTTTGAGGATAAGGTGGAGGTGACCTTGGCAAAGGATCCATTACTTTAGGCACAACCGTTTCCGGTATGTCTATTACGTGTTCCCTAGATGGGTTTATGTCATTCTGAGTTTCCACCTCGGCATCTTGGATATCAATCCTCACTTCCTCATTCACGTTCTCATCAATCACATTTTCAACCACCAAAGGAATCTCATCCTCTTGCAACTCAACTTCATCACTCAAAATTTCTTTTTGTTTGGAGGCATTCACATCACCGCCTCGTCCACTTCTTGTAGTTATTGCCATTACATGCCCGGAATTTTTTCCACCCTTCGAGTTTACTACCGTATCACTAGGTAGAGCCCCCTTAGGGTGAGTATTCAAGGATTGTGAGAATTGGCCTAATTGAACCTCCAAGTTTCTGATTGAAGTACTGTGGGAAGACAACTGGGCATTAGAGTCAGCATTCTTTTTCATCATCTATTCAAACATCATTTCAATTCTCCCCATTTCATTGTTGGAAAAACTAGGACCTTGGGATGGAAATGGAGGGTGGATTGTTCGGTTGTTGATACATTAGGGACCTTTGAAAGCCTTGCCCCCGATTTCCTTGGTTGCCATTGTTCCAACCACCCTGATGTTTCCACCCTAGTTGTTGTTGTTGTTTCCACTCCAATTACCCTGATTGTTCTGGTTGCCCCAATTTGCATTTTGGTTGTTGTTCCCCTAATTACTATTCCCTTGTTTTTGATTTCCCCAATTGCTTTGGGGTCTCCATTGTTGTTGCTTGGAAGAATTTCCTATTTGGCCCTGATAGTTGTTCACGTATTACACTTCTTCATTCTGCTCATCAAAACCATAATCTTGGAACTGACCACCATCTTGGTCATATTGATCCGGACTCCCTTGGTTCTGTTGACCTCTTTGTCTTATTTTGTTCACTAACATGTTGACACCCTCCATAGCATTCACTTGTCGTGGAGTTTGAACCTGCTGTAATTATGCCTTTGCTAGCTGGTTCATTGTGGTTGTCAGTTCTGCTATTTCCTGCCCATGATCAGGAAGCTCTTTGTGCAAGTGAATGATCGTGGGATCACCCTGTGACACATTTGCTCTACTTTGCCAAGTAGAGGACGTGTCAGCCATCTCATCCAATATTGCATTAGCCTTGTCATATAGTGTGTTCACGAAATTGCCCCCGGCGAGTTGGTTCACTATGCACTGATTTGTTGTGTTAATGCCCCAGTAGAATGTTTGTTGTATTATTGCCTCAATCATATAATTGTTGGGATATTCCTTTACCATGGTCCGGTATCTCTCCCATATCTCATGCAGTGGTTCGTTGGGCTCCTGCTTGAAAGTTAAGATTTTATCCCTCAAAGTTGCCATGTGCCCCAGCGAGAAAAACTTTGCAATGAATTTATCCGCCAACTCATCCTAAGTAGTGATAGAATGGTTGGTAAGCCGCTCAAGCCAATCCAAAGCCTTCCCTCTAAGTGAGAAAGGGAATAATCTCAACCGAAGTGCATCCTCGGACACATTTATTTGCTTGCTCCCCCAATAGGTATCCACGAAACCCTTAAGATATTTGTAATCATTCTGATGGGGAGCACCCGTGAAATACCCGTGCTGCTCCAACAGTGTCAGCATCACATTTGTTATTTGAAAATTGTCCGCCCGGATCCGGGGTGGGACAATTACGCTAGCATATCCTTGGTTGGGAAGCACTCGAGGAGCACTCTTGGAGGTGGCGGGGGAGGGTCTGGAACATTATCATTGGCCTGGCAGCCTCTCCTTTGTCCTTGAGGTACTATAGGAACATCATCATCAATTTGTCATCTGCCTCCTCCCCCGACGGAAGATCTCCAAGAGGTGCATTGTTTGCTGCCATTTTGTACATGAATTTGCGACACACACAAATTAGTAACACAAAAGGAAAGAATAATAATACGCAAAACTATTTAGATAGATAGACAAAACCGTTAGCTCCCTGACAACGGCGCCAAAAAGTGAACAGAGCCAACCCTATACCACTACAAAATGGCAAGAGCGGTCGAAGCAGCCTTTACCCGAGATAGTTGGGATCGAATCCACATGAAGCTAGATTAATTGGGATTTGGATTCCTATCCAAACTAGCAGTGTGTAGTGCTCTTAATTACTATTCCAATCATAATTATTTGTTTGTTACTTCTAATATTATGCTAATAAGATGCTAAATTAAACTAAAAATAAATGCTTGTAAGGTTTTCTAAATGGTAAAAGAGGCACTAGGGAAGTGACTTTCTCCTAGGTGAATACTTGACGAGATCTAAAGCCTAAGGCAAAGTTGTTATGTTGGGGATTGCAATATAGCCAATGCACGAAACTACTCACTCTATGCCTATCGGTAGCTTGAGTGACTTTGCCCTAATTGACTTTCTCAAGACCAAGTGGGTGTCAAAATTGTACAAGCAATATAGGCTCAAGTCGGGTATCACTATCTCTAAGTTTAATCCTTTAATTGGGGCTATCAATCTCTTGAATACACCCCAATTCCTTGTTGGACTGATTTTCCTAGACTCAAGCTCTCTTTCTCAAGAAGAGCTCAAGTCAAAAATGCACAAATTAGTGTTTGCAACCACTAATTCAACATGAAAAACACAAATTAGTCCAAATATCAACTACTCATAAAATCTAAGCCTTAAATCAAAAGACCCATCAAATACACACACTAGGGTTGAGCCATAACCTAGCTAATGGGTCTAGCTACTCATAATAATGGAAGAAATCAGATAAATAGATGAAGAATAACCCATATAATTTGATTACAAACTAAGATAATGAAGATTCAGTGTTAGACTAGCTACAAATTACTCAAAATGGAACTAAACCACCGTTCACGTGCTCTAGATTCTAACAGATGCCCTAAAATGTGAAAAGAAAGTATTATATAAGGACGAATTTTCTAGACAAAAATACCCCTGATGGAGGTACCGCGGTCCGCATAAAATGCATCGGACCGCGATGAGGCTTTTTGGCTTGACTTTTCATTCTCTGAATCTCGCCACCGCGGGCCACATAAAATACACTATGGTCCGCACAAAATGGACCGCGGACTACAATAACATCCAATCTTCAAAACTCTAGCTCTCTGAATCCCCTCTCCGCGGACCGCATAAAATGGATTGCGGCCGCGAGAAATCCTCCACGGATCGCAATGCTTGAGCCTCTAAACTTGCACCTCTCTAAACTTATCCACCACGGACCGCACTAAATGGTCTGCGACCGCTGTAGTTGATTTTATGTTGCAACAGTGACTTGATTTGTTCTTGGTACTTGTGCAGGTTTCACTCCTTTTTGAGCTGGTTTTGACTACTTGTCACCTTTTTGACCAAACCCTGCAAACAAGCATAACATGTAAGCCTTTGGGACTATCTGTCTACATTTTTAATCAAAACTAAAGTAAAAAGGAGTGTAAAAATGAACTAGAATCCCTAGTTATCAGTGATCCCATCTCCCGAGGAAGACATTATTGCCCACGTGGAAGGGTTTTTGAGTGTTTACACTTATCCTTTCATGTTGGGCCCTGTCGATCCCGTTATCATCGACTTCTACTGCCAATACAAAATAACCCAAGGCCAGATCCACCCTAGGTTCCGCCCCCGTCCCGATGCCATCAAAGGAGAAGAGAAGAAAAAGGATCTTGCCCTTCGAAAATCCGAAGCCTAAAAAGAGCAAGGATCGTAAGTTGAAGAATGACACCGCCGCTCTGCCTGCCTACATACCCCAGCGACTACGAGATGAAAAAGAGGAGAAAGAAGATGGTGACTATGAGCTGGTTGCTCGAAAGAGGGGGAGCGCTGAAGCCTCAAAGGCAACTGAGCTAGTGATGGCAGAGGAGGCTTAGCTTTGGACCGAGGATATCTTGAAAGATGGTCTGAACAAAGTCCCTGAGTCATTGGAGGCTGAAGATGCCTCCCGCCGTGATGAATAATCGGTAGGTGTGCCTGAAGGGTCCGGTTCCGAGGCACTACGAAAAGGAGAGAATGCCCCAAGTGCCTTACTTGGGGAAATCAATATTAATGATTCGCTGCCCCTCCCCTCATTTTTTGAGGGACAAATTCAAGAGGCCTAGGCTATGGAGACCCCCGATGTGGGAACGACTCATGAAGGGGATGGCTTATTCAGTAGCTGCTTCACGAGGGTCGAAGATGTTTCCGATCTGGATGCATAGATCATTTTCGATGAGGCTCAATGACTCCTGAACCAGGTAGACTTCAGCTCCCGTTATTAGTTTTACGTTTGCCTGATTTTCTTTCTTTCTCTATAGGCCATGATGCTTCATCGGGAAGCGTATTCAAAATCCCGGGTTGAGCTGAACCAGTGTGAAGCCGATCTCAAAAGGCTCACAGAGGAGAAAGATGCCCTTAAACTCTTCAGTGGGAAAAAAGAAGAGGAGATCAAGGACCTCCGAGCTGAACTAGCTAAGGCTCACAAAGAGCAGACCGACCTGATCGAACATGTAATGAAGAGTTTTCTTAGAAGTTCGATGTATCGATTCGGGAATGACGACTAATACTTTGATCCTGTAGGTTCAGCAGAAGGCTGAGAAGATCGAGCAGCTTCACAAGGAGGTCAAGATGAAGGAGGCAGAGACTTTGGGGTAGAGGCAGAACATGGACTGCCTCGCCTCGAGGAAAGATACTGCTCGAGCCCAACTATCTTCTGCTAAGCATCAACTCCTAAGCATGAAGGAGGAGAGATTGGCTCGAGCTTATAAAGGCCACATCCGAGGCAGGAAGAATAATGGTTAAAGTTGAGGGGATGGTGGCCGTCTATCGAGCTAATACTGAAGTTGCTCAAGTTCGATCAAAGGCAGCGGCTGACACAGCCCAAACTCGATTATATTGGGCTGTTGAACATGCCAAGTTTCAATATCGAAGAGAGACTCTCGAGGATATTCATGCTCGTGGCTTCAACCTTGCCGCCGATATCGAGAACGCAAAAATACTTGAGGCCGATGCTAGAGCGCTGCTTTCTTCCGATGATGATGACTCCGGGAGCGCGAGCGGATTCGAGAGCGGAGAATATGAAGATGAGGCTCCTGAGGAAGATTAGGCACTTTAGAATTTTTTCTTCTTTTTTGGATTTTTTGTGTAAGTCCTTGAGTGGTCTTTGTAAATATTTTTGCATATATGAAAGATCCCTTTTCTTTCTGATTTGTCTCTAATTTCTGTTTCGTGAAAACTGAGTTTTCCTTTCACCTTATGATAATTCTAATATACTTTAGATCTTGTGAGAATTTTGACTCACTTCGTTGCCTTGTGTTATCGAAATCAGATTGGTATAGTCTCTATAATCGAGTGAGTACTTGCTCGAACTCGGAGTAGAAGAAATCCTTAGGTTTTGGTTGGGCGAGGGTGGATCCTCGAACTCAACAATATAGTGGCACTTAGGCTCTTGAATCGGGCCGATATGGCCTTAAAAGAGTGGCTTTTTCCCTTTTTCGGCTTAAAAAGTTTTAATCATATAAAAAGTTGTTATGCCTTAGCACGAAATAAATATGTACCCCTGTTACACCCCCATGTTTTCATACGTGAAAGTACGCTATAAGTAAATTGATGAAAGCTCAGAAATGAGATGTTACATCCCGCATTTTCGTAAGTTAACATTTCATCGTAAGATTAATCGACGTAAGCTCGGGAATGAGATTATTTTGAGATTATAAGTATTATGCTATTTCAAACAAGTGATAAGTAAATTCATGAAGGTAAGAGGGTAAGCGAATCGAAAAAAGTGAATTTCGTCGAAGTTTGACATTTGGAGATAAAATACGGTCCAAGCTACAATACCCCGTATTTATGGACTAGTGCCATACAAGGTAACACATGACCATGGTAGTGACGGTATAAGGTGTGTTAAAAATAAGTAGTATTTTAAGTAATTTGAGATAATTCCTAATTATGTGGATAATTTGGATTAATTGGGGATTAACAAATCAATTAAGGAATTATGTAAATAATTATTTGGATAAGTTGATTGAGATCCCAAATGTGGCAGCCCACTATGCCATATAGTGACTCTTGAATTAAATGGAAAGGTGGCACATTTTAAAGAAGGTATATGATACCAAGTCTTGAATGATGGAGCCCACACCACCAAGACTTAAAATCCATCTCTAAATCCAAAATAAAGATGTATTACATCTATGTGAAAGGCTTCAAAAAGGTGAGCTTGATTTAGCAACGTGAGTTGCTTCAATCTCTCACTCAAACGAGACTCCGATGTTATAGCAATGAGATTTTGCTATTCTAAGGGAGTACAGTGCAATATTTCTCAAGAATATCATATGAATTTTCTCCTACTTTGATGTGTTCTTCGCAAAAGACGTGTATTAGAGGGATTGTCAAGAGAATCGGCTCAGGTATGTTAAGGCTATCCCTTCGTTATTTTGGCTTGATCTATACGATACAAACGAAACGAGCAAATGCACAATTTTCATAAATGACTCTATTAATAGAAATACTAAAGATGCCTATGTTCTTGATTCCCATGTGTCATATTATTCTATAATCTGTTCATAGGTCTCAGAAAATACGTAAGTTGATAAAGTTTATTTTACAATATTAATCAAAGGCATAATGGTCTTATAACACTCTGAAATTTTTTATTGACGTACTCCTCATGCATTTCATTCATTTACATTGATCCATGACCAGATGTCGTTATATACGCATATATATATATATGGGATATGGGAAAAGGTTAGGCGTTATATACGCACCACCACCTGATCAGCTAGTATACGTTGATGATTTGCCCACAGTAGCAGAGATGATATGATGAGATGCTCTCAGAGGCTTGATAATGTTATGAATGCATATACCCATGCATGATATGACATTTATACGCATATGCATGATATTATAATATTAAATGATTCACAGAGCTATTCAGATATACATGTTGAGTCTTTTACTCCATGTTTCTCTCATGTCTATTGTTTACTGATTTGCATTCCTTACATACTCGGTACATTATTTTTACTAACGTCCTTTTTGCCTTGGGGTGCTGCATTTCATGCCCACAGGTCCCGATAGACAGGTTGAGAGTCCCCCAAGTAGGCAATTAGCTCAGCGAAAGATGTTGATGGGCACCATTTGCTCCGGAGTTGCTTTTTTGTTTAATATGATTTAGACATGTATTGACTGGTACGTCGGGGCTGTGTCCCGGATTTATGACGTTTATGTACTATTAGAGGCTTGTAGACATATGGCATGTATATGAAAGATTGTATGGTCTTGTCGGCCTATGTTCAATCTACGAGTGTTCTCTCATGTTCTATTCTTCTTACCTCATACGATCCTTCTGGCCCACTTACCTATGATCATGTAATAAGAAAGATACATTAAATTGGTACTCGACTGAGTAAGGTACCGGGTGCCCGTCGCGGCTCATCGATTTGGTTCGTGACAACCCCTTAGGATTCAGTTTATCTAACAACTTTGTTATGCCTTAACATAAGTTTATTTGAGAGTTCGAACAATTTGGTACCTCATAAGGTTTTTGAGGGTTGATGTTATCGAAACCCTTTGTAACTTTGCCGAGGGTAGTCTTTTCTAATCGATTTTATGAAAATATTTGAAGGCCTGTTTGATTACAAAATGCGGACATCTCCGAACCATGTTAGTTGCCTTTAACTTAAGATTTGCCCTTTGGGCTTGTTTCTCGATTATACTTCGAACTTGTTCGAAGTGTCAGTCCCCGAGTGGGGTGGCCGTGGCCTATAAAATCGAGGATTGCCTTTTTAAGGTCTTATGATTTCGAAGTTTAATAATTCGAGCATGTCGATTTTCGGACAACAGTCCCCGAGTACAGGGTTAATTGCTTGAGATTTAGTTGCGATTGGCTCTTGAGCCGGTTTCCACGATAGATCGTAAGTATGAAATTGTAAAGTAGAAATATCACTAAATCATGGAACATTTAGTAGGGAAAATATACTTTTTTTCAATAGATTGTTCATGCGTACATGTTTTGCCATTAGGGCTCGAGTAATCTACACGGGCACGGTTCATTCGACTGTTTGTCCCTTTACAAAATTTACCTATCGAGACCTCGTTGACACGAAGCATTTTCCTTGAAAACATAAAATCCGAGGGTGATGCCCCCTAGTATTCGAGGTTGATTATAAAGAAGCCTCGGATACTGTTGAATTGCTCTAATTTATCACGAACAATGGTTGCCTCGGTAAAAACCCATTTGGGGATAAAAACCAGTCAAAGGAAAAAAGAGTGCAACACGTTCTTTTAGACCTAAGGACTTCGTTTTTTAAGAGAACTTTGACGTCTTCGACCAAACACCTACAATAAGTTAGTATAAAACATGAATGAAAAAAGGATAAAACTATACCTTAGCAATAATATCATTTGAGGAGTGATATGTTCCAATTATTTGGTAATTGTTCTCTGTTCATCGTGCCAAGTTTGTAAGATCCTTTTCCAATGATTCCAAGAACCTGATACGCTCCCTCTCAATTTGGACCGAGCTTTCCCTCACTTGGGTCTCGAGTGTTGATGGTGACCTTTCTTAAAACTAAGTCCCCAAATTTGAAGTATCGAAGGTTGGCTCTTCGATTGTAATATCTTTGGATTCGCTGTTTCTGGGCGGCCATTCGAACGGGGGCTGCTTCTCATTTTTTATCTAGAAATTTGAGGCTTGTGTTCATAGACCCATGATTTGATTCTTCCATTGTGTATCGAAACCTGATGCTTGGTTCCCCGACTTCGACCGGGATCAGAGCTTCAGCGCCATATGCTAAGAAGCGTACTAGATTTTGTCATTGTCTGATATGCCAAAGGACTTCGGGCAAAATTTCTCTCCATTTCCCCTTAGCGTCGTTCAACCTTTTCTTTAGGTTCTGAAAGATGGTCTTGTTTGTTGATTTGGCCTGTCCGTTTCCACTAGGATGATATGGCGTCGACAAGATCCTTTTTATCTTGTGATCTTCGAGGAACTTTGTTATTTTGCTGCCGACAAATTATTTTCCATTGTCTCATACCATCTCGGCGGGTATCCCGAATTAGCATATGATGTGATCCCAAATGAAGTCTATGACTTCTTTTTCTCTGACTTTCTCGAAGGCCTGTGTTTCAACCCACTTAGATAAATAGTCAGTCATAAATAAAATTAATTTAGCTTTACCTGGAGCTGGTGGAAGAGGGTCGACGATGTTCATTCCCCATTTTATGAATGACCATGAGGATAAGACTGAATGAAGTTGTTCCTCGGGCTGGTGGATCATAGGTGCATGTCTTTGGCATTTGTCGCATTTTCGAATGAACTCCTTAGTATCTTTTTCCATATTGACCCAATAGTACTCTGCTCGAATGACCTTGTGAACCAGTGATTCGGCACCAGAATGGTTCCAGAAAGTACCCTCGTGAATTTCTTGTAGGACGTAGTCGGTGTCTCCCGGACCCAAATATACTGCCAACGGCCCATCGAACATCCTCTTGTACAACGTTCCATCTTCGGCCAATGTGAATCGTGCAGCTTTCGTTCGCAGAGTCCTCGATTCCTTAGGGTCCGATGGAAGTTTCCCATTCTTTAGATAATCGATATATTTATTCCTTCAATCCCAAGTTAGGCTTGTGGAGTTTATTTAGGCATGGCCTTCTTTGACTATCGACTTTGAAAGTTGTATGACAGCCCCCGAGCTAATTTTGTCATCTTTGACTGACGACCCTAAATTTGCAAGGGCATCGGCCTCACTGTTCTGCTCTCGAGGTACACGTTGTAGGGTCCATTCTTTGAACCAGTGTAGGTTACCTGCAATTTGTCCAAGTACCTCTGCATTTGATCTTCTCGAACCTCGAATGTTTTATTGACTTTGTTAACCACGAGTAAGTAATCACACTTGGCCTCGATGACCTCATCTCCCAAACTTTTAGCCAGCTCGAGACCTGCAATCATGGCCTCATACTCGGCCTCATTGTTAGTCAACTTAAGGGTTTTGATAGATTATCTAATTGTATTACCTGTGGGTGGCTTCAAAACGATGCCTAGCCCGGACCCCTTCACATTTGAAGCACCATTTGTGAAAAGGTCCGCACCCCCGAGGATGTACCCGATTTTAGCAATAGTTCCTTTTCGATCTCGAGTATGAGCGCTGGCGTGAAGTCAACCACGAAGTCTGCTAAGATTTGAGACTTGATGGCCGTTCGGGGTTGATACTTGATATCGTACCCACTGATTTTGACGGCCCATTTGGCCAGCCGGCCCCAGAGTTCTAGCTTCTACAAAATGTTACGAAGGTGGTAAGTGGTTACAACACAAATTGGGTGACATTGAAAATACAATTTTAGTTTCCTAGAGGTGCTTATTAGAGCAAGCGCTAATTTTTCTAAGTGTGGGTACCGGGTCTCGACTTCACCTAAAGTTTGGCTAACGTAGTAAACAGGAAATTACGTACCTTGCTCTTCTCGAACTAGGACACCACTTACTGCGACCTCCGAGATTGCCAAATATAAGTAGAGTAGCTCGTTCGCTTTTGGAGTATGAAGCAATGGTGGGCTTGAAAGATACTGCTTTAATTCTTCCAATGCCTGTTGGAATTCCGGAGTCCAAGTAAAATTGTTCTTCTTTTTGAGCAGTGAGAAGAATCTATGACTTCGATCGGAAGACCTCGAGATGAACCGGCCTAAAGCGGCTATCCGCCTTGTTAATATTTGTACGTCCTTAACGTTGTCTACTACTGTGATGTCTTCAACTGCCTTGATTTTATCGGGGTTGATCTCGATTCCTCGATTTGACACCATAAAGCCGAGGAACTTGCCCGAATCGACCCCGAATGCACATTTCTCGGGGGTGAGCTTCATGTTGTATTTTCTCAATATGTTGAAGGTTTCATACAAATGTGTCAACTGGGCCTCTGCGTGCAGGGACTTAACTAGCATGTCATCAATATAAACCTCCATTGATTTACCTATTAGTTCTTCGAACATTCGATTTACTAGGCATTGATAAGTAGCACCAGCATTTTTATTCCAAATGGCATTACATTATAGCAATAGGTACCGTACTTAGTAATAAACAAAGTCTTTTCCTGATCCCCCGGGCTCATTTGTATTTGGTTGTACCCGGAGTAGACATCGAGAAAATTGAGGATCTCGTGGCCGGCCGTGTCATCGATCATGTGATCGATATTCGACAGAGGAAAGGAGTCTTTAGGACATGCTTTGTTTAAGTCTTTGTAGTCTACGCACATTATAAGGTTATTCCCCTTCTTGGAGACTACAACTACATTTGCTAACCATTTAGGATATTTTACTTCCCGGATGGATCCTATTTTAAGAAGTTTGGTTACCTCATACCTGATGTCACACCTCCCTTTTCCGCCCCCGCACGGGACGTAGGAGTTTTTCCAATTAGAGGACAATCGAAACGGGATTTGTTTATTATTTCAGAGTCGCCACTTGGGAGATTTAGGGTGTCCCAAGTCACCAATTTAATCCCGAATCGAGGAAAAGAATGACTCCATATTACAGTCTGCGCACCAGAAATCCGGATAAGGAATTCTGTTAACCCGGGAGAAGGTGTTAGGCATTCCCGAGTTCCGTGGTTCTAGCACAGTCGCTCAACTGTCATATTCGGCTTGATTATCTGATTTTATCCAAACATGAACTTATGTGCAAAATTTACCTTTTAACCGCTTTTATCATTTACTGCTATTTTTTATCAAGAATTGCAACATCGTGGAAACATATCTCGAACCACGTCACAATCAATGTACCCGTGATCATTGACACATCTCGACTCTGTTGAGATTTGGATTTGGGTCACATAAGTGCACCCGAGTTAAGGAAAATAAATTATTAAAGGCGCGCCTAAAGCGACTAGCGTATTATTATTTTGGGTAAGGCCGTAGAATTTTACTAAAACGGCTCATCCCGAAGTCTAAGTAATTTTTAACAACACGTATGGAGGGCCCCGCAGATTGTGCGCTTTGTTTGTCGAGGCTCGTCTCATTCATTATTCTTTTAAAGAATTTGCAACGTCGTGGAATGCATCTCGAACCACGTCACAATCAATGTACCCGTGATTAGAGACACATTTCGACTCCGCCGAGATTTGGATTTGGGTCACATAAATGTGCACCCGAATTTAAGAAAATAATTTAATTAAATCGCGTCTAAAGAGGCTAACGCGTTATTATCTTTGGGGAAGGCAGTGAAATTCACTAAACAGTCTATCCCAAATTCTAAGTATTGATTATGACCAATTATTGAGGGCCCCACAATTTGCATCTTTATTTGACGAGGCTCGTCTCTAGACAACTACGATTTTCTACTTTGCGATGGGCCATGGAAAATTCAAACAATGGCACACTTCGATTTCTAAAGGATTTTATTATTCCCAGGTCGTTATAGTTGGGTTACATGAAATGCACCCCCATTAAACCCAACTTCTATTACTAAAAATAAGAAATAAGGTTTTAACGCTAGTAGTCATGATTTTTTCATTCAGACGTTCACATACCTGTTACAATCAGAGTACATAATATACGTGAGTACATATGTTCGCAACAATTCACTGGATGTCAAATTGTTCCCTTATTAAACACAAATATATGCACAGAAGTAAACATTCTCGTAAAAAACTTAAGCTCACGATATGTTCTCACATTTACTTTAAGCATATGCAGTAACTAACCATGAAATAAACATTTTTAACAAAACAACAAAAAATGCATTGTTGACATACATCCATATCAAATACTCTCATTCACCTTGAACCATAATATGCGAAACGAACGAAATGAAACAAAGGATGAAGAACAATAACCTTCGAACCTCGACAACCTCAGAACGACAAACACGACCCCGACGTAACTCAAGCCGGACCTCACTAAACGAGGAACAACGACGAAACCTCGGACAACAACCTCGACATATTGTACCTCGACGAACAACGACGACCTCGATGGAAATAGAAAGCTCGGACCAAGACTGTCAACGACCCGAGATGTTGGCTGCTGCTGGTTTCTTTTTTCGACGCAGCAGATTGATTCGAGAAGATGAAGCAGAAGGGGTCGTTTGGATGTGAGGAAGGAGCAGCTATGGCGGGTCACTTGGGCAGTGGTCGATGAAGGAAGTTTGGACAGGAGGTGGGTCGATGATGCAGCAATGGTTGTTGCTGCTCAAAAAGAACGAGGGGTCGTGGGTTATGGAAGGGCTCTCCGGGATGTGATGAGAACGAACAGCAGCAGCAATGGCTGCTGCTCGAACGGCGAAGTAACAGTGGCAGCAGTAGGGTCGACGGGGGAGCTGGACGGGATGGAGGGAGCTGGTGGCGGGGTCGTTTGGACAGAAAAGATGAAGCAGAAGGCAGCAGTAGCTACGACGAGCAGCTGGGATAATAGTGATGACGGGATACGGGTTGTGGTCGCCGGACTGTTTGGTTCACTGCTGTGCGCGAGGAAGCGACAACTACTGGTTTTTCCCGGCCAGTTATGTGGTCGTTTTCTGGACGTGAAAGAGGAGGAGGCAATGGGCTATGGCGTGAGGTTTTTCTCTCTTTGTTCAGTTCTTTCTTCATGAAGAAGAAGAAGAACGTGAATAGTGCCCTCCTCCAAAATTTTCAAAATCCCCCCGTTCCTTTTTCCCCTTCTGTGTATTTTGTAGCTTGTGCAAAGAAACATGGACCCCACGTATGTAGGGGTCCAAGACTTGTGTCCCCCATGCGTGGTGGGGTTCCCCGTGTGTGTTGTTCCGTCCGTATTCCCCACGCGTGTCCCCCATGTGTGGTGGGCTCGGATTATTATGGGCTAGGTCCGAAAATTATGCCTAAAAACGGGTAGTTTAAACCCAAATATTATTCTTTGCCCAGACCCGAGAATAAAAACACGATGTTATTCGATTAATCCTATGTAAGCAAAATAACTACCGAAATAAGAATAATTATTTAAAACAAAACTATTTCTTCTTTTTCTTTTTTCTTAGTATTTTTTCAAGACTAAAATAGCTACAAAGCATAAATAAAACTATTTTTGTCATTTTCGTTTTTATATAAAGATAAAATATAAAGTACTATTTTTGTATTTTTCAAAATTAAAAGGACTACAAAACATTAATAAAACTATATTTTTTTGTAATTTTCGAAATTATATAAAGTACAAAAATAAGGTACTATTTTTGTATTTTTTTCAAGTTTATGAGAAATACATAAGCTAAAATTTATATATATATTTTTTGTAATTTTTCTTTTGCGACGAAATAAAGTAAAATAGTTAAAATAGCTATATTAGACCCAATTTAAATATTCACGCTAAAAATGTGAAAATTCTCGGGGAGAGTCAAAAATCACACGTCTACAACTTCCCCTCTTTGACTGGAAACACGAAGAGTTTTCCGACAAAGAACGACTAGACGTGTTTTTGACCCGACCATTACTTGGACGGACTACACTTAAGGAAAGGGAGGGAATGTGACCGAGCCCTGGTATCTGAGCTGCCTACATATCCTTGGTTATACAGGAATCAGGCCACGTGTAGTTCGGGATGAGAGAGATAGTGAAGTGTACCGAGGTGAAGAGCCGATCGAGGTGCCGTTCCGTTGAGGTTCCGGTCCGCGGTCCTGTCATTACAACAAAAATGAAAACTGAAAAAGACTAACTAAGCCTATCAGCTACTAGTTACAAGGATTCCTATCTTTAAGTCTTCTGAAACTTGGTCTTGAGTCTTGAATGGTGCTTCATACAGACTTTGGATTTGAACCTTGATACTTGCTAGTTGTAGGTGCTAGTTCTTGAGCAGACCACATCTGTTCTCCACTTCCGTACTTTGGATTCAACATTTTTTTTTTCTTTTCTTGTTTTTGTTTTTGTGACTAGCTTCTGTTGATCATCTCAGACTGTTGACTCGCATTCTTGAGGTGAGTTTCTGCTATTTCTAACTTGGATTGGATGCTGGGGATTTTTGTTGTAACCTTTTGCCTTCCAGTGGGTTACTGCTTGATCTTGAAAGATATTCCTCTATTCTACAGGCGGACTCCTGACTTCATCATCTTGAATTTAACAACCTCTGTTCTACAGGCGGGCTCCTGACTTCTTCAATCTTCGACATATAACAACCTCCGTTCTACAGGCGGGCTCCTGACTTCATCATTTTCCAATATATTGCAACCTCCGTACTACAGGCGGGCTCCTGACTTCTTCATTTTTCAACATATAACAACCTCCGTTCTACAGGCGGGCTCCTGACTTTTTCCTCTTCGACATACAAAAACCTCTGTTCTACAGGCGAGCTCCTAACTTCATCATTTTGAGCATACAACAACCTCCGTTCTACAGGCGGGCTCCTGACTTTTCATCTTCGACATACAACAACCTCCGTTCTACAGGCGGGCTCCTGACTTCATCATTTTGAACATATAACAACCTCCGTTCTACAGGCGGGCTCCTGACTTCTTCCTCTTCGACATACAACAACCTCCGTTCTACAGGCGGGCTCCTGACTTCATCATTTTGAACATACAACAACCTCTGTTCTATAGGCGGGCTCCTGACTTTTCATCTTCGACATACAACAACCTCCGTTCTACAGGCGGGCTCCTGACTTCATCATTTTGAACATATAACAACCTCCGTTCTCTAGGCGGGCTCCTGACTTCTTCCTCTTCGACATACAACAACCTCCGTTCTACAGGCGGGCTCCTGACTTCTTCCTCTTCGACATACAACAACCTCTGTTCTACAGGCGGGCTCCTGACTTCTTCAACTTCTTAAAATTTAATTCAGCCTCCATTCTCCAGGCGGGCTCCTGACTTCGACAACTTCTTAAAATAAAACAGCCTTCATTCTCCAGGCGGGCTCCTGACTTCAACAACTTTTTTTTTCAAAAATTTATCACCTCCATTCTCCAGGCGGGCTCCTGACAACCAAAACAAACAAAACAAACGAAATTTCCTAACCCAGTTCGCACTGGGAAGATTTGCGAGTCGTAAGCAAAATTGTAACCCACTTATACTACTGATGCAATGATGAGAGCAAACTAAAGACTAGACTAGGATGCACATCTCCTACGAGCAAAACCAAAAAACTCTTGCTAGCAAATGTGTCTGCTAAAATAAAACCTCAATGAATCAAACTAGGAAGTGCGTCTTCTATGGTTGAATCGGAATGAACTAAACTAGGAAGTGCATCTCCTAGGGGTGAAAACTTCAGTGACTAAAACTAGGAAGTGCGTCTCCTATGAATAAAACTTCAATTTAGGAAGTGCGTTTCCTAAAAGAAAACTTGAAAGACCTTGATTAGGAAGTGCGTCTCCTACAGGTAA